>NC_054556.1:5463276-5779526 GCF_017654505.1 Polyodon spathula | reverse complement strand
AGTTGTACTGGTTGCCTTGTTATGTGAATATTATGCATCTGTAGTGCATGTAAATGCTCATTGTGTTTTACTAATGTGTAAGAAAGTACAGTTTAAGCTATCTTTTTTCCACACAAGGTCACATTGATTAGCTGTTGTAGAACGAGACTTGAAAGGGAATCTAAAGATAATGCAATGCATGCTAATTGGATTGTAAAACAAAAATTTAAAAAATAAACTGTAGGTCAAAACCAAGAGAATACGTGGATAATAAGTTTGATACCATGCTGCTTCTCTCCATCCAGTTACATGCCTGGCTATTAAACTACTGGTACTTTCTTCCATTAACACGTTTACACAGGGCAACTCCAGTTTCAGAGTTATAGACGTCTTTTACTGCAGGTCAGCTAAGTATTAGTTTTGAATCTCAGCAATCAGATTATATCACAAACCAACATGTCTAGGCTGTCAGCTTTCTAAGCTTGTCGGTGTGGAGCGACTGCCTAGTCTCTGCCTGCCTTTGAAATGAAAACAGTGTGCCATAATACATATTTAATAACTGGCTGTTTATTATCATAATGCCATATGTTGACAAACAATAAATCCTATGCAGATCTTTTGGCACAGTAACAAACAGTATACAGTCTACCAATAAACAATAGACAAATGCTACATGTTATCAGTCGATCAATCAGTCTTTATTTTATATAGCGCCTTTCATAGTGGAACACCATCACAAAGCGCTTTACAAGATGCAGTAAATACAAGAAAATCCATAATACTTCAAATAGAGAAATGCATAAAACATGTTATACAGTGGAAAGTACATAATACATGAGAGGAGTATAGTACATATAAATATTATGAAGGCAATATTTTTTAAAGTCTTTACCAAAGCACTGTAAATACAGCTGGGTTGACTACATTACTGAATAACGATATTGACAACTGGCTTGGATAAATATAAAATAAATAAGCTCACCTATCAAAATAACAAAACAAAGGAACACATTTATAAAGATAGTTATTTTCTTTCTTTTTTTAGTTCTTTCTAAATGGTATATTCCAGCACTAACATCATTGCAATTTCTTTTTCTTTTGAGTGAGTATTTTAAAGAGATAGTCCAAAGTTAACTGCCTTGCTTTTATCCAAATGGTTTTGGAATAGTTTGCATACATTTTCATTTCAGTAGCATTTTGAGATCTAAGGTTTTTCTATTGCTTTTCTTACAACACCAACTATATCCTAAAAGTGTCAGGACCAAATACCATGTTACCTCTTTAGAAATTGAATTAATTGGGATTTGTAATAGTTCAGTGTTTGTATTACCTTCTGCACCTTTTTATTAGATTTTTGCAGCCATTTGAATGATTTTCACAGTGTTGATTGTAGAAACATAACTTCTTCTTCTTCTTCTTCTTCTTCTTCTTCTTCTTCTTCTTCTTCTTCTTCTTCTTCTTCTTCTTCTTCACTGAGAACTGTGGATGCCTCAGAGTACTGTAAATTTATCAAAGAAAACCAATGATTTGTCAAAGAAACCACAGTAATCAACTGCTCCTAAGCCTATTTGAGAGTCATTTAGTTTTCTGATACAGCACATGGTTTGCTAAACAGTGGTAGGCAATCAGTGCTATTTTGGCAGGTGGCAGTTGCATTGTGAATGATTATCAGCTACATTATTCACTGTCCGTAGCACCTAAATGACTTGCGATCAACATGCTTTGAAACTTTGTGATTGCTGTTCACTTCATTCATAATCAAAATGCAATGATCTCATATTATTGTGGTAGTGTCGGTAGGGTAGAATGTTTTTTTTTTTTATTGTTTTTTGTTATTTACTCAAAGTGATGAATCAGTATTCAGATAATCAAACTTAAACACCTGTCTGTTTTATTGTCTGTTGCTACTGATGGCACCTGTACTGTATAATCATGACGTATATGAGCATCAGCCCCGCACGACTCAAGGTTAGTGCACGACATGGAAGCTAACATTGTTATATATTTGCATTACTCTAGCATAGTAGTTTGTCATTGTAACAGTGATAAAACCTTGGAGGTGGATTTCTAATACATTTTTAGTTTTTATTTTATTTTACTTGTTTTAAAATAGTCTTATTTATAAGCACACGTGCCTCTCAGCATGAATATACAGTAAATGTCTAGAAGATGTTTGGGCCACTCACTGAATAAAGAGCCCTTTACTGCCAAGATAAAGGTAAGGTAGCATCCCTAGTGGATTTCCATACACCCCGAGGTACCAAGTATAATTAATATTATTAAAGTGACTTCCAAAACACATCTCCTCAACTTGAAGAGGTAGCCATGCTTTTTCAGGGCTTAAGGAAGCATCAGTCTTTTTAGTAATTTTTAGACAGACTATGAACCTCTTAAAATTGTGCCTTTTGATATTTTTTTTTAAATTACTCCCTACCAATGTTTTGATAAAAAATAAATAGCTTGATTTGGAGATTTGAATGATCACTTACTTTAAAGTTAAAACAAATCAATTTAAATGATTTATCAGTGGGTTTAACAGGCAACTTCATTGAAATACGTTTTTATAGCTTATTTATTTTACGAGTATAGCAGAGTAGTTACTGGTAGCCTAATGACTGGAAAAACCTAGTCACTGCAGAGTGATGTAACTTGTCCCTAGGAAATCATCAGCCAGTTGAAATTGATGACTTTTTAACATGAAGAGCAAATGGGAACCACATCTGTAACTTTACAAAAACAGCGAAATAAAGGTTAAATATTCACAAAACGAAAGACTGTAAAATGTACACACTATACTTTTCACTTACTGCAACTTTCTTAGTTTGCAAATAACATGTTTATTTTTTTACTTTTTTATATATAATGTTGCATTCAATATTACAGTGACTTCTACAAATTATACTGAACTTAAAATAAGAATTTAAAATACATGTTTTATATCTGTCACAGGAATTTTCTATTGTGCCCCCTATGATGTAATCATTATATGTGGATCAGGTGTGCCTTCTAGAGTATTCGTAATCCATAAACAGAAAACATCTTGAGATTCACAAGTTGTTTGGCTGTAACTAAGGGACGCTATTAGTTCCAACTGGATTACAACCCCACCCACTGCCCCCCCCCCCCCGGGCCCCCCCCCCCCCCCCCTTCCCCTTATCCCCCCCCCCACCCCCCCACCCCCCTCCCCCCCATCACCCTCCCCCCCCCCCCCCCGCCCCCCCACCCCCCCCCCCCCCCCCCCCCCCCCCCCCCCCCTTGTATCCTGTTTTATGTTATACAATGACAGTCCACTGTCCTTATCCTTATAAAGCCTGGAGACTATCCATGCACACTGCAAAGCAATGTAAGTCATTAACTGTTTGAATGAATGATGTTTGAAATTTCAGGACCCATATTTTTTAAACCAAATCTCCCAGCAAAAACACACCAACCTAAAAATACTTACGTATCAAAAAAAACAAAAAGAAAAAATGTGTTTGAAAGTACATAGTCGTTTGCCCTTGTTTTTAACCAAAATCTCCTAAGTGACCACGATATGATCTTGAAACATATTTCGGATAAAAACATCACAAATATGCAATATTTAAAAAAAAAAAAAAAAAAAACAAGAAAAAATATGAATAAATAGTTATGCCTGCATTGAGTGACATGGGTTTGGTTCATTGCTACTGAAGTTAATGCTGAGACTGGTGACACTGATGCTACAACTAGAACTGGTATGACTGGTGCTGACACTGCTGGGACTGGTAAGACTGGTGCTAACACTGCTGGGACTGGTAAGACTGGTGCTGACACTGCTGGGACTGGTAAGACTGGTGCTGACACTGCTGGGACTGGTAAGACTGGTGCTGACACTGCTGGGACTGGTAAGACTGGTGCTGACACTGCTGGGACTGGTAAGACTGGTGCTAACACTGCTGGGACTGGTAAGACTGGTGCTGACACTGCTGGGACAGGTAAGACTGCTGATTCTAGTTCTAATACTTATCAGACTGCTGAGACTGTATGATGCCATGACTTAGAAGGCTTTTCTTTAAATATAGAGTTTGCCAATCGTCCTATAACCTGATCTATCAAAACACTGTAACACTTCCTCTTGGGACACCTCCTTGTCTCTGTGGACATAACGGGGACATAGTGGGGCAAGACCATTCAGTCTACTTACACCCATACTGCTGTGAGACCAACCAAACGTATCAAAAGGATACACTGTTAAACTCTTCTACAACCTGAACAGGGATCATAGGAATCTGTTTGCTATGGAATACCATGGAAAAACACATATTTTCAGTGTCGTTGGCAAATTTTTAGTTTCACACTTGGGGCAGGGCACAAAAAAAATGCAAGGCTTTTTTTGTTTGTTGGCTAACCCAATTAATATACTTATCACATAATCATCAACACAGGCAATGTTGCTTTAAATTTAAATGTGCTTGTTCAGTAAAACTGCTTCTGATGTACAGAGGCCAAGGTTGATCGAGGCACATTGTCAGTGTCACATTCATACTGAAACGTAGCTGCTGTTTACTTTCTTTCAGTTAAAACAAATAATTGGGCTATATTTGGGCTATTTTTGAAGTGACTTTGGGCTATAAACTCTGCAGAAATCTGGCAACCCTGTATCCAGTGCATTGTTATTACTGAACAAGCTGTTTAAAGATGCTGAAAACGATAAAAATCACACTTAAAGATCGGGTCAATGTGTTTGGCAGAAGCCATTCAGATGACAAAGACTAACTCGAGATAAACTAAAATGAATACTATTTTTTGGTTTTTATTTTAACTATACAGATGTGTCTGTAATGTTTACAGTAAAATGGTAAGTTTATTTATTGTAATTTAGTTAGAATTTAAAAGTGTACCAATGAATACTTCCTTTGTTAACTGTTATTCAATAGTACTGTTTGTGTGTCTTATAATTATACTTTTTTTTTTTTTTTACCTGAGAATTAATTTTTTTATTTGTGGAAAACTAAGATTCAAGATAGATACAACTTCTTGTATTTCTTACATTGAATAATGTTAGAAATCACAGAATCAGTGTCAAACCGAAACCTGTATAAATAAAGCAAACTCAGCTGCCCGGTTTACACATTTTCTACCACACATCAATATTAAAAACCGTACTTCCGAAAGAAAATAAATATTTTTTTAAAACTGCTGACACCAAACAGTGAATTTATGGATAGAATTGTCTCCAACACTTCTAGCCCATAGCATCAAATACAATGCATGAAAAGCAAAACCAAACAGCTATGAATCGACTTTTACCGGGGGAGAGAAGGCGATGCCATTGCACAAGAAAAAACGTTGATTTATTAAAACGTATCGCAGCTGAACATCACATTGCACAGGACTGTCAGCAGGAAAACATTATTAATATAAAAAAAATACAATCGCTAAACACCTACAGTTGGCTTCATCTAAAAGAAAGACGTTATAGTCTGGTTTCATCATCGGAGTATGTACAGAACCGAGACGTCCTTTAAATGATATGCTGGACTGTTCGCTGCTTCAGGGCCTGGTTGCACTAACAAGAACCAAAAAAAAAAAGGGGGTCAGATCTGAATCACAAGTCGGATCATAAGAAGGTGTTCTACTAAGAGGAACTGGATCAGACTCCACTGATGCGTAATGTTGATCCAATTACAGGAGCTTTGTCTATGGCGCAGCAAATTTCTATACAGCCTGAGAGCACAATAATGTTATGAAGAAATGGCAAATAAAAATAATAATAATATGAAAACATGCCGATTATGCCACTCTTAAAAATTCAAATGGGCACATGATTAAAAAAAAAAAATAAAATAAAAAATCTTTACATATATTTATGTATCTTTCAAAAATTTACCTAGCTGATTTTTACTGAGGCACAGCTTTGGCAGCTTCAGTGTACGCTATGCCCCTGGTACGCTGTAGGTTCAGGATTATGTTTGCAGGTTTATGTTGTTTCTTTATTTGGAATTCCCAGTAGAACAGTAACTTGTTTGTGTAGGGTGAATTTAATAATTTAGATAAAGAATAATGTGTTTGGTGCAACCAATTAGATGTCATGAAGCCTAATTGCTAACAAGTGCTGTAAATGGTATGCAAGCCTCCATCTGTGGTAAAAGAGCCCCCTGTTTACGCTTTGCTACCTACTTTTGTTGAACACAAAGTGTCTAATTCTAGATACAGATGTGTTTCTCGTATAATGCACTGTAGACACACATGTTGTGGCTGCTAAATTATTCAGCATGTTGTAATAAATCAGGCATTACCACTCCACCCCCCCACGCCAAAAAATAAAAAATATCATTGGGAAAATAGCTTTTAAAGGTTAATTGCTGCAACATAATACGAGGGTGGCAGATGCTGTAATTCCAGAATCTGTCCACTGCGGTTTTTGGCCACATTGTTCATTGGAAAAGTGGTTCCAAATGTATTGACCCATTACATTTAAAAGTAATGGATGACTTTGTCATAATTTGCTACTAAATTTACACCAGTGCCTTGTCGTATGAGTGGTAAAATATACTCTGTCTCTCCCTCCCTCTCCCCCTCTCTCTCACAGTAATAAAATGTGATTCTGCAAACTCAGTATTGAAATATCTTTGAACTGCAGGGACTAAACTATTTTTGGTATACACACAAATGTGAAATAGTGCAGGGTCTTTATTATTATTAGTATCTTATTGCAGTTCCCCTAGAGTTCAGATTACACACGTAAGAAATCCTTTTTTAGTATTGAGGTGATTTGATTTAAATATATTTACAGAAGACTGTACAGGTTGAACCAAGTATTGACATTTAGAAAGTGTTTGATCTGTGTATTTTTTTGATGATCTTAGGGGATTTTTTTTTTCTCATCTGTAGCTCATATTTTAGCCAAACATAGTGAGTTAGTTACAGCTTTTCTTTCTTTTACCTTTTAATTAAAGAGATGCGATAGCTAAACACTTTAATTATTTAGTATGTCTTAGACATACTGTCTGTCTACACAGGATGAGTGTTAAAATAGTGAAAAAAAGAACTGCTTATTACACAAGTGCAGACTCCTGCAAAAACCGTAACAAACGTAAAACATCACAAGTTTAAAACGTACTGTAGTTGGATATTGCATGCATTCAGGTTTTTGTAGTAATTGTTATTCTAACCAGTTGCATTCTTTTTTTATAGCAAAAGTGTTATGCATCACTATACAGTAGTTTTGTGCATTTACTTTTATTGAGCGTTATGAAAGGAGCACACACATCAAGGAATGATAATAAATCCAAACACATTTATTGCATACAAATACAATGTACAGAATAGGCAAACCTACTGCAAAAAACAAGTAAACGGACACACTAGTTAAATGAAAACAGTCATGCACTAGCAAAAAAACTTATGTCAAACTAACTTTCTTTACCTGCAGGACAAAAATAACTGCTGAGAGAGAAACTAATTCCCTAATACTCAGGTGAAATCGCTGATCATGCAAACAGCACACATTTGTTAATACCATAAATAACACAATGAAATGACTCCAGGTCAGTGGCAGTGAATAAACTGTGGAATAGGTGGCTGTAAGATTGTTTTTTACAGATTTGTTTAAAATATTACAGAACAAGATTATGCAGACTATTCCACACGTTTTTTTTTTTTTTTATTTGACACCTGAACACATAACAGCAGGTGTTCAGTTCCCAAACTCAAGTTTGATGATTACATTTAAAGTATATTTAAAATCACTGACAGTGTGAGACATTTCACTCACTTTGGAATGAATGAATAAAATACTGTTAAATATATCACATTTAGCAAAAAAATAAAGCAATTAGATCACACCCACGTCAGTAAAGCGGCAAAGGCATCAATAAAAACTCACCTCCTTTTGAAATACTTGCCCAGAGACCTGGTTAATATCTCAGTGCTGCTAAGTATGCATGTAAGAACAAAACCACAAGCACGTTCTGACCCCATATTAATATTGTAGGTGGCTATGTTCTCCTATTGATAAAAAATACTGGACAGGTTGCTGAAATTATACTTATAATAATCGTGATATGGGGTCATTTCCGTCTAGTGTTGTAGTTGACCGTGTGAGAGGAGGTCACTACTATGCAGACCAAGGTAATGCCAGATAATTTAGAGTAATTTCGGTTAGAAACTGGTATGATTATTGTAAACATTTTAAATTGAATTTTCAGATGTACTTTACATTTTTGAATGTTTTGCTTTCTTTCCATTTCATTCCAACTGCTTTTGAAGTGCAAAAGGAATAAAACATCTAAAACTAGGAGGAAATGGGACAGAAAAGTAACATTGGAACCATTTTTTGCTGAAGTAATACTGTTAAAATTATATTTCTTGGAGTGGGAATACACTTTTACTCCTGCTGGGATACTAGCGGTTTTGAATATATATAATTTTTAATATATGCAATGGGTAATTACAACAGTAGGGAAGGGGTCCAAAACTTCAGGGCAAAAGTACCACCAACTCACATCCCCACTGGGATGCAGGATGTCCTTTCCAACGACCACCTGTCCCATCCGGTTCCCCAACCCCATACACGTCCGGACTCTCTTTTCACCCCCTTTCCTCTAATCACTAGAACGTACTGCCTGCTGCTTTATGGTGACCCTCTTATTCTGTACTTGACAGTCCGGGCAGTTACCCCCTGTTTGGCCACGGTTTGCTCTTTACAACAATTTCCGTTCAGTAACTGTATGTTTGCTTGTGCTTCGGTCTTTGTGATGTGGGTGTAGCGTCTCACACACGATGGATAGAAACAGTCTCGTCATGTCTGTGGACGTTGTTTAGTGCTTCCCTTTTAGTGCCCTCAAGTGCGAATGTTCTGTGGTTCAAGGACAGCAAGAAAACACAGAATGTACTGTCGTAATAAAACATTACCACCCTGTCCACTGTGTATTGTGTACTCGCCCTTTTATATTACCCTATCCCCCCCCTACTTCCCCATTCCCATTATTATATTTCTTTTCTCTACGTGCTATATATTATATATCTTCTAGATTCATCCAATCTAGCGCTCGACGGGTCATCTCCGTGCCCCACCCTCTCACCCCATGCCGTGTGTCTCATTCTTGTACGAGCGTACATCCCGATTCCCTTTTACCTGACTTGTCACGAATCGTGTGCGGTCTTGTTCATCGTTATATGGGTGGTGCCCCCTCATTGCAGTGCTTTCTTTCCTAAGTTCGTTCCGTGTTTCCACCTACTCCATCTCGGTAGCTGGCCCCCATGTGTCCCCCCCCCTTGACCCTTCATTTTTTCAATATATTTTTCGCTTGGCTTAACGCACTCCTTCTGCTTAGGCCCCAAACAGTGGTGGAGCCCACAGGTGTTGCAACGCCCGCCAACACGGTTATACGTTTTTTTTCTGACCGGGCTCGGCCCTTGCAATTTCTCCTCCCTCCCCCGCATGGCGGTTTAGCCCCGGTCGCCGCTGTGTGTTTCTCCCCAGTTACAACGTGGCCCCAGGAGTGGAACCGACTCTCTGTTATTTACATCTTCCGTCCCATCCTGCTTGGACTAATAAATCTCTAAACCCGGGCTTCCTGCATTCCTCTTGGGGGCATCTGTACCCCTCTGTCTGTTGTCTACCGAGTTGACCTCCCTGTCTCCTATACGCAGCCGCCGTGGGCCCCCCAGTAAGTACGTCTTATCAGTACCATCTCAGTGAGTGCCCGCCTTGGCCGCCCTCGCAATAAATTACATTTTGCTCAGTCTTATTTATGCTTTCTGCTTTGATCCCCGCGTATTCCATTCCCCCTGTGCTTGACCGCCCCGAGCCGACGGTCCGGCCAGAGTTTTAACGTATAACGCACACCTCGTCCTAAGAGCAACACACCTCTCCTCGACTTCATTACTCGTTGTTTGGCCCATACAGATCCCATATCCCCCTGCGTATTACCGGACCGCACATTTTCCCCCGACTTATGGCACTTTCCCCCCCCCGGCCTGTACCGGCTCCGCCCAATTCCCTCGCTCCTTTAACCCCGTGTCAGTAGCTGCTACGCTCCACCTTCCGACCGTCCTTTCTTCGGGCCCTCTGGCAGTATCGCCAGCGCTGCTGTGTTAGTCTTTGGGGCCTTGGTTCAATCCTTTGTTGGGACTCCGTTGCCCTGCGTTACCCTTCTATTTGGCATGTTCTTCTCCCACCAGGCTTGTTTTCTGTGTTCTTTCTTTTTCTTTTCCGGGCTTTTGTTTTTCCCCCCTTGTCTTGGCCGGTCCCGCCTTCCCCCTAGCTCTGTGTCTATACTTGGGTTTTTGCTTTTGTCTTGTCGTCCGGCCAACCTGCTTTATGACGCCTACCCCCTCTGTTCAGATCCCTCTCATCTATATTCGCCACTGTATGTCCCACATTCGACTTATGGAGCATTGTCTGCCCTATCTATTCCCCAGCCGCCGTGTTTCACCTGGTTTTTTGCCCGTGTATCTTAGCCAATCAAATGTGTATACCTCACCCGTTTTCTTAGTCTATTTTCTGTCCCAAACAATCACATAATACACAAAATCCGATTAGCCGTCCTCACTCCCTCTACGATCCCCGCTCTTTGATGTGGCTCAGCTATTAGACCACTCGCGTCCCAATTTCCTACATACTATCCGTATGTAGCTCCGGTCCCCAAGTTTTCGTCAGTTTTCCCTGCATCACTCTAATGTTGTCCGTGTTGTCGTTTTCGGACGCTCTTCACCCCAACATACCAATTTATTAATACGCAACTTTCCTCCCACCTAATACCAAGCTATGAGCTTCACCGTCCTTTAACTCACACCGTGTTTACATTCCGCACCATCTGTCTAATGAGGTTTTTTTCACAGCCACGCTTTTCCCCACCTTTATGCTTGCCAGCGTTTGCTAGGTCTTAGGCGGTCTGTGTGCGTGCCCGGGTGTCGTTCCTGCTTCGGGAGTCCTCCCGATCTCCTCCCTTTGTTCGGTTTTCCTACTGACCGGTGTCCATGTTTCCACTGACAACTCTCTTGTATCTTTGATCGTTACTTTTGTTCACCTTTTCGGTGATTTTTGTCTCGATCTGGTTTACCTATTACTTACATCCCTTGACTGAGTGTGCCCTTTTTCATTGTTGCATCACGTGTGTGTGTGTGTGTGGGGTGTGGGTGTCTCAGCACTGCTGCGATCTACTTTTATGCTTCTCTCCCGCGATAGTTGTGTCCGATTACCGCCGGCTACCCCGCCAGGCCAAGGTTCCCCTTCTCTGGCCTCTCGCATCACGCGAGGATCTCTTGCTCTTCCGCAACCCTACTTTTCCCATGGTTTCTCGTTTCATATCCCCCCCCCCACAACACCATATTCTCTTGTGAAACACCCACCCCCCACCCCTTGCCACTAGATATCTCGTAGCCCGCTCGCGATTAGCCCTTTTCGGAGGCCCGCAGTCTCTACGCCCATACTCCGACCTTTCTTCCCCCTTTTATAATCCGCTCTCTTCGGGTTTCCCCCTATTCTCCTTGGGATTGCCTGAGGACTCGCCAGAGTCTCTGACCTGTCTGTGCCAGCGTCCCCCTGCACTCCGTCCTAGGCTTGGCTTCTGTACCTGATATGCGTTGCTTGTTCGATGCAAATCCTTGCTTGGTGGTTTTGGGGCTAACTGAAACTTCATTTGGACCAAGTTGTCTCCTGTTGTCTTTATGTCCAGTGGATCGAGTGAACTGTACTGAAATATGCCAGTCCCACAGCCCCCCGGCAGCCTTGCTCGGATTGGATTGTAAATTTGCATTCACGTGGTGCTGGAGAGTTTTCTCAGCGGGGCATTTGTCTTAGAAGTAGAGACCGGCAGTGCTTGGCTGATGTTACCCTCGGCTGTATGATATTCTACTTCTATCTCTCTACGAGATCTAATCTTATATATATATAGCTATATCTATCATTTTATTGCTGTGGCGTGTAATTACGCTCTCCTGTTGCCATGTCAGGGCTTCACGTTCATCCCCCCCCCAGGTTTTACCATAGCCCACAGTGCTCTCTACCCCTTTCCGGCCCTACACCAACCCAGTTCGGCCCACGACGCTTTCTTGTAAGCTGGTGTGGGCCCGCACACGGGGGCAGCTCGCTCAGCTTCAGCGCCGCCGAAAGCTTTTTTCCGCTTTGTTCTGCAGCTTGTGGCGTCTGCAGTACCGCGTTACCACCCCTCCCGTTTGCCGTCCTCTTCCGCACTGGGGGTATCCTAGGCGGCAGGCATTGATACCTTACCCGTTGACCTCCCTCATTGCGGTGCCCTTGTGCTAGTGTTTCGCTAGCCTATAACACTCTTTATGCTCATCCTGCGTCATCTCTCGCGGCCATCTACATCCCCTCTCACATCCTCATTTCTTTCCAATACCGTCTCGGCCTGATCTCTCGATCGTGTCACTCTCTACCCGCCACAAGTCCTACTCTGACCACATCGCTATCAGTTCCCACTCTGGTCTTCTGTCTACCTTCGCCCAACACCGTTTCTGTCTTGTTGTCACACCTCTGTGGGTTAAAGCTAGGTCCTACATGGCAGCTAATGGTTTGGAAAGCAAATTACAATAGCCTGTACAATTTATTCAGAGGAAAAAATGGAAACAGCAAATAACAAATTTATTTGGGCAACGGAGTTAGGATATAAACTAGCAGTGCTGCCCTTTTTCCTCTCAGCTTCGAAAATTGAATGGCTGTCAGATTTCTGCTGGCAGAGCAGCTGAGGATATTGCTTATCTGTTTGACTTGTCACAGCAAAGGTCAGGCCTGATCAGAGAGTATATTTTTAACAGACAAGGGAGTGTAATTGAGAAAAACGATACGGCATCTTTGGAAAGAGACACCATCAAGTGTGAGTTGCCCAGTGCAGATGCCTTACAAAGTCTTCATGGTAGACCTATTGGTTGCTTTATAAAGGCGCATTCAACACTGTTAACTTTCTGCCTTCTGGTTTGACAAGTTATTCTAATAACAGTACATAGACAGTTTTACAATTAAATATAATATTTTTTAGAGCACCATTCGTAGGCAAATTCCCTGGAAACAGTACATTAACAAGCTAAATCTTGTTAGGCGTTATACAAGACAGAAAGGCTCATTCAGTAGAGATGAAAATGTATCTTCATACATATATCTTAATCCTTTTTGGACATATCAAGACTGTTGATGACATTCTTTACACAATCCAGTTGTTCTACAAAATTATGAATCACCTACCTGCAGTTATCTAAAGTTTGATGAATATACGGTCTCAAATGGAACGCTTGTAGGGTAATTAGACTTAATTTGATTCCATTTGTAAGGTAATTGGTATATCCATTATCTTAAGACTGTTTTGCCATATGTTGTTTTGTTACTCAGTTTATTTAGTTAGGATGATTTCATGTGTTTGTGATTCTAACTACCAGGATCAGGATTCCTGTTTCATAACCATTTGTGATTTGCTTAACTGAGCTAACAGTTGTTTTAAATATAGCGCATCAACATGCTTACTATGCCATAGGACTGTACCAGCAATTGTTCTTTTCAGGCTTTAGAATAATAATTATAACAACATTTGCTGATTTTTGTTTTTTTGAAGCATATCTAAACTTAGTAAATAATCCATGCTTTTCTTAGACATGAATGAATAACCATGAATTATACAATTATGAAGTAACAGTGGTGCATTCAAGTATACGACCGTGGTCACCTCACATTCAGTGGAGTGTATTGATGAAATTGTTGCATTGTAGTTGAAATTTTTCATAAGGTGTGTCCCACAAGTTCTTTAGGAACTTGAATGCGACTTGTTTTTTTTTTTATTATTTTTTTTTTTTACTGACAGCTCATACAGGTATGTGACAGAATACAAGCGCTTGATACATGTACCAGAATGTTAAATATCACTACGAACTGGTGGGGTTGGTGGTTTGGCTTACAATTGGGATTCTTCTGGGACATTGTGACTGACTTGCTCAGTTTCCTCAGACGTACCCTTTAGTTCCTCTTACTTGTTTGGTGGACATTAGAACAATGTTGATTAATAATAGGATTCACCTTCATCTCTTGGGCTTGTGAACAGTGCGTGTTGACCATTATTTTCACGAGCAGTTAGATTAACATCATTACAATGCTAATTTAAAACTTACCATATTCAATTTAGAAGAAGACATTTAAATTAAAAAAAAAAGAATTCACATATTGTTCATTGAAGCAATTACAAAGTAAAAATAGGCCCATTAAAAGGGAAGGACACTTAAACATCTGTTCAATGCCCTAGGTGCCTCCATTAATACACCTTCACCTGTGTGTTGAATATGCAGACATTAAAAAGGAATTGTCAAAGGCATCTGCCTTGTTACAAGTATTTACATGCATATAATTAATCAAATAGAGTTTGACCGATATGTCCTGTCATAAACATTGTAAGCGTTAACACATACTTATTATAATTGCATTATTTAACAGGATACTGTAGATCCACTGAGATACAGCAACATTATATTGTCAGGGATCTCCTATCATCTACAAGGATTATAGACATTGAACATGTTTTGGAATCAGCCAGGGCATGTCTGAATGTTTAACTGTATTGAAAATTACCCAAGCCACCTGTTATTCTTTCCATTATAGTAATGGATAGAGCAGTGTCCCTAAAACTATTCTGGATCATCAATAATATATGTTTATTCTCTTGTTACATAGCATATCTTCAACACCGAAGTGATTTCATTGGAAAGTATGTGGTGGTGTTGTTTTGTTTTGTTTTTTTCTTTCAAATAAAGCTTGGTCTCTCTGCTGTGACACCGGGATGCCTAATTCAATTCTAGCCCAGAGAAGCCACCAACGGGTCTTCCACTCTACCTAATCTTGTTGTAGGTCTAAAATCCAAGTACAGATCAGCCCCAGCTGTGCAGTATCCAAACAGGAATGGCTGTATGGCAAGTGGGTTATTAAAACAGAAAAAAACAAACTCACATTTTTGATGCATCAGTATAGCAGAATAACTCCACATTTTAGTTTTAATATTTCATAAAATTAGTAGTTAAGTAGTAAACAGATTGTTGTTTTAAGTAGCTGTGTGGCTTTACACAAAACTTCATTATTAAGCAGTGGCTAAGAAAATAGTAGGGCAGGAAAACAGTTCTTTGCTTGGTATTAAATCTTAGCCATACTTGAGATAAAAGAGGGGATTGAGCTAGTCCCTAAAGCTAAATGTTATTTTTCTTATAATACTGAAAATAGCCAGGCTGTAAATTCAGACATATATATCCATTGGAAAATTCATGTGGCTTGATGTGAAATGCAACTAGCATTTTTTTTTCTCTTTCAAGGGGCAAACAAAAGAAAAAAGCCCCAAAGTCTAAAAATGCAATTTGAATGAATTTTAGTAAAAATCCAGACATTACTCTGCAAACATCAAACTTGATTCCTTTCTTATTGGATTTGCTTTAGTTTGAAATGATGCATTGAGATTGAAGCTCTAGTAACATAATAGCTTTTATGAACTACCTCTATGTTATAGCCTTAGGTAATCCCAACTCTTTACAGAATATTTCAAAACACATTTTGAACTTTACATTTTTTTTTTTTTTTTATCTTGTCCAGATCAAATGCATTTGAATTTCATTTCACACACTGTAAACCGATGCTAATACTGTGCATTTCATAATTATCAAGTGAAAGACCATTTGTCCTGAAAATGCCTGATAAAATATCTCACCTGTTGTCTTATTTCATACTCCCCCCCCCTTCTCCTTGACCATGCTAATTCTGTTACTATTCCAGCACAGAGTCTATGCATGACCAGACCTGGGACTCAACTTGTGATATTATTAATCCTTTTTTTTTTTATTTGGTCAATTTTAAATACTTTTTAGTTTTTCTATCATAATAGGATCTCTTGAAACAGTCGCTAAGCCAGAAAGATAAAACTATCTTTAAATTCATATGCATATTTTACATCTCCCTTTACATAACAGAAAAACAAATTATGCATTCGTAGGATATGTGCATGTCAATTTTTCTTAATTAGCAGCCTCTTCTTCAACAGCTGAGTCTTAAACCCAGGGTCGGATTAACCCATCATGGGGCCCTAAGCAAAGCCAACATATAAATGGCAAACCTGGAAAGCGTAGGAAAACGTGGCTCTCCGCTAGGTGTAGACAAGAGAGCAATTGTATGCCAGGTTTCATCAGCTGCCAGATGCTGTCTAAGATCCGTCAAGTCAGTCACTTGTTACTGCATAAATTCCATCTAGGCTATGCAGTATATTTCCAAGAACAATCTTTTTGAAAAGCCTTACAAGCTGGACCATGTCTCCTGAGCTCGCTGTGCTTTGTCTACTTGGTTGAAGAACGGGTGTACTCATTTCAGCTCAGTATTGTTAATTTGGCATTCTTGTTTTGATGCTTTTCACTGCCATCACATAAGGTGTAGGTATATGTCATTTAAGCTGATTGGGAAAACCTCAGATCAGTAAAAAAAATAAAAAATACCATCCTTTATTTTGATCCAAAATCACAGACATTTTAATTTTATTTACGTTTTAGTGCTAAAATGTGCCTTTATTTTTTGCTGATTGGTCTTAAATGTATGGACGGTTGTCAACCTTAAGTTAAATGCAGTTGAAAGTTACTTCTTTCTCAATCGCCAATACAGCAAAACCAGTGAGCTTTCCTTGGGTTACTGTTGGTCGGAGGTGGTTTTTGACACGCTTCGTTAAGAAAAGGCTTTTCAGCAGTACAGGGCTTTCAGCACCAAGTTGTAAAAATGTTTTTAATGCCTCCCCCCCTTTGCCGCTTGCATTCTTCTTCTTCCCGTTTTTTGTGTTTATGGTTTGCTGCCCCTGAAAGAGTCATCGTTTTCTGTATTCAAGCAAAATCAAACTGACTGACCTGGAGTTTACTTGTGTCCCCGCGCGAAAGTGAGCAAGAGTAAGTTCCAGGTCATCCAGTTTGATTTTGTGTGAACACAAGTGAGATACACTGGATCTGAATATCATAGCTTTTCCGACCATCGGGGAACACTTTTGTGGTGGGGTTTTAACTTTCAGACTGTTTTTCAAGCAAAAATAAAAAATTGCCAGGAAGTATGAGAAAAGTTGCAAAACCCCAATTCCGACAGCATGGGGAATGTTATGCAAATTAAGTGTGTACCTAATTAGCATACTCCCCATGCAAAAATCTAAAGGGTGGTTGGAACCTATTTCAAACAGGCTCCGTCTAAAATAAAAAAAAAAAAGATATAGATGCAATGACTCTGACTACTGTGCCGATGGAGCCCAATGTTAGAGGACAAAAGGGAAGGGCAGGTATATATATATATATTTCGACATTTATTTATTCATTTCTATATTCATTTATGTATTTATTTTTCATTTTGGCATAAAATATCCTCCATAAATGAAACTATAATTTAATACAGTACACATTAACATTAATTAACTATTTGTTTTAAATATTGCGCCTCGCCATGCTTACCTTGTCCTGATGTACTTGCTTTATTATTTGCCTATGCGTTAACCCGACCCTACTTAAACCGTAGCTTTGTTTGTGTTGGTTCCGGTGTTAGAGAATATTTGTTCCCTCTCATTTTTTGTAACAAAGAAATCTTTATTTGCTTGTAAGTCTATGTTCATGTACTTTCAACTACAACCTAAATTTTAAGACCACTTTCCCGAACCTTAAACGTAGCTCTAAACTTGCACCATCTGGTCCCTTCTGACAGGTCCAGTCTCACCTACAATAATACAAGACAATACTCACATTTACTAGCATTACACATGCATCATTTACATAAGCATAGGATACATAACAAACATGCATGTAGGGGGGAACAAATGTTCACTGGGGGGAACAAATATTCGCTGAATATTGGTTCCTGGGGAAACAAATATTCGGGGGAACCAATATTTGTTTGCACCTGGTTTATAGGTGTTGTGGATAATGTAGATCCTGCCAGTAATACAGTCAGATTTAAAATACTGCAGTGGAAGTTGGAGGGAAAGACTAAAAAGCAATTGGAACTTGTTTTGGAAAAATACTATTTTTCCTGTTTCTGCTTATTCCAAGAGTTGTCTCCCTGTGAATATTCTGTCATTTGTGTTCAAATTTCACAACCCACACATTTCTGTCCAGTGTTTATGAACATATTTTACCAGGATATTAGCCACAGGTCAAGAGAAGCAAATTGCAATGTGTTAGTATGAATGAAAAACAGCTCCATCTGTGTTTAAAATCACAGTATACCTGGAAGTACTGTACATGGTGAATATTTATCGTATAATTCATCTTTTGGTTGATAATAAACAGTAAAAGTAGTTTGTCTTTGACTATGGCTTCTCTGTATGCACAGTACTTTATTTAGACTATATGCAGAAACACAAAGACTGATGTTGCACTTGGCTGTGTTCCATTTGGTTGATCTTTTTAAAGGTCATGCTATACTTGCTAAATAGACTGCCTTTGCTCAGACAGAATTAGGGCTTTTAATCTTGACATTTTCTACCAATCGATTAATCATCCGATCTGCAATCGTTTAATCACACCTGTTTACTAGTGATGTAAAATTGTATTGAAAGACAGTTACAGATAATACAACTTATTAACATAGTGCTATTTACTGCTAACGTTTTATAATGCCAACTAATGTTTTATATATATATATATATATATATATATATATATATATATATATATATATATATATATATATATATATATATATACACACACACACATTTATTTTATTTTTTTCTCTTAGAAGTTGTGGGGTAGGATGTGTAGAGAAATGAAAAAAATATATATTTTAATGCATTTTAATTCCAGGCTATAAGGCAACAAAAGGTTAACATTTTGAAAGGGAATGTAGACTTTCTATAGGAACTGTATATTGTGAACAGGGCAGAGGGGGCCATCACAAAGAAAGGTGTGTTTGCGGAAAATGAAATTGATTTGTTAATTATTATTGCCAGTTGGCAATTATTGTAAATTAGAGCTAACCATCAGGTATAATAGTCAGCAGCCAGTCTGCTCGAGAGTAGCTGCTAGAAAGTAGCAGAAGAGGCATTCTCTGTTGCAGAGTAGCCATTCTTTTTGTAAGTACTGTTCAACTGTATTACTAATTGTGTGTGTAGACCGTGTTGTTGTAATTGTGCGTGTAGACCATGTTGTTGTAATTGTGTGTGTTGTTGTAATCGGGAAATGGCTTAGTTGTCTAACTGTGTAGTCTAGGAAGCCTGTGTTCAGTTTTAGTTTAGTGCTCTAAAACGGAGCTAGGTTTTTGTTTGGTTTTTATTTTTATTTTGTGTAAATAAAAAGAGCAACCGCGCATTTAAACCCAGTTTAAACCCCGCTCAGCTATATATACAAATATATATATATATATATATATATATATATATATATATATATATATATATATATATATTTTACACATATAATTACTAGTATATACCTATTTGCAACTAAGATGATATGATAAACTTGTAGTACTGCTGTGAAAGGAAAGCACCGATGACAATAGGCTGCAAGTTCATTCTGTGAGATATTGTGAAATATTGGGTAAACCGTCAAATGGCCTTTGGCCAAGGTCTTTGGAAGTACCAAAAGATATTCCATATAATCAGTCCACTCAACTGTGCTGATTGCCTCCCATCACACTGCTTGCAAAGGGTTGTGGGATATAAAAAGAGGTTGGACGAAGTTTCTACTGAGTCAATGGAATGTTGTTGGATTGCGCTGATTTAATTGGTTATTTAATTAAGTATTGAAGAAGTGTTTTATATAATTAATTAGAAAGACAACTGTGAATTCCGCAGTCAATCAAGCTAATTATTTAATATATTTCACATGATATTTATTTATGGTAATACGAAAAATAATGACTGCAGTAGCCTAAGTACTTTTGCATTAGTACAGGAACATACAATGCTTATTACCACACTACTGCAGTAAATAAAGTATATTTCTACATGTAAATATGATACTGCAATCATACAATGTTTTTACACCTGCTCTGTTCAAGCCTTTCACTCTGCCATCAAGTGGATAAGTAGTGTTGCTAGCAGCTATTCTAAGAACTGCATATTCTAAGGTTTTAAATGCACATTGTTCCTACAGTACTGTCAATGGAAAACTTACCTTTGTTTTACTTGAATGTACTGTAGGATTAAACCTTTTTTTATAATCTCAATTATAGTCCATAATAATAAAAACAAACGTTATCTTGCTTGCTTGTGCCCGTTTATTTAAAAATAGATTATTGTTCTCTGTTTCTTTTCAAATAGTTGATTAAAAACAGTGTGTGTTTTAATGTAACTTCCAATAATGCGTCCACATTTAGCATGAATTCTAGAATACTATTATGTTCTAGTGGTAATAAACAGAGATTTAAAGGGGCCTCTAAAATCAGTGGGCACAGGGCTCTGGGTCTGGTGAGCAGTGACCTGCCTTTTGATTTCAAGTATATAGTGAAAAGCCCACAGTCCCACTGGAATTGAGCAGGCTGTATCCCTAAATTACACAGAAGCAAGCACCATGACTTTGGACCTGATTCAGTGAAGGACTGTAAATGAGAGAGCCAGTGAAATATAAAGAATTGGCTTGATTGAAAAAAAAAAAAAAAGTTCTTCTATGTAACTTTATTTTCCAAACCAAGCCCAAATCCATAGAGCCCATCCACAGCAGATTTTGTTTTGTATCTATCCGCAGTCAGTGGAAAACAACAATGCGTCTGTCTCTCAGTATAGACAGGGTAAGCACAAATCAATTGTGTTGGATAGAACATCACATGAAACATCAACCATTCACCAGCTAGTGTTGGACCACAAGGAATTGTGACATGCTAAAGAATCAAATAACACTATTATTATTATTATTATTATTATTATTATTATTATTATTATTATTATTATTATTAGTAGTAGTAGTATTTTAGCAAGGGAATGAAAAATGCATGTTTATATGTTTATGGCAACATCAAAATTCTGGCCTCTATTCTGCGAAGTTGATGCTAGCTTTGTCTGCAGAAGCTTTTACGCCCACTCTGTTTAAGACCACAGTACTGTCTTTAGAGTAAACATTATTTAAAGTAATTGTAGATTACACAATTCGTACATACATTCTGGCCATTTTAAACTTCAGTTAGCTACATAGGTCTCGGATGTGCAGTTTTTAAATTAACAGATGTTATAGTGCACATCTATTAAAAAAATAAATTAAAAAAAAGATTTCGGGTACTGCTTTAGGTTAAAAGAAGGCTCTCGCTTTTCTTATTCTTGGGATATCTGTTTGCCCTTTCACTCCCTGGGTCATTCCACCTCAGCAGTGTATTCTAGGTCAAAGCCGGTCAGTCAGTAGTGGAGCAGCTGATTAGCTATTGACAGAAAAATTCAGTAAATGGTTCGGGATAACTTCACTATCCAGGGGGAATTACCTAGGAAGTGCAAGACAATGTAAAAGCATGGCTTGTGAACAGAGTTTTCTTTAACTCTGTGTAGTACCAGGTATCACATTTGTAAATGAACATACATATTTGACATAGCATATGTTTCTTTCAAAACTGCACATTTATGACCTATAAAATGAATAGGCGTGCATGGTGGAGCAATTCCGTGGAACCATTTTGTTCGCTACAATTACTTTAAGTGAATCTAATGATATCAGTGACAGAACCGTACTGTGTTCTAATTTACACATGTGAACAGAGTGCAAGATAACAACTACCATTGAAACACTGCTTCTTCCAGAAAGCCACTTGTATTTGAAACCAAACTGCCTCCAGTGAGCAAACCCTTTATTAGATTAAAGGTAACACTGTCTGTTCTACATTTTCTTTAATTAACCTGTGTAGACATGTTACCTAATGATCTGCTTCAGATAACACATTTGTATTTAGTTATAAGCGACATGTATTTCTGATTGTTTTTTTTTCCTTTATCTGCCCATGACTTAAACTCAATTTTGAGCATATTTAAGTAAATGTGTGTTACATTGACAATGGCATTATTTAGTCTACAATACTTACTGGCTCATTTTTGTATGATGGAATTGTTCCCAGAATTTCCTTTTTTCACTCCAGTAAATTAAGCTGCTATTTATGGTAAACGAGGCATCCAGCATGGATTTTTTTTTAACTGTGAACACCAAGGGTTAGTTTGTAAAGATTACTTCATTTCTACGTTGCTAAATTGTTATTTAAAAAAAAAAATGTACACTGCTAACCTCATTTTGAACTAATTGTGATATCCTTGAATTGTCTTTTAAATATGTATACATCTGTATTTGTTTGTTAATAATAAAAGAGGAAACTGTACCTGGAGCTCAAATTTAAATGATAAATGTTATTAAAATACTTTAACTTAATTTGTGTTGTGTAACTTTGTGAATAACCCGCCATTCTGTTTTTGCTCCTCGTCTGCATGACAACAAACAGGATGGTGGTTTGTTTTCAGTCTTCCTTTCTTTCTTTTTTTTTTTTTTTTTTTACATTTATGAAATTCATACTCACATTTTCACCAGCACAGTTCGTGCAGCAGCTGTTTCTTTTCAAAATAGTTTATGGAATTTTGTTACCTTTTGTTCCACAGTATTCTGCTCCAAATGACCCCAAGAGACTTGGATTACACTGCCAAATTATTTTTATCAAATCTAATTTGATTTGCTTGTAGCATCACTTACCAATTTCTCATAAGCCTTTAATATAGAATGCATGCAAACTTACAGTAAGGCTCTAATTATTCTGCAGAGTGTTATATATCTAGAGGGAAGCTTTTCCAAATCTAGTAAATTTGGTTAGTTCAGTCTTTACTGGTATAGTGTATTAAAGGGTATTCCTCATTAAGTCAATCAAAAACAACGAATGACTTAATGAAAAAAAAAACGAAAGAACTGTTCGAACTTGTATCCCTGTTCTAATCTATAATGTATAGCTTAGTTCAAATAAAACATGTCAACTAGTTTAAAGATGTGTTCGTTCAAAAATAAAAGCAGTTTCGATATTGTAATAAACACATATCTTGTTGGTTTGGGATGCTTTTATATCCTCCTTTTCATTTCAACCGATTGTTATTGCACCCTGCCTGTTACAGTACCTGTTTGGATGGTAGGTACATCGTACTTGGTTAGCAAATAAGTTAGCTATTTTACTTGTCTTTACACTCCTGCTGCTGTGAAAATTTAAAGCATTAGGATAAGCCCTCAGCAAGTCAGCATGGGAAGCCACTGATCTCTTAAGCCATTCATTATCAGATGGACAAAAAGCAAGGGAAATGGATGAATAGAGCAGTTAGTCATTATACTGTCCCGCTAAACTTGGCTGTGGTGAAGGCTTTTTCCCCCTCTCTACATTAAAATAGAATAAGAACCTCTTCATTTTCCTGATGAATCTTTTAAATACGGCTTGCGTTGGAAAAGTCCTTAACCTCTAAATATTTTAACAACAAGTAATGCAAATGTAATGTCACCAGTCTGCAAAGCTTATGAAGCAAGTTTCTACATGCTATTGACTGTGTTTGTTTCTGGTTTGAACAGACCTGTGAGTGTAGTTTCACTTTCTGATGGTATTGAAGTGCTTATCAGCAGTGCAGTGCATGGTGGAAAAGGGATCCATTTGATGTATGTCTTCCTAACATACAGAGAGTGTGGTATATTTCTTCAGTGTTCGTTAAAGCATGTAGGAGACCAATAGGTTAATAAGTAATGTTAATACTCCATTTATAACAGATTTACAGACATGTCCTTAAACTAAACTGGTTCCAACAAGACTGTGAGTGCAAAGGGATAGGGCTTATTTAATACATTTTTTAAATTGAAATTATTTATCTCTGTGATGCCCCTTGGAAAACCTGTTGATAGACAATTGACGTCTTCTGCACTTGTGTATTGCATTAAAGGGTTACTCAATTTTAAGCCTACTTCTCTTGCAATTGAAGTAGACTACAGGACCACAATCCATTTTCAAGGTGATTTAGTGTGGGTAAGCAAAGCTCACATTTTGTTCAGAGAAATGTGTGAACTGCTTGAAAAGTCTGAGGCATTAAGTCCTGATAGAAGAACAGTCATTACTTTAGCTGAACTATCTCTGCTTGGTATTACACAGATACCAGACTTTGCTTTCTAAACACAGACTTCCGAAATAACCTTCATAGAAAATCGTAATTCTAAGGGCTTTATGGAATTGCTCCCTTTTTTATTTCCTGAAGTCATGATGGCAAGCCCATTTCTGCTACTGACTCGCATGAGGTCAAATAGGCTGAAAAGCTCTTAGTGGTTCCCATCCCTGGCAAAAACACTTCCAGCTATTGCATTTATCCTTTTGATGTTTTTTGGCATTAAGGATGATAATGGCAAATGATTTGTCATTATCATCCTTGAAAGCTATTAGATATTTTGTTAATGGATAAACCGTCACTTTTTTAACTGAACTCAAGCCATTTCAACTAGCTTTGCCTTTGTGTCGTAACTAATATGAATCCGCTGCATGTAATCTGAGCACAGCCAGAGACAATTGGAATGGTTTTTAAACAGGCCTGCTGTGATTTAATAATGGATTTCTAATGTGAAAGACAAGAGGCCCCTCGGTTCTGAGAATATATACCTCCTATGTTTCGAGTCTCCTCGTTTGACATGCTTTCTTTAGCGACTGTAGCGGAGGGAAAGCCATGACAATTTTTAGACAAAGGTAATTTATACAGAAATTTCAAAAAAAGTTTTATATGGCAGGGGTATATTTTTGTTTTAAAAAAAGAATATGAGACACATAAATATATTGTTCTTGTGGTATTATACAAAATGAAAATGCATTACTACCTACATAAAGTAATCTTGTGTGGTATTCGGGGACATTTTTGACAAGTTAATATACAGAAGCTGTAAAATGTCAATCAGTTTTCACATGAGGCACATTTACTCTATAACATCTTTACAAGCCATCTAGGATTATATACACACACACACACACACACACACACACACACACACACACACACACACACATATCACATTAACCTTAATTGATTTAATATTGTCATATATACAAAAAACAAAAAACAAAAAACAAAAAAAAAAAAGACGAAAATAAAAAAAAAGTATCTGTTAAAATAACTATATTTTTTACTGAGCAGCTGGCCATCTGTCTTTTCTTAATGTTCTAAACCTCCTTGTTGCAGCACAGCAGATGGGCAACAACAGCAACAACAGATAGCAATTTTGCTTTCTTCCACTACTTGCAAAGCAGAATTAAATAAATAAATGTATGCAGAAAGATCATCCCGCTTGCCCTAAGTTGTCTGTAAACTTCAAAGGCAGTCTTCTAAGCTGGTGAATGTTCTACAGCAGTGTACTGTCTTAATACCAGCTGTATATTGGCTTTTATAGTTTTTCTCTAAAACAGAATGAATCCACACCCCAAGGCTAAATATTTTTAAAGAAGACACAAATTTGACTTAAACAACATTTTTTGAACATGTCAGAATTGTATTATAACCTCTGCTTTGTATCAAAGTTTATACACATTTTAATGTTTTACAATATACTCTTTGATGCCAAAGTCCTGCCCACCTTAAACATAATGTTATGCTTTAAGCAATAGCTCCACTCTCTACTCACACTTCCAGGAGACTGCATATTGTAAATTAATAATTACAGTGGCTTGCGAAAGTATTGACCCCCCCTTGGCATTTTTCCTATTTTGTTGCCTTACAACCTGGAATTAAAATGGATTTTTATTTGGATTTTATGTAATGGATATACACAAAATAGTCCAAATTGGTGAAGTGAAATGAAAAAAATAACTTTTTTTAAAAAATTCTAAAAAATAAATAACGGAAAAGTGGTGCGTACATATGTATTGACCCCCTTTGCTATTAAGCCTCTAAATAAGATCTGGTGCAACCAATTACCTTCAGAAGTCACATAATTAGTTAAATAAAGTCCACCTGTGTGCAATCTAAGTGTCACATGATCTGTCACATGATCTCAGTACATATACACCTGTTCTGAAAGGCCCCAGAGTCTGCAACACCACTAAGCAAGGGGCACCACCAAGCAAGTGGCACCATGAAGACCAAGGAGCTCTCCAAACAGGTCAGGGACAAAGTTGTGGAGAAGTACAGATCAGGGTTGGGTTATAAAAAAATATCCGAAACTTTGAACATCCCACGGAGCACCATTAAAGCCATTATTAAAAAATGGAAAAAATTTGGCACCACAACAAACCTGGCAAGAGAGGGCCGCCCACTAAAACTCACGTACCAGGCAAGGAGGGCATTAATCAGAGAGGCAACAAAGAGACCAAAGATAACCCTAAAAGAGCTGCAAAGCTCCACAGCGGAGATTGGAGTATCTGTCCATAGGACCACTTTAAGCCGTACACTCCACAGAGCTGGGCTTTACAGAAGAGTGGCCAGAAAAAAGCCATTGCTTAAAGAAAAAAATAACCAAACACGTTTGGTGTTCGCCAAAAGACATGTGGGAGACTCCCCAAACATATGGAAGAAGGTACTCTGGTCAGATGAGACTAAAATTAAGCTTTTTGGCCATCAAGGAAAACGCTATGTCTGGCGCAAACCCAACACCTCTCATCACCCCGAGAACACCATCCCCACAGTGAAGCATGGTGGTGGCAGCATCATGCTGTGGGGATGTTTTTCATCGACAGGGACTGGGAAACTGGTCAGAATTGAAGGAATGATGGATGGCGCTAAATACAGGGAAATTCTTGAGGGAAACCTGTTTCAGTCTTCCAGAGATTTGAGACTGGGACAGAGGTTCACCTTCCAGCAGGACAATGACCCTAAGCATACTGCTAAAGCAACACTCGAGTGGTTTAAGGGGAAACACTTAAATGTCTTGGAATGGCCTAGTCAAAGCCCAGACCTCAATCCAATTGAGAATCTGTGGTATGACTTAAAGATTGCTGTACACCAGCGGAACCCATCCAACTTGAAGGAGCTAGAGCAGTTTTGCCTTGAAGAATGGGCAAAAATCCCAGTGGCTAGATGTGCCAAGCTTATAGATACATACCCCAAGAGACTTGCAGTTGTAATTGCTGCAGAAGGTGGCTCTACAAAGTATTGACTTTGGGGGGGGTGAACACTTATGCACGCTCAAGTTTTCTGTTTTTTTGTCTTATTTCTTGTTTGTTTCACAATAAAAAATATTTTGCATCTTCAAAGTGGTAGGCATGTTGTGAATAAATCAAATGATACAAACCCCCAAAAAATCCATTTTAATTCCAGGTTGTAAGGCAATAAAATAGGAAAAATGCTAAGGGGGGTCAATACTTTCGCAAGCCACTGTATGAGGAAAACTGTATCACTCACATCTTTATTAAGTCACTGTACTTGATTGCAGATTGACAGCCCCTTGTTGATGTAAGCCTTTGATATTAAATATGTAAATAGAATACTTTTGTTTCAGAAGACCAAATATATGTACCTTTACTTTTAAATTACTGCTAATAAAAATAAGAAATAGTTTGTGACTTCCATATTGTCCCTTGTAGGTCACATATGGTGTTTGCCATCCCAAAGCCAATTAATGCCTATTAGTGTTTTGTGATTGTATTTCTGAGATGCATGCTTCGTAATAGATTTAATTATGCTTTGAAAGATACCTTATTTCAATGGAAATAGTAACTTAGTATGATTGTCACATGCTGTAATGAACTGCAAGAAGTAAATGAGGTATTTAATTAGCTCAAATCTGCATTCTTCTGAGACTGCACTTTCTCTTTTAAGCTGTATGTTTAAATATTGATATGTTTTTGAACAATTTAAAAATATCACTGCTGTCAAAATGAATAGAGCAGTAGATGAACTTGAGAAAGTGGCTTTTGAGTTTGTATTCTACTGACAACCAATAGAATGGAACCGACATACATTAACTGTTTCTTATTAAAATCATTCCAGCAATTTACAAAGGGTAGTTAACCTTGATTTTAATGTTGAAAATGTATACTTTCTCGGTATATAAGTAGTGCAGTTCCATCGCATTAGTAAAGTGACTGGTGAAATGTTGACTGCAGTTATCTAGCCAAAAGTACAATCTTTTTTTTGTTTGTTTCAATAAACTACAGTATTACCAGGTTGTAAAAATGAAAAACATGTATAATAGAAAAAAAAAACATTTATTCACCACTGTGATTAACCTTTTAAGATGACAAGCATGTCCAGTATGAAAGAGAGAGAGAGGGGTGGGGGGAGGCATGGGTTAGAAGGCATATGCAGTGATCACTTCTCATTCTGATTAAAAAATATTGCTGTAGCTCTATTTTTCTATGAAGATTTATGTAACTTTATTGTGAGTTTCTAAAATCAAATGTTGTTTACACGTTCAAACTGTGTGGTTTAAAAATATCCATTTGACTCAAACAGTGAAGATTTCATCTCATGAATTCTTCACACCACATGGTGACAATAAAATTGCTCAAGCTAACACACAATTATGATAAATGTATGTCTATGTACTAAAATCAATAAAATAAGATCAGTGTACATTTCTGGATGGTTTTACCCCCCAGCCCCCCCCCAAAATAAATAAATAAATAAACCCACTCAACCAGTTGGCCTACAGTAGTTGATCAATACTGCTATTTATATTGTGCACTTAAAAAACAAAACTCTTACTGACCTAATAAATCATGCCCTAAGGCTAAATTCAAATTCAACAGTCCTATTAGATAGCACGCATGGATCTCTACTTAGACCTTGTATAATAAACGTTTAACTCAGGTAAAACATTGGTCTATGAAATTACAAGAGATATGGTGAATGCACAGTATATGTCAGTATCTGTACTTTAAATCTGACATATTGTATTGCATTTATATCACCTCCAGTGTACAGCTCATTAGGGTTACATAATTAATGCAGTTCAAGATACGTCTGTCATTTCCTACAGTACGACCTTTTGTTCTATTAAGATTATTTAACCATTTGATGATATTCAGATTAAATGCTCTCTTGGCTATTCCCACTTCCTGTGCAAAACATGTATGGGATGTATTCATCTGCAATCCAGATAAATGATAAAGAACATTTGAATAGAAATGGCAAAATAATAGCAATTATGCTGAAGAAGCCATTGCAGTACTATAGAGCAAGATACACCATCAGCAAGTAATTGGATTGTTCTAACACTACACTTTGACAATATATGTGTTTTCTGGCAATAGATGGTTAAATAACAGTGAGCATGAACTTTTGTCACAACAATAAATAATATTAATGTCATCAATAAACCCTGTCTTACATAAAGAAGAAACTGATTTTTCAAAATTGCAGCAAAATAATGAATGGTAAGATCCTATTTGGTGAGAAAGCTATTCCCGAAGGTAATCTACATGTAAAGATACAATAAAAGATGCTGTGTCCTGCTTTTTATAAAGCATTAGGTTGACTGCTGTTGCATACACCTGTCCCTGTTGTATCACTATGCCCTTGATGTTTCAATGAACAACATATAATTGTTCATAAAGTAGTGGTTCATTGTGTGTGCAATGAGACTTGGAATTCTTTTCTGTAAGGATACATCTAGGTAACTGAGTCAACGATATGTTGAACTGAACCTCAGTTATTCAAATGTACATTACCATTATGATAAAGGATCATCAATTATGGTATTTTTTTTACATTTAGTTTTCTCACCACGAATCCACATCCTAGTTAGCACATTGTAGTTATTCTGACACCTAATAAAATACCCTAAGCAGCTGCTGTGTAATGTCCTAATGGTCTTCATGCAAATGTTTTGAGATATCAGTGTTAGTAAAGCTTTAACATCCATGTATTGGCACCAGGAAGCTTGTTGAGATCCCAGTGAGATATAGATCCAAAATGTAGGCTGTATTTGTTATCCATTTGAGCTAAGTGCTGTAATTCTAGGATACATTTACAGTGTCTGAGGGATATAAAATAAGTCTTTCTTTTGGAGCTCGCTCTTTCATTCCAGATTGCAGACAGCACATGTATTTCCCATACTTCACTGTGAAAAGAGGATCTGCAGCTACTGTATTTGTAACCCAAAACAATTTTATTGGTAACCAGCTTGGCTACCTTCTGTTTTATATATATTATTTCAGTGTTTCCTGAATTTTTATCAGGCTCTATCCCCCGAGCATCATCCATACATCAGGTATAAGTTATTCCCTTCTACTGTTCGTTAATATATGTCTGTTTTCAACAATCAACAACGCATTGCACGTGCTGCATAGCAACTTCAGTGAAGTGTTTTGCAGTTGAATTAAAAAAAAAAAAGGAGGAAGAAGCACAACACGTCCCCCAAGGGTTTAGCAATCAAAGGGACACAGAGTGCCTGTTCAAAGGTTGAATAATAGACTGTATGGCATGGAGTAATATCTGATGGGATACAATTGGAGTAACACGTTGCCACATTTTGGTACACAGGGTTTGGGTTGGGTTGCAGTAGTAAATCAGATGTTCTAACAAAAGCATGCGCGTGTTGTTTCTGGTGCTTATAGGACTTAATGGGGATGCATGCCAGCAGATATCTATTGCGAATGTGGATATGTTTTTAACGCATTGTTTCTGGGATTGCTAAGCACTTCTATATTGTGATGCAATTCTATACAGAAACTCCCTTTCTATACCTACAATATATCTTCCAGGAATCAAAGATGCTCATGTCATTTTTTATGAGCAGAATATGAAGTCTGTCTGAACATTATACACAGCCTTGCAGCTTTTCTAATGTGATTATTTCTCTTTCAATTGCAATATATCTCCAGCAAGTGTATATTGCTATAATATATCACATGCTGACATTGTGCTGAATAATCTCCACATTGAACCAATGCATGTATTAGCCCCCTGTGTAATGGTTTACTTGCCCTTGTGTTCAGTAAGGGTTTCTAACTAAAGTGCAATACACATCAAACAATGTATCCATGTATTTCAAAGAAATAAACAGCATGCTGATGTAGCAGCCAAGCATGTTTCCCCAGTGGAGAGAGACGTAGAGTTTTGTTGTTGTTTTGTTGTTTTGTGTGTGTGTGCATGTGTGTGCATACTGTATGTAGCTAGCTGTTCATGAACCATGACAAGACATACAGTCATAGTGAGATGTTAAAACATTGTTTTACTCATCTGAAGAAGACACAAAACCTATCCAGAAATAGCCTTATATGAGCCAGAAATTGCTATTATCATAACTGGTGTACTATTATTATTCACATTTTCAGCTTTCTGGGCTCCAAATACAGATTACTTTTCACTGCTATTGTTACAATGTGAAAACTGAAGAAGCTCATTACACACCTAATGATCCTACCAAACCTGTATGACCAAGGCCAGCAGCAGAAACAAGCTAGATCAGGATGGCACTTTACTCCTTGAAGCATCTTATACTGTGATGGGATGCACTCACAAGCTGTGCCCAGTTAAAAGGCTAAACAGATTGTAATGCAGGGTGTCTTCAGCAGTACATGTTGGGGGGGGGGGGGGGGGGTGCGTGACAGTTATCCTAAAATTAATGGAGTAGGAAAAAAGATTTTAAAACCTTCACACAAAGACTGTTAATTTTCTGACATTGCAAATTTTAAAGGTCACAATGCCATTTGCTTACCAAAATAGATCTACTCTAGGTCAATAGGATGCAGATATTATTATTATTATTATTATTATTATTATTATTATTAATTATTTGTTTTTAATAAGCAAGAATGTATTGTTATATGCAGTCTAAGCAAACACAACTAGGAAATAATGGGAAACAGGTTTCATAACAGATAATAGAGAGGTTTTCAAACTAGTTAATGAGATAATGAAGACTATAATTAAGTATTATCAACAAATCATTATTTGCTACAAGAGTTTCTTGTCTTCATTATTAACAATTTATTTCTGAATAATTCTATTAAAAGTGAGTGCATGTCAAATGTATGCTATTCCCCCCTTTTTTATTTGGAGTGATCAGTTAGTAGAACTCAGAAGCCACATGTTTCCCAGTTAAGTTTTAAAAGGAAATTGGTTTGGTCAACCCGAAAGGAACTGTTGTCATTAATCAAAGTTGGTCACTGGCCTGCTTGGTTTTGAAAAACGTATTTGATATGGCCATCCAGTCTATGATGTTTTTTTCTTCTGGTAACTAACCTCTCTCCCTCTCCCTCTCCCTCTCCCTCTCTCTCTCTCTCTCTCTCTCTCTCTCTCTCTCTCTCTCTCTCTCTCTCTCTCTCTATGTCGAGATATATATCCTCGACACATATATATATATATATAATATATATTATATTCTATATAATAATATTAATAAACCTGCACTGCACTGATTTTTTCAACACTTGACAGAAGCAAAACCCTGGGCACCAAGGCTTGCATCCACTGCTTTGGATTTTTACCTGTTCTGTCTACTTTTTTTTTCCTTTTGGTGTGGTGACATTTGTTTTGAACATAGGCTGTTCACATAGAAATGCAGTGATTAGCCAAAAGCAGTTTTAGTCCTGAATATGAAAAGGGAAACAGTTTTAGCTAAATGGATTTTATGGATTAACCTAAAAAAAAATTTTAAAAAACATACTCAAAGCCAAAATTAGAAGAAATTTGAAGTGCTGATAACCTGTGCTCTGGATGTCTGCCCTGTTAGAAATACTACAGTTCTCACAGTCTCAGTTCATCGTCTTGGATTGTCCACTTCTTGTTGTCAATTGAGATAATCTCATCCTGTCACAGCCACAGTTTTGCACACTGATGTAAACTGCTGCATTCTCCTTTGTTGCTATGATATAGATCGTGTCACATCTGAGTGATTGACATGTGGATGTGCTTTTTGGATAACAGCCAGGCATGTGATTCGGTGTAAAGAGAAGATCTTGTAGGTGTTGGTTTGGTGCAACGACAATTGATAGAAAGCATTTATCAAAGACATTTATTACCCAAAAAGTAAAGCTGAGCCATTCATGGCCTCTCAAGCTGTTCAAAATGTTCTTCTAGAAAGATACTCCTTACATGTGTATTAACTTACTATAAATCACAAACACGAGTGTAGTTAGAAACTACTGTTAAATCCAGGTATGTTGTATGAACGGGATGACATCTATACACAGGGTAAGAAGAAAATCACTCTCACAGATACTTGAATGTATCTGTGAGATTCATATTGCTGTAAATTTAGTTTGTCAGGTGGCGTTGAATAAGTGACAAATTAAATTTTACTCCAGCTTTCTGGAGTTAATTAAGTACATCTTCGTCATACAGAAGGCTTTCAGCTGATCCCAAAGTTGATTATTTTTCCCATTGGTTGTCATTAACCCAGCAGAGGCAGCTTGGTGCATGTCTTTCAGTATCAGGGAAAAGTCACACTACATAAGTCCCCACATATCAAAAGATATTGTGCTTTTCATGAACTTTATGGGTATTATAGTGAACAGGCTGTCAATCCAAGTTCATTGATCATTCTAAACAGTTACTTGCCTTCAATTACTCCTACAAGAGAAGAAAGAGAATTTTGGAGAAGTCTTAGATCTAGTGGCTCTTGAAAGGTGATTGCTTTTGCCTCCTGTCAGTCTTGCAAAGAAAATTATTCCTCAGCTCCTGATAATCCTGTCTTTTTTTTTTGAAAGGAAGACAAAAAGAACGTCTGGTGCAAAGTGCCCTTAGAATTAACAGCGCCATTACACTGTGAATGTAATTTCTCTCAGAGGATTTGAGGTGATAGATAATCATTGTTACCGGGCTCAACAATAAGAGCTTGGAAACTGTTTGAGTGCAAAGTTTCTGTGAGGAGTTGGGTAGCAGGTAACTGTTTTACATTATGCACTGCAATTTAATTAAAAGCTCACGTTGACAGGGAGTAAAAGACTTATTTTAAAGCTACAAGAAGGCTTTTAGATGTTCTTGTCCTCTGTAGCTATAAACATCCCCAATCAGTTATCAGTCACCTCTAATCGCACGCAGACCATCAGTAGTTGTCTTTTCGGTTGTTGGTATTTGATTTCCCAGTAGCTGTTCACTTGTAGGATGAAGATGCTCTGGCTAGTTAAGAATCCACTATTGTGACCCTTTACAAACAGTGATAAATCTTTGCTTCGCACTGTTTTATGACCAACTTGTTAGCTACATTAGGGTCTTTACATGCTGCCAATTTAGCTCTGGATAACGTGGACAAACCTTGTACAATGAAAAGGTCAGTTATGTTACCGGCCAATTTATTATCTGAGAAAGTATTTAGGACTCCTAATGCTCTAATGGGTCAGTTGATGTGGAAGGAAATTGACTAATCCAACATACATTGTTGCTACAATAAGCCAAACTTATTTTATTTTAGTTGAGGGTTGGGGGGGGGGGGGGGGGGGGGGGGGGGGGGGGGGGGGTTGAACAGTTTCTGCTAAGTAATGTCAGGATCCAGAACTACTTTGTTTAATGGAAATTAACAGAATTTCCAGTTGTGAGATCAGGAATGTATCTAAGATGTTCACACTGTCTGTAGTGTATAGATGTATGTTGCTAGTTTGACATTCAAGAAAGTCTTCCATGTGAAGCCATATATAAAAGCTCAATGGGCCAGCTTAAAATGACTTATCATGTCTTTCAGAGGGACTTTAGCTTAACTTAATATATTCTAACCTATTCATTTTTTTTTTTTTTTTTTTACCAAGGTCGCAGAGCAATTTTAACTACACAATTGTTTACAGTCATCATAACCTCCAATGATCTCTTTAATGTCTGATTCATAAACTGTAAAGATGGTATTGGCCTCATATGAAAAAAGCAGCAACGTTACATGGTAATGTCTGTGATTGTATTTCTTCCTAATATGTTAGCCTGTAACAGTGGTGGCTCCCAGATTGAATGTCTTTAGACTGCATCCTTCATGTTGTTTAAAAGGTAGACTGACAACAAATCGGATCAGTATTATGGCTTCATTTGTGCAAATAAACACATAAATAACTACATCAGGGACCACATACTTGCACAGTCGACTTACAGAAGTAGTAGTGTTAAATTTTTACTTTTTACACTAAAATTTTTAAATACAGTAACTGCAGATTACATGCACCATGTGGTAAAATAACAAGCCCTGCTTCCTACATACAGTATGAAGCAGATAAAAAGTACCCCCTGTTCTTTTTTAAACAAGGATTTCAGAATGACAGTATGATACAGTTGTAGAACCTGCATACATTTTTTTTTTGGGTCAAGCACCAGCTTCAAAGTGGGCAAGACTTGTATAAACTCTTCAGGGTTTGTAACGTATTATTTCTTTATTTGAAATAATTCATATTCAGTGAAACATAATGTTGCAAACGTTTTGCCATTGACAACTAGACAGCTTGCCTGCGGCAGTGGGACAATAACCTGAAGTACAATATTTGTGTGTCTGTCAACGACATTCTGTGTTGATGGAAAAAGGAAAATAGAGTAAAATGTGGCTACTGTGGACCATTAGTCATAGTTATATTACTTTATTACAACAGTGTGGTGAAAAATGCCAAGCCTTCCATTGCTCGGTGGAAAGTTTCAGAAATAATTGCATGCATTCAAAGGTCAATGCATGGAAAAATTAATCAATTATAGGCTTTCATGGAGATGTATTTATTTATATATTGGATTTCTTTCCTCTTGAATTGTTTGTTTCTTGTTTTACAGTTTGGGCTAATTCTGAGAGCTAGCTGTAAAGAACCCATTGGTAGCAGAAGAGTGGCTTGCTCTGTAACTGGTAGGTAGACCTGTTGGGGTTGTTATATAAGATCCTCAATTAGAGCATCAAGTTAGCATCCAACTAAGAGGGGTCAAGAGCACTGCACTGGGTTAACCCTCTGTTGCACAAATGTGAAACAGAAATAATCATACAGTCATTTTCATTTATACAGCTGCGCCACTAGAAGACCAGACCCAAGCAAAGATTATTGATTGAAAGAGATGCATTTTGATGTTAAAAATGATTCAGAAACAATCTTGTAAAAGATTATCCATACTGCTTGTGTATTGTATGTTCTGCATAGTGAGCGTGCAACATATAGTTAAAACATAATCAATGTTTAAATTCCGCTACAATACATCTATATGTGTAATGCATACAATACATAATATCTATACAATGCATAGGATTATAATATGTTCACACCTGTACATCTCACCCAGGAATATTAAGATTTCACCCTTTTGTAATTGGATGATACTATTGTTACTTCAGTTATTAGTACTATTATGATTTCTACCATTTTCATAATGTAGCTTGTAGGACAGCAAACTTCTGTGTATTTGGGTAATATCAGTGGTAGAAGTGAATGGAACGAGTCTGAAAGCCGAGACCTGTTTACGTCAGTGCTATAAATCTATAATATACTGCTTGATTTTTTAAAATAAAGTTTTAAGAACCAGCTATATTTGTTTTATTCATTAACAACCTTTATTTAATCCATTGCCCTTTTCAATGAAAAGAGGGAAAAGGTTGAGATTGCCTTTAAGTGGCTGAGGTAGGCCTGAGAGATGCCTCAGGTAGGATTTTTTTCAAGCATATATGGAAAATACAGCATGGTAAAAACTACAAATGATATAGCTGATGTTATGAATTGGGTGTCTCCATGGTGATAGAGCAGTCAAAAACGTGCACTCCGATTGACTAAAAGAACCTCAGCAGTTGGCTCTGTATTGCATATGTCATATTCTGGGAATCCATAATGCTCTGCACTCTGAGCATTAAGAACCAATAATGACTCAAAGTCAGAACTAATGATCTGTGGTTTCAGTGGGAGGCCGAACTAATAGCTCAGTAATGTTAAACTCACCATGTGTTGCCAACACAGTAATTCATAATAAGAAACTGTACTATATTATATTTAAATAAGCTATTTTTTTGTTTTCAGAACAAACATACAGCATTTTTTAAACTCAGCTGCTGGCAGATATCACAAGGGGGTTGTGAGCTGTTGTTACAATTGCATAACTGTCAGATATACGGCATGTATTATGTTTACCTGAGAAAAAAAAAGGAAAGATTCCATTTGCAATGTAAAAGCAATCCTTCGGCCTTGTGTGTGTCATATGTTGTCTAACCTCCAAGTGGATTAAATCAAGGAGGACAAATAACTTTTATAGTTAATAATGGAATCACAGTAGAAGGTTTATAATAGGGCAGACAGGTGCATTTCTGTGTAAAGAAATAGAAGGGATTTGTGTTGTACCTGCAACTTTATGAAAGCTGGGAGTGGCATGCTCTGCTATATTAGATTTAAACAAGATATCTGTCTAGTCTTTGGCTGTTGTTTTGTCAACCTATTATTTGAAACAATATGTTTTAACAGAATCAATATCGTGTTTCCTCTCTTGTCTGAAGCATTTCTGTAAATATGTTTGTTTTTATTTATTGTAAATTCCATAGATAGTTAGACTCACCAGAGCTGTAAAACAGACTTTTTTGTAATAAATAATTTAGCCAGTGTTCGCTGAAACTGCTTGATGAGGAACTCTTGTCAGTAAACTGTTGGACACAAAACAAATTTAATCTGCAAAGCACCAGCGTTTTTGCCACTTAGGAAAATCATTGAACCCGTTTTCTTTTTCTGAAACACCGACTGGGGCATGTAAAGCTGTACACTTCAATTTAAAACATGTGCTTAAATTCATTCAAGATTAAAATATGTATTTTTAATCAACAGAATTGTCTTCCTTTTAAAGCATGTGTGCTGTAAAGTGGCACACCCTATAATATCCAAAATCACATTCAACTAAATTACCGGAAACACCATTAAACTGTGTTTAATCATGACATAACTGCATTTGATGTATCACCTAAAAGAAAGTAGAAATGGGAATTGAGAGGATAGCAGAGATAGATCCCATTGTACTGAACAAAAGGAGAGCTGAAAAAACAAGAGGCATCTGCAATAACATCAGGGTTCAAATGTTAATGTAACCTATTGAATGCTGAATGCGTTTACCGTTGATTATACAGTTAAGAGTCATTAGCTGTCAATTTAATTTCGCATGAACAGAAATGCTCTGTAACCCACCATATTCATCAGTACCTATGGCAGTGACTATATAGGGGAAACATTTTATTCTTTTGTTGTATTCTACCTGTCTTGTTTATGTGGCTTGGATGTGGAGTATGCTATTAAGTGTACAAGGCTTGACCTACTCTGGTAAATAGGCTTAATCAGAGCAAGAGAGGCAAACTTTTTGGCACACATGTCCAGAATCTTCAACCACAGATTAAATCAAGGTTTTTCTTATCCATACAAAACCCAAGCGATGTTATTACATGACTCCTTGTCTGCAGACTTTTGATTTAAGTTTTCTGTGGTTGCCGGCAGTTGCCGGCAGTTGCTTGTGAACTCTGGGGTCATGAAACCCCAGCCTTTCTTTCTTGCCTTTCATTGTTAATTTAATATTAATAGAGCTTCCATCAATTTGGGAAGCATTTCAATATTAAGCTGCAAGCAGTGTGAACAACGTATTTCCAGTGCATTGCAAAAGCAAATCGAAATTCACCACATAGTGTGCATTACGTAATGCCCTTTTATTTACAGCGGTCTTGATATCACTTGATCAGATTGAGAAAACCAGTGTATGCCTAGGTGTCCCTTTTTTATATGACCTGTTTTGTGGAAACAACTACTGTGTTGGTATCTTTGCAGGAATGAATATTGTGAAAAAAAATCACTTCTGCCATTGACAAGCCTTGGAGAAGAACTTGTACAGTTACTACAGGTCTTAATGTGTTATGTGCAATGTGTTATGAATTTGTGTTTTTTTTACTGCCATATAGTATCGAATTTTATAGCATATGTAACATGTACCTAGTGTATATTTTCTTGATGGTATAATGAATTTACTTTCAAACATCCGTGATGTTCCTGTACATTTTTCCAATCTGGTAAATTGTTAATTGGTTTCTTTAGGAGCATGGTTGATTAACACACAATTACACTACAAGTGGCTCTCTTTCCCTATTGATCTTATTTCCCAAGGCAGTGAAACTAAAACAAGATAAACAGTAATCCTGTAGGTACAGTATGCGAGTCTGATGCAAGCCTTGTCCTTGGCTTTTTATTTAATGTTGGACAGCAAGTGTTTGCATTTAATCGAAATGGTTCTACATTCTATAGCAAGAGCAATCGCACTGCCATTACTTTCACTGGGAGTCCAAATCCTGTTATCCTGAGATAAAAATGTATGGTGCAGTTGGGATAAACGTTCATTGAGAGCATAGCAACAGCAGCTGCCACGTTCCAATTGACTGATTTGTTTGAATTCAGTCAGCACGACTGATTTTAATAACCAGGACTTTAGAAAGGAAATGACGCGGTGAATTCAGTGTAACCGAGACAGCAATCTCTTGGGCTGGTGTAGCATTTTATCGACAAGGAAGACTTATCTCCTAGGACACCAGGTGTGCCCTGTAGATATCACTTGAGTATAGTGTTATGTATTCTTTTAGATATCATCATTTTTTATTTTTCTGTGGTTATGGTTTTCAGTGGAGGAGTCTTCTATTTAAATGTTATAATAAATAGGAAGTACTGTATACTGTGTATTACAGTCTGACTAAATGTTTTTATCACAGGGCAAATAAAATCCTTCTGCATTTGTAAAGTTTCAGAGATTTGTAGTTCTCTCTCTCTGTATTACAATTATATCTCTCTAAGGTGACCTAAGCACATAAGCACATAAGCATATATATATATATAGTAACAGAGGAGAGCAGTTTGACCCTAATCTTCAAATCAGACCAAATGTTTCAGCTTTATCATACCCTTACCAACGTTGAGAGAAACGAGAAAAGGACAAAACAAATGTAAATCTGATTTTGCTAGTGAAGTACCCTTGAAGAAAAAGCAAGTAGATCATGTGTGTCACTATTTGTGAGTGCAGTGAAAGATGTGGCTGCAAGTTGGACATGGTGCTGAGAACACAGGCATGCCATTATCCTCTACAGATACTATTTTGTTCAAACATTTTGGCATGATGTTTATTTGTTGTTTCTGTTTTCCATACACAACGAAGGTGCGCACATTTGTTAGATGACCAGCTACTGCCAAGAATACTCCCATAAGAACTGACTGATCCCACAGATGGTGATGTCTTCAGCAGTGTGATTATTATTAGTGAAATGTGGGGCTACTGGAAATGTAGTGGTGTTGATTCTAACAATGCTTAAATGTTCTACTAACGGCCTGCTAAATGCCTTTTGGTTTCCCCAGTGTAGAGCTGTTGTGTTTCTTGCAGATAATGCAGTATACTATTCTTTTAGGGGTGAATATAAAATGTTAATTGATGTTGAATGATGATTTAGAGACTCAGATCTCAGTTTGGGTGCTAATCTGTTTGCAGGTAGTACATCATGGTCTATGGTATAGCAATGTGCCTTTTAAAAGTTCCCAAGAAGGACGACTCTCACGTACATGTCTGTTTCAAAAAATGTCTTGAAAATAAACCATTTGAAAGTTTTATAAGACAACTAGGTTTACATTTTTTAATCAAATGGCATTTCTTATTTCAGAGGCACACAATGAAAGATGACATTGGATTTTGATGGTTCATTTTTTCCCTTGCTGTGAATGTGAGACATCAGATTCCTGCCACTGAAATGCCACCACGTTTATAATAATGTGTACAGACTGCTGATAGGTTTTCTTTTCATTTATTTTCTAATAGCAGTGCCAATGACAGCTTGGGTGACGGACTTACATGTTATCAGTAAAATGTGACAATTCCTAACTTCTTCCAGAAAGAGGTTCTTCACAGTTCTGTCTTTCAAGTATTGTGACAAACGTCAGTATTCCTGTCTTGAATAGAGTTTCTCTTCAAAAGGTGAAACCTTATATTGCTTATATCATTCACTGCATTTTTTATGATTCGAATGCTCATCAAGATACAAATTATCGTGACTGAAGAAAGGCATTTGGTTTATAGAGTCCATGTTTTTTTTTTAGTGATTTATTAACATAAATACTTTTTTTTGTATCTGTGGCAAAAGTGCCCACTTTTGTGTATCCTCCAATCATTATGTATCAAAAAATTGGTTTTACATTGAACAAGTTTACTGTGTCCAATTCTAACTCATAAAATCTAAGTATGAACATCCAATGCAGTGGACATTACTTGCTAGTAACTGAGAGTGGCATTAACTGTCCCAAGCCAAAGACAAATACACTGACCACAGACAAGGCCATTTATCTACAGATAATGACCACTGTGGAGGATATTAGGCTATTGTGGGGACATGATTATGATGCGTTTTTGTGTTATATTTGTGTCTATATGGCTTAGGCTGCTTTAAAATGAGTTTTAAGACCTGAAGTATAATAACCGCCCAATATGAAACTTATTGTCTGAGACAATCCATGAGGTGTAAACATATTCTGCATCCTGGGATTACATGATGTGTATCTAAACCATTGGTTTATAAAAGTTTTTGTGTTTAAAAGATTGGTTTGTGTTAATGCAAGCTTATTTAAATGCCTCTCCGCAGGATGAACAACGTTTATAAAGTAGTTCTTATCTTGTAGGAAGATACTTATCTAAGTCCCGGATTTATATTGATTTACTTGCATTGAAATGAAAGAGTAATTCTTATCTTATAGACATTTCCAATTCAAATGGGTGTCTCTCTCCTTTATCAAAACTCCTGATATTCTGATAATTTGTGTTATCTCTGTGGGGCTTTTCTGTGCAGTCCAGAGATATACTTGTAGCAGTTAAGCTTTGTATTCAGATGCAATGATCCTTTTTGATACAGCGTAGCCCAAAAGATAGATTTGGTATTCTGAAACCTTTTCACTGTGGCTCATGGTCAGTGACAGGTTGGGGGAGGTAAATAATGACTGGGAAGCCTTGAGACAACTGCATTCTTTTCCCTTGGTCTATAGTATAACAGCATTTTCTTTTACCAATAACTAATACTATTGTTTTTTTAGTAGATTTTTATTAGGTAAACATTATTATTATTATTATTATTATTATTATTATTATTATTATTATTATTATTATTATTATTATTATTATTATTATAAATAATTTACATTTTAATTATAGCAATTCTATTTTTTCAGTTATTCCTACAGTATACTTTACCACACTACTACATTTGAAATATAACTAACATAGAATCTGCATCATACAGTAGAGGATGGACCTCTGCAGTGCATATTGGCATTGAACATTCCAGATTACAATCCCTATTTTAACAGGGAGACTATGTAGGACTGTTCATGACTTACTGTGATGGCATTTCAGGGGTGGTATTCGGTCATCCTAATGTTCTCTGAGTAACAGGCCTGCTATTCATTTTCATTTTAGTATATCAGTATTAACATTATTTGCCACACACTTACACATTATATAACAAACAGATTATAACCAATATAAGTGCATGTGTAATTACAAAAAGTGCTACCTCATCAACAGGCATAATATGAGGCAAAACACTTAACATTTCATTTGCTTTGAAAGAAACACATATAACATAGGTGTACAATAATAGATTAAAATTCCAAACATGTTTTTGGAAGGACATTCATTATAAACAGTCTGGTCAGTTATCTCCTTATATTTGGGACACAGAGAAATGGAAGAATTTGGCAGTAGCATTACTTGTAAAATGTTAAATGTGAGCCACCCCTGTTCCACACCACCTGTTAAAGAATACACCGTTCATAATTTTTAAGTAAAGTTTTGATGCAGTGAGTTTTTTAAGAGCCCACTGTTGCATGCACAGTGAAATCCCCTGCCACTTTAAAGATGTACAGTACCTTCTGTTCACATATTGTATTTTTTCAATCGTAAGATAAGATAAACCCCAAGAGAAAATACTACTTGCATTGCAGTCTGAAGAACGACTTTGTTCGTTCTCCTGTTGTTTAAGTGTGATCCAATGTGTATATTCTCATTGTTGCGTGAAGACTTGCAGAACATAATTTCATCTGTGGCAATAACCCTATCCAGTTAGTGGTAAGGTACTGTATGTATGTATCTATATTACAGCACAACTTTACTCCCAAGGTTGTTTGATCTGACAGACATACATTTGCAGTGTAAGCAACCGCAAACAACAAGAAAAAAAGTATTTTGAAATAAGGCATATTGGTATGGAGTTTTGCTGGCCAAATGGTAATTTAGTACAACCCCTGACAAATCCTTATATGAGTGTGTTACGCAGACTTAACCAGTTGTAGTGTGTTAGTGTTAAACTTTAATTAAGTTGTTTTACAATACTGAATAGAAAAGCATTGGAGCATAAAACAAAATTTCTTAATTGAAAAAAAGATAATTGCTCTGTAAAAGTAAAACCTTGCCCTTGAACATTGATATAGTTTAGTTGGAGAAAAAGGGGTTACATTCTCCTTTTTGCAACTCACTTATGTTTGCAGGATTTTTTTGTTTTGTTTTACTTTTTAGTAGTAAGATAGATAGATAGATATAATAACACAATAGAATAAGCCTGCAAGTTCACAATAGAGTCCTTTAAGTACAGTAACATGTCAAATATTTGTTCATTGTCAAAGGCATCAATAGACCCTCAAGTCTATAAAAATAAACAGCTTCAGAACCAGCCATGTGGCTACACTGGTAGATCCCTCACTGTTTTACTGCTTGAGAAAAGTAGGATGAGAAAACATAAGAGGCAGATGATGGCTTTAGGGAGATATTCTCATACTTGGTTAAAATACCCAATTTGAAATATAATGTTAGTGGAATTTCACACAGTAACTCTTAACCTCAAACTGACATTTCTAAAACAGGCTAGATCTGACAGACAGATTAATGTCTTATAGCTATTACAATATTCTTTGATCATAGCTTTCCTTTCCTTTCCTTTATAGAAAAAACTAATTCCTACCGTATAAGAAGATCAACAAAATTGGAATGATATATATATATACTGAATCAATCTCTGAATATTGCTGGAAAGTAGGAAGCACAATGAAATAACATCTGTGGAGTCTAATAAATTGATTTAATCAGTATCAGATCTCAATTCTGACACTGTTTAAATCATACAAATAGGAACAAACCTCCTTTTAAAGATACAAAATACACTTATGTTAATAATCTCAAAGGTAGTAATATTCAGATATGCCACAGTTTAGATCAATTAAATACATTTTAATGTAGAAAATACACAATAGTCTTTATTTCTTTCGATACATTGTTTCCCAGTGGTTTGTACTGCACTTGCTTCCTTTAACAAGCTTGGGTTCAGATGTGTTGGTGTGCCCAATCAGATCAGTGGAGCGTTTTCGTGATCTTCGACCAGAAGAGGTGGCTGACCTATTCCAGACAACCCAAAGAGTGTCAGGCGTGGTTGAAAACCACTTCTGTGGCTCCTCACTGACTATTGCTATTCAGGTATTTTCTTCAAACATGTTATTAAAGAAGATATGAGAATGGTTTATTGCAAAGGAATGATAAAGCATTATGGTAATAAAGTATTTAACAAAGTTAGGCAGCACAACAAGGTAATCAGAAGTGGTATAACTAAATACATATGTAACTAAATCCAGTATCTGATTCTTGCTGGTTGACAACGGTTTTAACACTGGAATTACCGGAACGATCATTTTGACCGATTACAATTTTTAAATGCATTTTTCTCCACTGATTTGGCAGCTAGACACTTGTGCTTTTTTGCTAAATATGTGTATTAAACATCTCAAACATCAGTAGACCCAGGGTTGCAGAAACTTATGGAGATATAATACATTATTCCTAGAAGTACCGGAGCTGTCATTTTGACCGTCAGTGGGTTTGGCTTAGTGCACGTGAGATCATTCACATGATTGAGCTACTGAACTTAAAAGCTTCACGTTTATTTTGAGTAACTACAACAGGAGACTTTTTCAGATGTGATTTATGTATCAACAGCTGTACAAATATGTATTGTCTAGTGAAAATTAATAGACCAACACAACGAAGGACTACACAGTAAGTCTTTCAGGAGTTATCGGAAGACGAATCTGGACACAAAAATGCACCAGAGCAAGACAGTGATGAAACGTACTCTAATCACAATGAGGTTAGTGATAATAGTGACAGTGAAAGTGATAATGAAGTTGAATACACTTTGGAACAGAGACAAACACAAACACAGCTGTGGCAAGCGCACTGCAAAAGTAGAGAAGCTGCATGTCTGTGTTGATTGCACAAACTAGACTCCACAAGTTTTTCTTTTTTTTCATTCCACATATTAAACAGTTGTAAGTTTCCATCTTTTGAATAGTTGTACATTCCATCTTTTGAACATTTGAACAGTTGTAAGTTCCATCCTTTGAGCTTTTGAACATGTTAATAAACCCCTTTTTAAAATTTAGTTTAGATGTGCGTCATTATATTATATTGGAAAACAAAAATAAAGTTATGGACTAATAGTGTATCAAACCAGCTAAAGCAAGAATGGAGACAGAAATTACAGCCAACAGAGTCGAACTCAGGCACTAAATAAAAGACTGGTAAACACAAAGCATTTTATAAAATAAAGACAAACAAACAAATCTCAGGCACTGCAATTCTCTACTGCTCCACAGTGTCTTAAGCTCCCAAGTGCTAAAACCACTGTATTTTATAGCCCAGCATTTGTATAAACATTGCAACATTTTAAACCATGCAACCAATCATAACCCCTTTCAACACTACCCCAACTCTCATGCTGTAACAGGTGTCCCTCACGTGTACCAAGTAGGCTGCAAAAAATGGTGTCACAAGCATAATCCTAAAGGAAAACAAACAATAATACAGAACAGTGTCGCAGCGTGGGACGCAACAATAGTTTTATATGCATTTTAATGTAAAGGTTAAAAAGACCACTCCGGTAGTTCTAGGAATATATGTCCAATAGTTCTAGTGTTAAACAGAAATGTGGGTCAGAAACATGTACTTGCCAAGTCTACTCGAGGAAGCCATTAAGTATATAATGTATTTATTGTGTTACATGGCAAGGTTCAATGATGGAAAATAATACCGTTGTATTTATTGTGTTACATGGCAAATTTCAATGATGGAAAATAATACCATTGTGAAATAAATGGTACTGCTAAAATTAAATTACTTGAAATGTTGTCAAAAGGGTGGAAAAGGTTTAACAATGAATATTAATAGAAAACCATTTGGTCCATTAAAGCAAAGGGTCACTGAAAAAGGTTTTCCTATTATACAGTCTGCAATTCAAATGAATGTGGGAACAGATTCCAAATTTATAAGAGCTCTGGGAAAGGGGTGTGATTCGTCTATTATTAAAATGGGTTAAAAGTATCCCTGAATTCCCTGTAGCATCTAATTAATCTTACCTTTCTGTCCCACAGGATGGCCCAGAGGCTGGACAAACTGTGAAGGTGAGGACTTAATACTCTTCCGATACATTTATTATACATGTGTGCCATAGTTAAGAGAGTATTGAATAACCATTATATTCATACTGAAGTCACACATTCTTTGAGACTCTATAATTAAAGTGTTTTTTTTTTTTTTTTTAATGCTTTAGCTATAACTTTGGAATGAACTTGCTGAGGTTTTTTTCACATTATTTGACTAAAATTAACCTGTCCTTGTACCCAAAGCAGCAATCTTGTTAAACGTGAAATAAAATAATTAGGAATCTGTAGGACAGAAGATCATTTATCTTGAAGTCTACGCACTTGACATCTCCTCATATGCTGGGATTCATTTTGCAAAACATGAAATGGTGATAGGAAGACTGTTCCTGGGTAATTAAATAGCATGGTTTCTTAAGTTATCCATATTATTGCCACTCCATGAAAGGCTATCAGAAACGACATTGATTTACCTACAGTTTGCCCATTAGTGAACAAAAATTGTCAATTGAGATGAAAACAAATTGAAAGCCATTTAATCAAAGGCTTTGTTTGCTGGCTTCTAAACTAGGTTAGTATGGGCCTACTTAAGTGCGCCAGCTTACAACTGTACTTAAATTAGGAAATGAATGACTGAAAACGATTTGAAAGGTTTGCAGGACTGAGTAGTCCATTCAGTGTGTACTCAAAGATGAGAAGCAGCAACACACTAGTGTCTTTTACCTTTGTCTTTTTTTTATAATTTTTAAACAGTTGTTTACAGTATTTGAATTAACATATTGAATTAAATGCCTGGGTGGGTTCTCTCAAAGAACAGAAGGTCTTGTTTTTTCCATTTCTCAGAATGTAATGTTCCCTTCCTCTTGTGAACATGGGAAAGTCCCTCATTCAGCCTTACCCATCCCTGCTCTTGTCTTGTTTGAAAACTACACCAAATTAAAATGTTCACATGCTAGTTTTAGGAAAACCTTAGTTCTGTCAATTACTTAATGATTTTATAGAATACCTGATTAACAGAAGTTTTCAATTATAGAGCTATGTCACTGTAAATTGGAATAGAATGGATTAGGATAGGATAGATTTATAGCCACCTGCCTACAGCATAAATACCTTTTTAGCCAGTTTCTGGAGTAGTTTCAGGTAGTCCAAGACACTTTTATTAATACACTGAGACACTGAGGACAGTACATAAATCTATATAACTTAAAATGAGTACATCTTGTACATTTGCTAAGTAAAGGAATAGCTCTTTAGTCCTACGTCCTTTACATTTAGTTACCCTGCTTGCATCGTCAGGGAGCAGGGAGCATTTGGGACACAGTAAACCTGTTATTGTATCTGAAGGTCTTGATATATTAATATTCCCTTATATATATGTATATGTATATGTGTGTGTATATATATATATATATATATATATATATATATATATATATATATATATATATATATATATGTGTGTGTGTGTTTTATCAGAATAACAGCACTGGCCTGTATAACATTCCGGTAACTGTCTACAGTTAACAGCATCCTATACATAGAGCAAGATTCGATTTGTTTAATTTTTTTAAATGAAAATGCTTTTTTTTTTTTTTTTTTTTTTTGTCTTTTTTAATGAGCACAGGAAACCTACACACAAAGCCTGACAGTTAATATTAATTAATTGATTTATTTTAGTAGGTGTTTCACTTTAATAGTTTGATACAGGAGAAACCCATGTGATTCATACGCCAAACAGCTCTGTCAGATACAGCCTGAATTAGCCATTCATCCCAGCCAAGGATGTACTCCTAGAGATGGGCAGAACACTTTAGCACAGGCAGGCACTTGACCTACATGTATTTGTTCTGCCTGATTGGGGCCATGATCTTCTTTTCCATTACTCTTCTCTCTTACCTTTATTAGTCCTTGGCAACACTTAATTCAAAATGACATTAATTGCTAATTGCACATCTAGTTAGAAAATAATTAAATATTAAATGTAAAACTACAGTGTACCGTTTGCCCTATATAAACACGTGCTTATAAATTCAAAGCTCAGTGATATTGGAGGTCTTTCTTTTTTATTTACATTTAGCCATATACATTGCATTCCCTTTATGTGAGTTGTTTCTTTAGTGTGTTAAGTTGTGTCCAGTGTTCCTGTTTTGACTGCTTGGACATATATCCCATCTAAACAATGTAAATGTTTCACATCTCTCTAAATGTCACGTATGTGCCTTAGTCTTCTACTTCAATGTGAACGGTAACACAGGACTGCTGCAACACAGCTAAGAAATGCTTACAGGAACAAAGCTTAAAACTAATTTGAAATAATTAAACAAAAAACCTTGTCATCACAACAATGATTAATATTAATCACATATCCTTGTTTAATAAAAAATGCATATTTATTTATTTATATTTTGTAAATGCCCATAAGCTAAGTGGAGTTTGTTAGACAAATTATAATTTTAATTGCAGCCGTAATTGATTATACTCAATGTACTCCTTAAGTTCGGAAAGATATGAAGCAACTTTCAAGGTCATTATAGCAGTAGGCTTGTAATTTGTGATAAGCTGGTTTGTGAACATCTAATTGCTCATTCACGTCAGTCTAGCTGCCACTTGAAATCCTACAAAATCTCTCCATCCAATTTGCTAAAAGTCCATGCTATTCCTAGGTCGCATTTCTTATGTAAATCAGTGGCCACTGATAACATGCATATGTTTGCAATTATTATGTAAGTCAGGTGTTTAAGTTTTCATAAATATGCAATGCTCTGAACACTTATTAACCTTACGAATATTGCAAAATGATTACCTAAACTATGATAGTCATATGCATGCAATATTTAAAATAGGATTCTGCCAAATTCAGAAATTGAATACTGAGCACTACATCACTGTAATGTATCCCATAAGAAAAAAAAAAAAGTAATTTACTAAATTGACCTTAAATGTGCACTTCATTTAAGAGGTGACTGTACCAAGGAAACTGTAACACTGTCGATATATACAGATTGTAATCTCTTTGTGTCTCATGAGCTAAACGAAGAGATTGTCACATCTTCAGTGTGACTAGACATACTTTTCAACAAAAGGTGTATGTTAGTATCTTTTGAGTTTAGTGCTGCTAAATACAATAAGAATGAATTTGCCCAGAGGGTGTATCCAGAATTTAAGGCTTGTGGACAAGTTAACAAATAAGGGCAAAAACTTTTTTTTTTTTTTTTCTCAAAATGATAGGCATGGAAATCTGATTGATCTGAACTGAAACAAAAGATTGTTTTCGTTATATCGTTCCAGTTGAGTAAAACAGGTATGGTAATGGTATAGGTAGCAGTGAGATGGTCCTACATGTAGCTTGTAGTTAGACAAGAATCAAATAGTAAACTTTTACCATGTACAGTAATGTACATTATTTCCATGCTTTGTGTAAGACCATGATTGGATATTATTATCATTCCCGATTCAAATAAATATGTTGTATAACAAATAATGTTTGTAGGTCAAAAATCATTTCAACTGTAAGCACAGAGAACGGCCAAACAACAATGATGAAGCTATTCAGGATATAAAAATATCAGCATTATGAGAGCTAATCAAATCGCTTGAAAATTAATGCTAATATTGCAGAAACATTATACTACATGAAGGAAAAGAAAAAGAATGGTCATGCAAATATATTCCCTAAAAATTGGATGTAAATAATAAACATGTATTTGTATATTTAATGTACACAGGCAGTAAGTAGAATAATAGAAAACAGAACTCAGGTTGTTTATATCTGAACTGTGCAGGCAAGAAGGAAAGCCTCAGGCTAAGTTTGTTTTCTTCTGTGTTAGGAATAACCATGTTGAGCCTGCCAGATTGAATTTTGCTTTTATAATACACACCGGGGGGGAGGAACTATTCATTAATTACGTACCTTTTTTTAAATTAATTTTTGTGTCTGATTGATAAATAATTCAGATCAAATTAACAAGGAAGTCCCCAAGTTAAGGATTGCAGAGTAATTGTTTTTGCAATTTGTTGTTTTTTTCTCCCATGGCTTTCTTGATTGTGGTTGGTTGTTGTAGCCAAGTCAATAAAGGAATATATGCTCCAGTACTGGCAAGAGCTCTGTAATCCCCATTTCATTAAGAATCCATCATCAAGTCCATGGTTGAGTTCATAGCTAGAGTCCTATTTAAAATTCACAGTTAGAGAAAAGCAGTGTCTTTTAGAAGAATTACTCCATAAACTGCAAGACCAGCACTTGGTCCAAATTGCCAATGAATCACTTGGCTATGTTATATTTGAGAAGCATAGTCGATAACATATTTAAGAAACTTTTTAAATCCCAGTAGATAATATACATCCATAGACATGTGGCTGTTAAACTAGACCCTGTTTCATTTACTGATTATGACTTGACCTGGGCTGACTTCACAGAATTCTGTTTTCATTTTCTTTGTTGTCACTAATCCGATTTGAAAGCATTTCTCTTTTTAACGAAACAGTTTTAGTTGTATATCTAAAATGGAAGAACCAGTTGTGGTTTATACAGAATGTATATTTGATAAATTTCTTTTAATTTTTTTACATTTTAATCTAAATGAGTAAGAAGACATGGCTTCCAATCCTTTTTAGATCACAAGTTAATGTGGTTGTCTTCAGTTAATACTTAGTGGACAGATCCATATAAAAAGAAAATGTTTTGTTCTTCTTGGTTCTTGGGATTTGCCCAGAAAAAGATTGACCTTGCTTTTATGGAAATGCTTTAAAAAAAACGTTTTTAAAATGTTCTGAAACTATTGGTCAGGATTCTAATAAAAAGTCGTTGTGTATGCCATAGATCCAGATAACTTCCGTCATCACAAAGGGCCTATCAGTGGTCACCACCAGTAGCCTGTGGTTCAGAATCCGTTCAGGAGCGCAGGTTGGAACATGCTGTCAGAATGTATTTTAGATACAGTTCTAAAAAGGTTACCTTCCAATGTTGTATTAATCATTCTAGCAACATTTTACACACAGAATTACAAACCATGTACTACATGGTCTCATCTAATGTAATCAAATCTAGCCACTCTGCTCAAAGAAGACGAGATTCAAGCCATGCTGTGGTTGTGATGCCTGCAACAGAGGCTATCACAAATGCACTATACAGTAGGATGTGGTACCGTGGACCTCACTGCAAATGAAAAATGAACTCCACTGAATTTCTTGAGGTCACTGTGAGATTCTTAAACTTTTCATTTTCGTCAGCTCATATTTATTCCCTTAAGACAAGCTAAGATTGAAAAATAATTACCCAGGAGAGTCAAGTGCAAATGCAAATGTAGGATTTAGGAAGCCACATAAAACCCTATAATCCTGTCAGTTTTGCTACAAGTTATGCTCCTATCAACCCTCATTTTCCTACACCTCATTACTAGAAAAAAAAGAATACAGTAAGAATATATCTGCAATATTGCAAAGAGGTTTTGCTGCTTTTTTCCCCTCTGATCAGTAGAGCACTGCACAAAGAGCATCACACTTGTTCCCTTGTAGACAGTTGTTTAAGAGAAATATTTTTAATTGGATTAGGGGAAACACTTTGTAGATGTGTGATATGTTTTTTGGTAACACTTTATATTGCGTGGCATAAAATAATATTAAATTAATGTTAAATTAATATTTAATAGATATGCAATTGATATTAAATTTACGTTTAATTATTCCTTGTTACTTTCCATTAACATTTAAACCAGATTAACTGTATTTTCAATTAAAAACATGTAAAAAATGGGAAATTATTACATCTTTTCAAGGGTAACAAAACATAATATAATTGGACGTGATATGCAGTTACATTTTCAATCGACATTTGGTTAACATTTAGCAAGAAACCAGCTATTGCATATTTATTAAATATGAATTTAACATTAATTTAATATGCAATTGTATATCTAGTTTATATTAATTTATGCCATGCAATGTAAAGCATTACCTTTTTTTTTTTTTTTTTTAGTTTTTTTTTTTTAAGTTTTGAATTAGGGTGCCAGTTGTGGTTGCTCAATGCAATGAGCCTTGAACATTTATGGTCTGTGCCTATACTTCCACATAACATGTGGAAGTATAGTGAAATAGTGAAACATGTGAAATATAAATATTAAAGCTGCATAAAGTCTCTCACAGCCGTGTTAAAATTGCCAGTGTGCTGCCAAGCTGCACATACTTCTGTAGTTTTACATTCTATATACCCCTATCAGAAATTGTTTGTATCAGCATTGCCTTGGAGTTATGATACCTCAGCAGGTTTCTAATGATTTAGAATATGTTTCAATGTTAACTTTCCTCATCGTTGTGTCAGATGGAAGGAACATCATAAAAACCATCCAAATGGAAGTTAAAGGGTAAGCCTAAAAAAAACTCAAAACATAAAACTCAAAATATATATACACACATACACACACAATATATATATATATATATATATATATATATATATATATATATATATATATATATATATATATATATATATACACACACACACACACACACACACACACAACCGCCGCGCATGCATATATTAAAAGCAGATATAAGAGATCAATAAGCTTTGGTTTAAAAAGCTGATATTGCATTAGCTTAAAGAAGGCACTCGGTTGCCACCTCTGAATCTGTTACACTTGAACTTTCTATGTAATTTCACCTCAGCACTGTCTTCTGGTTCAAAGCATATTACTAGCTGAGACTGTCAGTCAACAAAGGAAGCAGTGTGTTGGTTAATGACAGGAAGGAGGACATTGAAGGCGTGGGGACAGCTTTACCCTTCAGGAACAAATTAGTGCAACACGATCTGAAAGCATGGCTTGCAAACAGATATTTAATTAGCCTAGTATCACGTTTTCAAAATAAGGTTTGTTATAAGTGAGACTTATGTAATGAATTGAAGTGAATGAGAGGTGTGATTCATTTAATTATTTTGTTAGCCGCAATCAACTTTGCAGGCTGTGGAGAACTCTGGTCTCTGAATTACATGAACTTGTTTGACGCACCTGAACTGTAAAGAGACACGTCATACCATTTGATTGGCTGGATTTTTTCAACAACAGCATAGTGGTGTTGTAGTAAGAAACTAAAAGAACCAGGCCACTAGGTTTTTTAAAGGTGCTGAACTGTGTGGTTTTGAAGGTATTGTCCTTGAACTTTAAGTCATACATTTGTGTATGTGTTAGATTGAATCCAACACAGTAAACGAGACCCAGATAATGAACTTATCTTGTAGATGCTATACAGTCTCAGTCCAGGGTACTGTGCTCTTTGTAACAAATGTTGTCATGCTATTGTCTTATCACTGCATCTTCGCAACACAGCTGCAGTTAGCCTGGGAAATACTGAGCTGTGACCCAGCAAACCCACATTAAATTTAATTCCTACCATAAGGCTGGGATAAATTAATGACCATTACATTTCTTTCAAATTGTTAGGGGAAATAAACCATTCTTAACAATGATTACAATTTAATTTTAAAAACGGCTCAGAGCAATGGTACTTCAGCAGGTTTCTATTAAAAACATCCTAATGATTTAGAATCGGTTTCAACTTTATAACCTTCCTCATCATTTTTTACATTTTTTTACTAAGAACAAAAAATAATTAGGATCATTTTCATATCTTTGGTAATGCCATTGGCTGAAAGCTCAACCCCCTCTATTTCTTTAACTTTCTTTTCATTACACATTTAAAAGCCTATGTGTTCAATGTCTAAGGGGTTATTCATACAAGCTAGTTAGGTCAGTCCTCTGGTAACATCATTATTGTGACCTCTAGAAGCCTTATTATTGTTTATAGAAAATCTGAAAAGGTATAAGGACAGACTGTATTACTCCTTGTTGGACTTAGCTGGAGGTTATGTAAATGAAACTCTATTGAGATTCAACTGCATGTGCTAGCATGTTTATTATGGATACTTAGTGGCTAAACTGCAGGACGAATTAGCAAGCATATGCTGCCAGCGTGAAGTAAATGGTTCCACCAAGTTGTAAATCAAGATGAATCTCCCAGTAAATTGCTCTCCTTTAAAATCTTGGTTTGCAGGGAAAGCAGTTGGGATGGAAATGGTCTGTTTTACCTTTTTAGTAGTTTGCAAGTTAGTCATAGTTTTTTTTTTTTTTTTCCTTTATTTATTTTTTTTAACAAGAACACAGCTGTTCCTGACAAAATATATTTCTCAGTCTGCTAGCAGACTTGCTCTAAACAATATAAATAGCAGAAAAACAGCTTCTCTCATTTGTACAATGTCAAAAATAATGAATATACATCTGTTTGCATTAGTTTTGATATATCTTTGTTTAGCTTGTTTGAATAAAAGACAGACAGACCTGCAGTATTATTCTCTATTTTCTCTCAGGCATAACCCATAGAACTATTAGACCCTATTCATTAAACAAAAAAGAACAAAACACAAAATGTGATTTATTTAATCTTTTTGGGAGAATGTTTTCAAGAAGACACTGCAGTACCAGCAGTTCCTTTTTTTTAAATGGTTTTCAGTCATGCAGATTGACCGAAATGTCATCTTCAACAAGACTCATTTTAGTCTCCCTCTAAAAGCACCTGTGCAAGCCATTTAGTCACTTAGCTAGGACAATACTTTGCATAATGCTATGTAAGTGATTTCATAGATTAACTGATTTATAGAGCTGTACATGAGACTTTCGAAAGTGGAAGATCACTTATGCTTTCATAGATTTAAATACATGTGTTGTGGCATTATTTACTACTGGACTTTTTATGACACTCTTTCAAGGTCATTTTGAGCTGTATAACCTGATATTGTAATGAATTATTGAGGTTGTGTTATGTTAACAAGTTTTTCGCCTATGTTTTACAGTAACTGATTTTCCAGATTTACTTCGGACTCCTACTTTGAGTTATTAGGATGGCTAGATGTCAAGAAGTGTTCGATGTCTCTTTAAATACAAGTGATGATTTATTTATGGGTACAGAATATTCAAATGTTTTTTTTTTTTTTTTTTTTTTTTTTGCGTGTTGCTTAAGGTAGGCTTAACTAATAATGTAGATATTATGTAAACAGAGTAATTAAATAAGATTATAATTTGACAATGAAGGGGCTTATAGACCACATTCTCTTATGTGTAACCTTGGGTAAGCAGTGTTTAATGAACAAATTAATGAAAAGCATGTAAAAATAATGAAAAATGAATGAAAGCATGTAATTAAGCAAACAATAGGCTATACTGCCTACGCAGTCCAATCTTTCCCTGGTGGAAAACAATATTTTAGTTCTGGCAATTATTTGTTTATTGTTGGTCAGTTCATTTGGAAATGCAGAGATATCGCAGAAGTGTTATTGTAATTTGCTCCAAAGCATGTCGATTTTTGGACATTGGGAGCAGGTATGTTAGTAGGGTATGTCGTCCCAGGAAGGGGCCTGTTGGCAGCTCTGGTGTAGAAAGTTCAGAAAATAGCTGCCAATAGGCAGGCATATCCCATATGTAATGTTTTGGTGGTCGTCTTCTCTTTCAGGGACCCAGGGTTACGGTAAGTAACCTAATGTTTTGTTTGTTGAAATCTAAAAAAAAAAGTTTGCCCACCCTAATGATAGGTACTGTGGAGAAACAGAGATGACAGGCAGGGGAAGACATTGTAGTTGAACAACACTAGTATTTATAGTAGTTCTAGCCAGGTTATAGATAGAGGGACAAGTCATGGGCAGTCCTAACCTGATCTTCAAAACAAGCAACCTTTAAGGTTTATTAAATCATTTGTTGTCTGTGCATAACTAGCGGGTGAGCTTGCTAATGTTTTCAGTTAGAATGACAAGACAATGCAGTGCTTGTTCCATGTTCAACATCTGGTCACAGTGATGACTGATTTATGACCATTGATGGCACATGTTATAGAATTAATTATCACTTTTTGTAATTTTTTTCTTTTTTTTTTGTTGGTATTTTGTTAGTATTTCTGAAATACTAGCTTAGTGGAAACAAAAGTGCTGAACACCTTAAAAAAACATGCCGGTTTCAAACATATAGTGGAAAAATGGATTGTAATTTAACAAAAACCAAGGACATTTCTGAAGAATGATGTTTTCCCTTTGCATTACCCCTTAACATGACTATTTGAGTGACAGCATTGAAAGCTTTCTTTGTAAATTGTAATATTCACATTGTGCCAGCCGTATTTTAGAAATTTAGCCATCAACGTACAACACAATGGTTGACTGTTATGCTGTAAAACTCTTTAATTTGAATCAAGTCAAAGTTAAAAGGAATTTTCAACTCTGAATGTATTAGAGACAATGAAACATCACTTGCCATGGTGCTGTGTCTTTGCTTTTAGTCTCAAAATATTAAAATCCCAAGGCTATAGAAGTCTCTGACACTGAATTACCTTAAAGTGTCTGTTCAGCATTTTTTAATACATACAGTATTGTTTGGATCACTTTCCTTTGCAGGGCTTAAAGCAAATACACAGCAGTGCATGTTAATAATTGCAGATACAAGGCAGGCAAATCAGTGCCTTACGTGGTGTTTATTAATTGATATACAAAGTTTTGTGACAACCAGACACATTGTACAGAACAATGTTTTAGAATTAACAATACAGTATACATATTAATGATTAGTTTAGTGGAATTTCTGTTATTTATTTTGTGTCAGCATAGCCTGGATTTATTATTCTGTTATTCTTAAGTTGTAACAGCACTCAAACTTCTGTGTCTAAAAAAAATAAGTCTGGCGAGGCAAGAGGAACAAATCCATAAATCTTAAATTTCGAGAGGCATCAATCAAGTTATCAAACAAATCAATTTTCTCTTTATTTTTTTCCTCCAAAAGACCAGTAAGTCATCACAGCAGTTGTGTAAAGTTTTCAATCTAGAATTATGAATGCAAGAGTTGGTTTTGCTTTACATTTTGAACTAATTATAGTATTGTTAATTTCTACGCTGCTTTCATAAGAACATTTCAGTATGTCAGTGGTGAATTACTGGCATGTTTTTGAAGATTCTAAACAAGGCTACTGTTCTGTATATAATGTTTTACTAGGTTGACATGTTTTCATTATCTCATTTTGTTTTTCAGCATGTGCATGTCCATGTACTGCCAAGAAAGTGTGGAGACTTTGAGAAAAACGACAGTCTGTATGATGAGGTAAGTGATTCTTTTCCTGATGAACCTAGTGTTATTTTTAACACCAAAACAAATGTTGCATTACCGGTATACATATTAAAAGCACTTACAGTACACAAATGAATCAGTTTTGTGACACAGAAAAACAAACTAAACATCAGATGGAATGCGATGCAGCACAGTAAAACACTACTGTCAGTACATTCATTGAAAGATGTAAGTAAATATATTTATTACACTTCTTATTTAGATTTTCTTTCTTGCTTACCTGTTTGTGTGTGTATATATATATATATATATATATATATATATATATATATATATATATATATATATATAATATACCACACCACATATATATAATTTAATTTTAATTAGTTGGTTATTATATTAAAAAGTACTGTAGATTAAAATATACCATATACAGTATATCATTTTTAAAATGGCTTATAGAGGACAACAGGTAAATAATGTGTCCCAGTGGAGTTTAACAAGAAGAAGACTGCTCTTTTATCAGTGTAGAATTATGGGAAATATTAGAGGTTTCTTTTTAATTTGCATTTTAATTCACCCGGGTATTCTGAAAACAGTTCTGCAATTCATATTCTTCAGATGACATATTCTGCATACAAACAACTTGTTCTACTTCATGGAAATGTATTATCCAACAGGTATCACAGCTATTTAAAAATAATAATCATTGAACATTCTTCTTGTTTCGGTCCCCTAAGTGCATCTATGTTATACAGAATATATTTACTTCCACATAATAGGCTTCTTAACAACGCACTGCAGAATTCATATTTTTTCCTATCACCAAAATCTTGAGGCTTAGTCTTTCTGTGCAACACAGATTTGCTTTGTTTCTAGCATGGTTTGTAAATGTACATGTGTAAGTTTTTGCCCTAATAAAGCCACTGTTGTGCATTTAGCCTTGTTAAATAAATTGTTAATGAACAGAAGAGGCTATTGATCTCCAGAGGACCTGAACTATAAAGTAAACAAAGCTAATTACCAAACCGTTTTGTTAATGGTTATTTTAATCATTGCGATTGCCCTTCTTGGCAGTCCGAGCCATTAGGCTGCCGAGGCAGCAGGCAAACTGTCAGAGTGAAATGGTTCTTCTTATGCTGCAAATGGCACTCAAGAGTACAATTTCATTTGTCGGTTTATATAGACATAAAGCTTCATTACTTTAACTGAGGCAACTGGGTCCTAAAAAGTATTCTTCCCAGTTCATGGTGATGGCATGTTATCCTGTACGCAACATCAATTTATTGGACAGGACTTGCTCTTAATGCGATCGTAACATACTTATATATATGTGTATCGATGTGCTTTCCTGTTATTTCCCCTCAACTAACACACCATTGCTGTACTTAACGCTTATTAAACAATTGATCTTCGAGAAACTGCGAAAATGACTTTTTTACTGTAATTATGGCTTCCATATCCTCTTTTGGGGGAGCAGTACAGTAATTAAATTTTTCTTGCGCTAAATTCATTGCTTGTGAAGGGTGTCAGAATATGCACAATAATCTAAATTACATGTGATGTCAAATGCAACATGAACATGCTTGTTACATGTGAATAACATGCTTGTTACCTGTGAATAACATTCTTGTTATATGTGAATAACATGCTTGCTATATGTGAATAACATGGTAAAAAGGGGACTGTCACAACAAAAACATCATATGTGCTACATTTAAATAACTTGTATTAGTTTGTAGGAAAGCAAATAATAGTGGAGCAAACATTTTAAAAAATTTTTTTAGAGAAGTTTGCACTAAGGGGGGGGCATGTTAGAATATGTTCTGTAGATTTCGGATAAAGCAGCATGTAGCAACAGATTCTACGAGTTCTGATTTATTGGGTTATTTAAATCTCTTTTTGTATATGAAATGTATTTTGGGATTTGTTTCTGTTAATAATAATAAAAATAAAAACTCTAAATAAATGTTTATTAATGAGGATGATGCTCAGGGCTCAGATTTTAGCTAGGAATTGATTTCAAATTATACTGGTCATGCATATAAACACAAGGTGGTTCAGGAGCACACTTGGGAATATGTCTTCCCAAGGATGCACACCACTGTGGAAATCCCAGTTATCGCTCTAACTGGGATTTCTGAAACCTTTTTATGCCTACCTACCTGTGCAGGTGGACTGCAATTAACTAAATGTATTCATTAATTGGATATTAAGCCAACCAATCAGACTCCTCTGGTTTTTCCCCACGTGGCTGGAGTAGCAGGAATCAGGGAGACAATTTCCACTCAGGAATAGGGTTTTTATTACCAACAATCTAACTTAACAAAACACTAAAAAAGATACACTTGTCACACTTCACAATCATGGTATCTGCTGAATTGTGGTTCCCATTTTCATTTTACTTGTTTACTTTGTAATTATTGCTGAAGCTTTTCGTCTGTTAAATCACTCTGTTGTTTTGATGTATTTGACTATATTTCCCTCAGAATACACTGTTGTGAAGCAGCAATAGCGAATGTATTTCTGGCGCTCATACTGAACAACAATCCTCCAAGGTTACATTCATTACACATTTAAAGGTTAAGAGTTTTCCAACATAAGTATTTTGACCTTTAAAGCAGACTAGAAAGCACACTGAAATAATACTTAGGATTGATAGAACACAATCTACCCTCATTATTAAACAATCCTTTAGAGCCTAGTATTTACTGTACTGTCATGCTACTTGTTTTAAGACCTGGAATTGATTACAATCCTGAGTGTAGTTCGAACGTTGCAGCTTGGCTTACTTCACTGTATTTTACAACTAATTAAGAAATAACCACAGTAAATGCTAATGCTCTCAACTTGGATTTCATGCAGGTCTCTGGGTGTACGTTATTAATGACCATTTTACATTACCATTTTTGTGTGTGCGTGTGTGCGTGTGTGTGTGTGTCCTGTCTTGCATTACATATTTTTATTAAGTATTCTTGATTCATATATAATTTTAAATGCAGTTAATTTACAGCAAGGGGAAATACAATTAACATATTAAAAGCATGACTATATGTTGCACCCTCAGTGCTATTGTGCCGCCTGTCAGGAAAATTTATTTTAACCATGTATTTTTTACCGTACAACATGTTTTAAGAGAGAGTGGGTTTCAATGTGTGGCATGGCAGGCACATTCTTGAACAAGTAATAACAGACTGTTTCTCAAGTGTGGCAGTGTAATGAAACAAATAGGAGAATTATTACAGTATAACTTTCAGCCACTCATGATCACCCCAGGCCAGTCTTTACATGTATTAATGTTGCCTGGCCTCAAGGAACTAGGTTTGCTGCATGGAACACACACTTTCTCATTATAGCAGTGTAATTAAAGGAAAACACTGAGATGTTGCCAAGTTTTTTTTTTTTTTTTTTTTTTTTTTGCTGAGATCACCCAGAACGCAATTACTGACTGTTACGCTTGTTAGTAAGAACAATACTGTTCTATGATTATTATTTGTAATAGTATTGTTTTCTCCACAATAATCTTGTTATTTATTCTTTCAGATACCTGGGTTTAAATATGAAAAAAAGAAAGTGTGAACATACCTATACTGCTGCAAGGTTTTTTACCCTACACCCTAAAAAAAAAGCCTCTGCTTGCATGTCTTCTAGTCATTATTTCTGGGCTGCAGTCATCATTCACTGGTCAAATTCCATAGAACCCATAATTTAAGAATTTATAATCCACTAGTAAATACTAGTAGGTATACATATACAGTACCTCAGAGTTTCCAGATCCAGCTCGATATTCCAGATCCCCGCCCAATTTCATGCACTTTTCTTCATTTGAATACATTTCAGTATCATTTAAATGGATTAATGATGGCAAAGTGATAATTTGATAGCGGGTGCAGAACGGCAGTTGAAAACCATTCTTTACATATGCTGCATTTTTTGTGACTGCTAAAGTCCTGCTTTACGGCAGCTAAACACATTTTTTGGCAACAATATGGGTGTTTCTTAGCCACAAATCACTTTGCACGTATCCTTGCACTGGCCCCTTTGTCTTTTCAAAACAGTGCACAGTTCCCCTAATTTAAAGGGTAATTTGCTGAGTTCGTGGAAAAAGGCCTCCTGCAGAGAATCCACCACTGCTTGCTGAAAATGTACAAATCGATGTAAAAAAAAGTTTGATAGCCAGGTTTGTCTGAAATTGAGCTCCCTTTCCTTTACTTGTGCCCCTTTAGTCCAAGGTGGCCTTGATTGAAAATGCATTACTGTATATCCCCTCCCGTCATCATATTAGACCCAATAGCACTTGATGGCATTATTCATTAGATCGTTATCAATAGTTTTCCACTGTGAGTTCTCAGATATTAAGACAAACCTCTCATAGTGTTGCAGTGCTACAGAGCTTGTTATTTGTATGTGATTTATTATCCTCACAGTGGCAATGCTATTAGTGAACATCGGGTGAAGCAGGAAATGTAATGAGAAATATCAATGTATCCTCGTGTCTCTGCCTGTAGTGACAGTCAGTGATCCATCTCATTGACATTTACCTTGTTAACATTTTGATCAGAAGGGAAATTTGTCATTTTTCATGGTAAACAGTATGAGTTTTCACAAGAACTGCAGATATATTAGGAAGATAAAGAACCCATCTTACAGTTCCTGTACCAAATAATCAGCAATGTTTTAGAAAAGCAACCATTTATGGCCAAAATGTGTGGTGTAACTTATCTTTTTGAAAACTAGGTCAACTGGAGATGACGGGATAGTTCCCTTTAATAGATTTTTTTAAAGGCAGTCTTAAACAGAGGCACTAACAGATTGAGTAGTTAGGAATTGTTATGGTACTCTTAGTTCAGTTCAACCTTTATCACAATTTAGGCAAAGTGGACACGTTTTCCTACCACCATACTGTATTGAAGTATACTGTTTATCACTTCTGTACCGATATATGTAGTCAGTTGTTAACGTCACTTGTTGCAGAAAACACTGCTTTGACTTATCGCTGCTTTGAGTATTACTGTACAGCTGTATGAAAGAGTCCATGAAAGTCAGTCTGTGGACCAAAACTGTCTTCTTCAATGCTCCCATTCACTTAAAATGCTCTTCTTCTTCTTCTTCTTCTTCTTCTTCTTCTTCTTCTTCTTCTTCTTCTTCTTCTTCTTCTTCTTCTTCTTCTTCTTCTTCTTCTTCACTTAACTAGTTGGCTGTTTTACTTTTATAAACATAACAATTTGTCATACAGAACATTTGGGATTTGGTTAAATTAAGAAATTAAAAAGACTGGTAGCTCCCGAATGAGGATGTTTTTCTATAAAGAATGTACCAGTTAAAGTCCTTGTACTGCTGATTGCTGTATAGAGTGGAACAAAGAAACAAATACTGTACAGCAAGTCACCACATGCCCTTACAGCAAGACAAGGTGGGCAATTCACAGACAAAAAGAAACTCCACTAAATACTCTGTACAGAAACAACCAAAAAACAACTTGCATGTTCTCAATGCACAATTCTAATGCATTTCTCTTTGACTGGTTAAGTGTAGCAACCTGAAAATGTTCTCCAGTAAATTTGTGTATGGTGCTGAGTGTTTTTACCAAGAAGCAAAATGTGATCAAAGGATACCAAGTGGTATGCTCCCTTGTTATTTCTCTGTACTGTGTTGTGTTGGCTCTCCCAGAGATGGCAAGAGACAAAGTTTGATATGCAGTAATGGTCATGCTTGCAGCTCATGAGCCATTGTTATGTTTGGATACCTGTCTCCTATTGAATGTGTCTGATTACCTCTGGCAGCCGGTTTTATTTCAGTTCGCAATTCAGAGTTAGTGCCACAGTGGAATCATCTGTAGATTAAATGTGCCTGCTCTTTGGTGGGGTAGTTGAACTCCAAAGGAGTTATGTAGTAATGGAACTGGCTGCTAAGAAAGAGGCAGATTTTGCTGTAAATATACAGTAGTTAATGATTTATACTTTTAAACAATAATGCAATCAAGAGCACAAAGATGCAAAAAATTGATTTGGTAGCCTTACAATGTTATTTATGTAAAAACTGTTATAGGTATGTATTGTATCTGCTGTGTCTAGCACTTAGACAATTCACACACGAATGGTAAAAATGTAATTGATATACTTTGTGTGGTAAAGTAGATTATGCTTTGGGTGAGTCATAAAGATTTCACCAGAGTCTATATCTGATTCACTGCTCTGTATATAATGCATTTGTGTTTATAAAGAGGGTTATATTGTTTTATATTTCAACATAGCTTTCAAGGCCACTAAGGTAACTCAACTATGTAATTCTACTGTACAGAAGTGTCATTAATATTGGGTAGGCTGTTTGATATACTACTGTACTCTATATCATAAAAAATAAAGAAATACACAGTGACAAATATACTGTACCTGTCACTCTGGGAATCTAGGATATCAACAGGAAAATCAGAGCTAGACTCTTAAAGTGCAGTCTGTAATAAATGATCAGTTTAAAACAGCAGAAGGCTGTTTATACCCATGTGTGAGCCAAAGGATTACTTACTTACCTTTGAAGTTATGCTAAACACCTATTATCATGTGCTGTTTTCCACAGGTCAATACACACGCTATATTACTGACTTCTTTATATCTTGTCATGCTGTAACAGCCTAGATATGCTTCAGAGTGCATGGTGGGCAGCCTTCCACATGAGAAAAGCCATTGAAGCTCACACTGTGTCAGGAGCTGTTGAGAAAACAGTTAAAATCCATCAGTAGTCACTTTATCTAAGTGATGCTATCATTTATAAGATAGTAGGTTCCAGTGTCTGGCACCACAAAAACTAAATTCAGGCTCACCAGTCCCAGTCCTTCTATGATTAAATTATGCGTGTTCTACACAGATGGGCTATATGTACAGGATACGTGTTGTATTTTAAACATTATGGTAAATCCAGCCTGTCCTCCTTCTCTGGGAATAGTTTGTTTGTCTTACACCTCTGTATCTGTCTCTTTGTAACCACTATAACTAATACTTTTACACCTTAAGCCTCTCCTCTAGCCTTCACCCCAGAAAACTGTAGTATAAATGAGGTCTGTTTGGTTGGTAAATTCTGGAATGTCATCACCCATTGAACTGTCCTGCCGCTATCCATGCCTAGAAGGTGCTAGTTAAAGGTAAAACATAATTCTCTTTTTCTTTTTACTTTTACAGCCATGACTCAAACAATCACAAAGTACAATCTTTAGGTAATTTGATTTGGTTAGAAGGGTTACATTATCTTAAGTGCCAGGCTGTAACAAAGAAAGCAACAGCAGATGATGCTAGCTAACCTTTGCAAAAAAAACATTTCTGATTTACTTCAACTGTAGCCTGAAGGAGGGAGCTGCCTTTAGAGAAAAAAGTGATGCATCTCCAAAGATTGCAGTGGTAAAGTATACCTGCTGGGGAACTGTAATTTGATTCTGAAAATCCCTTTGCTGGTCAACAGAGTCATCATGCATTCTTTAAAGGTGTTATTTGTACCTTTGTGAGCGTAGCCACATGAACTTTAAAACCGACAAGCCCTGTTACTCCCAATGGGACCTGTCACTTCAGTGTCGGGCTTAAATAGTGCAAAACCAAATGGAATATCGTGTGCGTTTATCTTTACAATGAGGCAAACGATATTAATGGTGTGCTGTTAACTTTGTTTCTTTTTTGAAGGTAGCGGAATGCCTATTAATACTACCGTTAATGAACAGTTATGCTCCTGAGTTGAATTATAATACTGTTATATACTGTAGTTTTGCAGACAGTACGTGCCTGCATGGAGTACCACAGATACCAATTATGTTTTCTGAATCGTTTCTCACAGCTCAGTTTAATTGATTGTAATTTAATTGTAGAGACCATATGCAAATACTTTAGTTGAATTTTCAGAAGCTAGGTTATTGTGTAAAATGTGTCGTTTGTGTCTGAGTACAACTATAATTATAGACTATATGCAAATGCTTGTTACATTTCCCTCAGGTTTCTTTTGAACAAAGTTTTTATTTGTTGCTGTTTTGATTTGTCGTGAAACACCTACACATTTAGCAACTTTGCCATTCCCAGGTATGAATCCATCTTTGTGAACTTTTCACTTCGGTGTTGTTGAACTTGTTTTCCGTCTTGAACAGATTTTCAGTTGCATAACATTGTGTAGTAAACATGATACACAAAAGCTTACTGCTATCAGGCCTATAGAATGTTTTTAAGGACGCATTCAAAATAAAGTAAAAACACTAATGTAAAACACATACATTTGTGAATCATGTGAATACATGTTAAATTTCACAAGAGTCTGATTCAAACCCAATCCATCAGTGGTGAGGGTAAAGGTAAACTGTTGACTGTGTTGTGTTGGATCAATGCAGGTTGACTTTCTTTTATCAGTACTGTCTGTTAAAGTTTAATATTTGAACAGTATTCATTCATATAAGGCTCGTATCAATTGTCAGGCATTAGTTACTTGAAAATAATTCCAAACCTGCTTAGCTGAAAGATAATGTGAAAATTAGGTTTTCAAGGCATATTTTAATATATTGACCTTTGATTTTACAACACAGCATTTGCTTCTGCTTAAGTTCGAGATTATTAAGGGCTGCATTCAAAAAGCATTTTGAATACTGAAGCTTGTGGTTTTCTGTTATCATCACAGCAAATTAGGCTTTTGAAAAATGTTGCCAAGGCAAACTCTGAAGTAGCATTTTTTTGGTTACTGTTTTAAACCCAAAACATATTTACCCTGATGTATTCCATTTAAAATTGAAAAAAAAAGGTTTAATTTTTTATTTTTTATTTTTTTTTACTGTGTTCTCTAAGAAAACCTTGTTGTGGATTATTAATGTTTATCTTCTCCTTGTTATTTTTACATTTGTATACTCTAAACTCATGTAAGTGCCCATTTCTCCACATGGTTCAAAGTCATACATTTACTATGAAGTTGGTAACATGAAATTTGCCCACAGTGGAACATGTAGGACCGCATAGTTTCAATTTATTAATTAGTTGTTGATTGTAACATGTTCTGGTGATTTGATGCCAGAAAGTCTTAAGATGTATTTGTTGCTAGCTAGTTGCATCAGTACTGAATGACATCATTTTGAACCTTTTAAGCACTACTCATGTTTTTTTTTTTGTTTTTTTTTCTCCCATTAACAGAGTATTTATATAATTTTGTGGGAGGAATAACTTTAAAAGCCACTTAATCATTACTGTTTTCCATAACTCTCCCACTCATGTCATCCACGTTCAGAGGTACTACATCTCATCGCACAAGTGCTATTCAGATTGTATTTTCTAATTTCTTGGTAAAATCATTCTCGCCTAACAAACAACGTTAACTTAAAGTATAGAAGTACATGTGGGTAGATTTCAAAAATATAAGTAAACTACATTGATAGGAGAGTTTGAACTTTCAAAGTCAGTCTGGCTGGAATACTGTGTTGACAGTATGTTAGCCGAGACCAGATAAGAAGAGAACAACTTTGCATGACAGTATAGTGTAGGGGTTTTCAACCTTTTTTAAACTGTACCCCTTCTGTCTGGAGTTTTCAGCTCAAGTACCCCTTTACAATTTTCACTCGAGGGAATTGTACTACAGTTGCAATAAAAGGCAGAATAATGTGATTAACACGTTTCTTTTTTTTCCTGTTTATTTAATCTGTAATTTATGTATAACAGTTTTGCGACTGACAAACTGTTGGTTAAGGACAGAATACCAAACAGTAGGCTTAATTCTTAAAACTTTTAATTTCATGTCTTTGGATGCATAGGATTAAAAGGTAGTATTTGGGAATTTCTTTGGAAACACTCGTATTCACTTTCTATTCAGCAAAACTATTATAAATAATACAAAACAGTCTGCACTGTAAATGTTTATCACATTACCATTTACTTCCCATCTCAGCATAATTATGTGTGCCTTTTAAAATGTTTACAATATCAAAACCCCCATGGGTACGCATACCCCCGGTTGAAAACCCCTGGCATACTGCATGCAGAGACATCACTAGGCAAACATTTTGTCTGTCAGCATGAGCCCTACTCACAGCTGTGAATTGCCTAATTTAAATTTCAGTGCCAGTTGCAATGGCTGAGCCCACTAATTCTCAATTCACTCAATATCAGTCTCCTGCCTGGATTCTAGTCAAATGCAGGATAGTGCCTTTCCGCTGTACCACCAGGCTCCCCAGTGAAAAGCAAACCAGAATATGTACTGTAGACTGCAGGTCATTGCACCACAACATCTGCTAACGTTTCATAATTACACTGTAAAATAAATTGAAGAGCACACTTACTGTAGTTTTACATTGCTGGGATTGCTTTGTAACTGTGTTCTATAGTACTAGGTGATAATGGAGTTTTTGCTGTATATAGGCACTGAAGTTAAACAGTAGCTGTTTACAGGAATGCAGGTCAACCTTCAGAAGCATACAGATTGGTAGCAGTCTTTAGTCTCCAAGCATGCCTGTCGGCCTGTCATGACATTGCTTTTAGCACCAATAAAAAAAAGGCTGTTGTGTAGGTTGTGCAGATTGAAGCTTTTTCTAATTAGTAAGACAGGTTTCTAATTTGTAATGCAAGTTGACCAATGTGGTAACAGAGAAGAGCCTTTTGTTTTATTTGCTCAACACTTGAAAGCACTGTTGATGGAACCTTTGTAATGGATTGAAATGTGAATCTACTTGAGGTTACTAAAAAAAAAAAAAAAAAAAAAAAATGTAGAATAGCATTTACGCTAGCATTTATTCAGCATTTAGGATTACCTTCTGTTATTTTAAAGTAACCCTATGTGATAGTTCTTGCAGGTAAAATTGTACTTTTATGGCACACAGTGTTTCACAAAATAAATAAATAAATCTAATATTTGAGTTTCGTAATAAGTTAGTAATAAAGTTTGACATTTCTTAAATTCTGCTCCAGCGAAATTGTGTAAATTTTGTAAATAAGGTATTTTCACAGATCACAAACCTGCAGTATTATAAACTATCAATTATAAGAGTTTGCATATAAATGACAGACTATCAGATCTTCAATCATTATCACAGGATGACGGAATTAATCAGCTGTGAAAGACAGTAATTAAAAAAAACAGTTGTGTATTCAGAAGTAACCTATGCATTATTAATGATGTTAACTAACAACATGTTTTAATCCCTGGGGTAACCGGAACCTCACGCAGTCTACTTGAATTGCACAGCAACCCAAAGTAGAAGCAGTGATTATTATGACTGAAAGATACAGATACAGATTAGAAAAGAAACATCTTATAAGGTCTTATCCTTGCTGGAACGTGTGCAATGTCCACAGGGGTTTTATAAACCTAGATTGATGAATGGATTGATATATGGACTATCTTAAAGCCATATTCTGTCATTTGTAATTCCTAGGAAGCAAAGGCACACTACACTGTACTGCCCAAAACCTAGCCAACAGAAACCAATTCAGATTTCCTTCATCAAATAAAACAAACCGAAAGTACGTTTGAATTAAATAAACTGTCAAACATGTATTAAAGAAAGGTATTGAACAATTTCAAACATTGCTCATTTTTCCAGTTAGTGAAGTGTGCTGCCCAGACACTTTATTAGGACCTGTAATAGCGGGCCACCATTTGCCCTGATCACAGTCTTAGCTCAATGTGGCATAGACTCCAAAAGGTGTTGGAAGGTATCTCGAGGGATGTTAATCCATTCATTCATTAATATTTCAGACCTGACAAGCCTTTCTAATCCTCTTCCTTTATCCATCACTAATGTTTTGCGAACACATTCCCTTTGTTTTTTCATTAGTGAAACGCTGAAAATCGATGTCCAGCATGACTGTCCTTGCACCCACTGTGTGTATATATGGTCAGTGTGTGTTTGGTTATTTATATTCATAGGCACTATACATATTGGTTCTTTTTCCAATTTTTTTTTCAGCCTGTTTCCCTTCATGATATACAGACCCTTTTCTTGCTTTAAATATTCTCAATTAAGTTAATCAATTGCTTCCAAGTGTGGGTGCATCTCGCTAATGAGCAGAATAGGAAACAAAATAATGTCTTATACTTGAAGAGAGTGTGGTATTGCCTGCACTTTTCTACATTGTTTATGAATATGCTTTGTGCTTCGTTCTCCTCTTTTAAAACACCCGTACAGCAAGTTTAGCTTCACTCTTAAAAATAAGTAAATTATATGCCTGATATCTTTTTAGAAATGTACCCATTTAAATCTCCAGTGGCCATAAGTTGTGTTAGTTGATAAGGATATGGCAAAACAAAGATACAAATAATATAATGAGTACCATATAATGTGTTACGCTTGTCAAATACACACCATTGCAAAACAAGTTTAGCTCAGCCTAAGGGTTACATGTTTTTGCTATGGGAAATAAATGTCACAGCGGGGGGGTGATTTGGAGGTCGGATGTTTTTCTTTCATTAAGTCTACAACAAGATTAAAATTAAACACTAAAAATCGAAGAGGCCTAGGGACTAAGATATGTTAAGAACATTACAAACCAAATATCCCATTAATGGAATGATGATTCATTCGAATTACCAATTATAATGCAGGATTATGGGGTTGGCTTTAAACATTAGTAGAAGTAATGTCATTAGCATTTTTAATGAAATTCCTTTTGACAAAATGATATCGCTCTGGATTGAAAGAAAGAGGATGCAACCAGTATGTGTCGTTCACTGTTACACCCTTGAGCTCAGATTTCTCCTTGCTGCCCAGCTTATACTAAAGCACTTTAATAGGGTGTAATTTAATTACCAAGTTTGGATTTCTTTTTTTTTTTTCATTTTCATGGTGGATTAGGATTTGGGTTCATAACTTAAAAGGATAATTGTTCATTGCCAACTGAAAGTCTGGTTTACAGTTTTATGTTTTGGAAACAGTTGTGATACATTGTGTAATGTTGATATGTCTTAAAGGAAAAGTGGCTTTTATCTTTTGTCAATGAATAATACTGCTTTCATCTGTTTTGTAAATATGTAACATCTGCATGTTGAGAATCGTAATATACTAAAAAATATACACTGACGTTACTTTGCTTCATAATAAGTGAATATATTTTATTTAAAGTGAATTCCATAAAGTGTAAACAGAAATAATAGAAAAACACCATAGTGTTCCATTTAAAGTTGAATGATGACATGATGTTGTCTCCCGACGATGATGAGTTTTGTCAGCAACTCTTGGTGACTAAATCTGTTTGTGTGTTCGTTCATGAGAAGGCCAATCCTTGATCTGTAGATGTGGCCACAGGTGCTGCAGGTGAAAAAGGTTGATGGAATTACTGAAATGGCCTTTCTTTTCTCACTCTTTTCCTTCCTTGTGTTTGCTCCCTGCCTCAAGCTGTCTAGGGTCATATCCTTCCAGCTGTGGGTATCGATGTTACACGCACTAAGATTTGGTTTAAAGGTGTCCTTGTATCTCAAGCGTGGCCTTCCCTGTGATCTTTGTCCATTCTTCAGTTGACTGTAAAGCACAGCATTGGGTATGCTGGTGTCCTCCATCCTTTCGACATGTCCAGCCTACCGAAACTGGGCTCTCAGCACCATGCCTTCCACACTTGTGATTTGACACCTTTCAAGGACCTCTGTAGTGGAGGTTTTGTCTTGCCATCGGATTTGGCTGATGAATCTCAGGGAGTGCTGGTGAAACTGCTCAAGTTGCTTGAGGTGTCTGCGGTAAAGTGTACCACTGCCTGGTATATTACATTACATACAGTATAAACAGAAATAATTGGAACACACCATAGTGTTACATTTAAAGTTACACTGTACAATAGAGTACATTAAAAATTACACAGAACCGGTACGGCTCTGCAATGTTCTCCCTTGTTCTTGTGTATTTTGCAGCAATGAAGAGATAACAGCTACTGTACTGCACAGAGTAAGTGCAAGAGTATATTATAATGTATAAGAGAATACAAAAAATGTTTAAAACAATGATAGTATTTAAATTGTCTTGCTCGCAAACATTTTATGTTTTACAGTATGTGTCTTGCGGCTCTCAGCCATATAAAAATGTTGATATCCGGCGCGTAGGGTCAGGAAGTTTGGCCACCCCTGACCTAGAATAATAAACCACTTTTATTGCATTATATACTCCACCTAATGATTATGAACCCTTATACATCCATATTACATTATCTTCAAAGTTGGCTGTATTCATTTGTATAACAGTAACTTTTCTTTCTTTCAATATTTGCACTTACCGGATTCTGACGAGTCAACACTGAACGATCCCCCCTCCCTTCCTAACATTTAGCTAAGAGATACATTTTCACCATTAAGAACCATGTGCAAAATAATGCCTAAGGGGAAATATCGCAGTTCACGTAAATAGAAAAACTGCTCTGTGCATTGAATGATTCAGGGTTAGGGTTAATCTTCGGTTCAGATAACAAAGACGTGGAGCAGTTCAGCGGTTTCAGATCAGGTGATACAGACACTGCAGTCTAATTGATTACGCTTTCCTGTTGTTAAGATACAGTCCATATTTTGGATTATTTTATTTTATTTAGATACTGATAAGAGATTGTGAGGCACCATTGTTTTCTATTGGACATTTGAATGCTACAGTGCCAATCTGGATTTTTATTTATTGCTTCGTGTTGTATTTTCACATTGGACACTGCAATTTCTTACTTGCAGAAATTATGTAATGGCCTTTATTGTAGTGGACCGAAAATGTCACATGTTTATATAGTTTTTTAAATGTAGCGACTTGTGATTTTGTATTGGACACTGCAACTTGAAAGTTATATGTTTGTTTTGTGAAAAGATTTGAAATGAAAAAACAGTGGACATAATGCAGCAGCTTTGAATTGTATTTTGCCAGTCATTAAATCTGTTAACTGCACTTCTTGAGTCTTTATTGTGACTGTGTGCTGGGCTCTACCTCTACATTAAGCATGTCTAATTGTAAATGTAATCTATCTATCTAATGGTAAGGATGTTCCTCCTGCAATACTGCCTTTAATTTCAACCCTTCCTCAGTCAACCCCCCACCCAGGCTTTTGCCTTAATGATAACTTTTGCAAGGTGCACCTTTTGCATGGAGCACCTTTTGCATGGAGCACCTTTTGCACGGAGCACCTTTTGCATGGAGCACCTTTTGCACGGAGCACCTTTTGCTTGGTGCACCTCACTAATGAGAAGAATAGGGAAAAATAATGTATTGTATTTGAATTTCAAATAGGGTACAGGGCAACTAATTCCAAATTGATAATGTGCTGCCTACCAATGAAACCTGAATTTACAGCTGCTACAGTAAGTGCAAAAAAAAAAAAAAAAAAAAACATAATCACATTTTGATTTTGCTATTATACAGTCTCCATTAGGATTCAGGGTGGAATCAATAATAGCTTCTTTCTAGATTTTCATTTGGTTTAAATCTATCTTCTGCAGAAGCCAGTACTCATTTACTCTGTGATTATGTTCACAGATTATTCATAGTCTGAGAAGCAGTATCATTCAACATAATGACAAATCTCAACTATTACCTGCAGCACAAAAAGAAAAACTGCACATATTTAAATGTGTTAATATGATTTCTCCAAACATACAGAGGCAACCGATGCATGTACAAATGAGAAAAGGACCACACTGGCTATAATTGATGACCATTTTGGATGACCCTTTACAGGTTTTTGCTTTAAAAAAAAATACCTTGTTTTAATTTGAATGCACAAAGATATAAACTTGTGTATATGATGGGTTTAAAAAATCATAAGACCTATCAGCATTTCAATTGGATGGGTATTTATAGGTAAATAAAAACTAATGTTGTAGTTTTTCAGATTTTCCAGAAAGCTGTATCAATCCCGTCTTCCAAAGGATCGGCATGCTGTTTTATTTAGATTTCCACTGCGTGTTGGATTACTGTTACATGTTAATTCACCACTATATTAATTAACACAGCACTACATGAAAATGCATTTCATTGCTGATGTTATTGAACATGTGTTTTATCACAACATCCTACAATAGTATACAAAATGTGCAATACCATTAGTAGTTTTTTTTTTAAAGCTTTAAACACAACTGTGATTTCCAGTGCTAACAAAATACATATTAAAAAAAAAGAGCGATATTGATGTTGAGCGCATGACTTCATTTATTTAAATTTAGATATTATTCATTATAACTGTGTGTGTGTGTGTGTGTGTGCATTTGCGGTAAAAATCTCAAATACATTGTGACCAACAGGGGGAAAAAATGTGTGCTCGACTGAGACACAATTCATCAGCTGAGTGAACAGAGACCTGTATACAAATATAAACATTATTTTTCACTTATATATAGATTTGTTCAAATAAGATGGGAAATAATTCAGGCAGACCGCTTATATCACATTAATAATTAAATCTGCTGCTGTCACCACACCTCATTATTTGGTGAGGTATGTAAGGTCTTGCAAAGATACAGTATACTGATGTTGTTTATGATTTAGTGATGATGAATTTGCTAAGCGATGGGATGCAGAGATGAAACTGAAGAGTAACAACAGTGGCTTTGTTATTTTATTACTATTTTTTTTTAAATTTTATTCTTAATGATTCTGGACAATGTATATATGAAAGTTCATTTTCCAGGCACTACAGTATTTTTAAGCTACCTGTGTCTTTGTTTTGCCACCAAATAATAACTGAATTATATATCTCTAATCCAATATGCTTTTAAAAAAATGTTAATTACTAAAGTAATACATTCTGTAGCAATATTTAATTTCAAAATGTCAGTTTCATACATATTTATGAAGGCATTGATTTATTCCCAGTGTACAAATGCTAACAAACAGCATATTTGCTGTTTAGAATGACCTTTCATAAGAAATCTGATACACACCCAGTTAAATGGATATGTGAATAAAAACAGCAGCCTATGAAAAGCTTTCACCAAAAATCAGATGCCAGCCTATTTCCTTCAACAAGTGTCTATAATAGTGGCAAAGCTGGCATAAAGGCAGCTACAGTACAATGGTATGAGCCATTGGTTATAGGTACAGTAACATTTTCATACCAATGGCATACTCCTTTGAGATCCACTGAAGTACCATTATACCATATCACTTGTAGTATACTGCAATATTAGGACCAATGTGCAATACTGGACCATTGTACTATCACTATAGCACTAGTATAGTATTCCTGAGACACTTGGCCGTGTTATTTTGTATTTTGGGTTTATGAATTTGGGTTTACAACAGACATCTAAGTGACATGGCAGTGGGTGTCATTTTATGGTAATTAAGGAGGGGCTATTCTAATATTTCTGCTGGCACTCATTGTAAGAACCGTACTATATATAAAACATGCATTGTATTCAAAATGGTGTTTACATTAACTTTGTAAGATGTTAGAATGATAATATAGAATCATTCTAATTGCACTTCCCTAATCCTGGCCACCCAGGTTTACAGCAGGTGAAACTGGATCATACTTCTACTTCCAGTACTACTCATTTATGTTATTGTGTTCCATGCAATCACCCTTCCTCAGCAATGTGGTATTCGGTATCAATAGCTTCACTGTGAATTTCAAGTTCAAATAAAATATGGTAAAAGGTGTATGATTCTTAACTCCAAATGAATTTGATATTATTATAAAAATAAAGCATTGATGTACTGTAGGTCTATGCCTTTTTCCTGGCTGGCATTCTTTTTTTTTTTTGCACTTAGTTGCATTGGCCTTTATGTTATTTGTTCTGAAGTTGTTCAATAAGCATTGCTTAACACAAGATTTGCGACAGGATTACAGGAGATAAGGAAGTGATAACGGAGCCTTATTCCTTGTTCCTGTGTGATATTTTTTACATTGTCATAAATTCCCTGACAACGTATAGTGCCTTTGAGGATTCATTCACGTGCTGTTTGTTTTGAGCAGTGGGGCAGTCAACATATAACATCAAACCAAATCCCTCAGCACAATTTAAGTAGCAATGTTCTTTTGCAGCTTAAGTCATGGGCTGAAATACGTTTCTTCAACCACACCAGAATTACTGCATTCATGATTTTCTTTAGATATCCATGGCTGCACATTGGACCTTCCCTTTGAGACCATCAGCTACCTTTGCATCTGTTGTTTACCCGGTTCTGCATAATATAACCTACTGAAGCGTGTCATCACTAAACTTACTGCAAACTGGATTGTCAATCATAATAGCCACACTTAAGATTTTAATAAAACTCGTACATGAGTGACATCATTCATCGCTCGTTTTCTTTCAGTAATGTGTATTGATATTTATGTATATTTCACTATTTAAACAGTCTTCTGCATTTTATTAGGCAGTTCATGGATTTATTTTGGTGTGTGTGAGTGAATGTTGCTCCTGTTTCATACAGACTTTCTTTCTGAAAAATGCCTTTCAGTGGTGTTGATCATTTACCTCAGTGGTAGTGCTTTTGGTGTTCTGTTTTTTTGTCAAAATTAACTTCCTTGTCAATCTTAGATTACTTTTTAAATCGTTTGTGTATTTTATTTGTGTCTGTTTCATAATTACTTAATACACCATAACCAAAAACAGATTAAACTAAAAATAGCTTTAATTTAACAGTGAAACTTTGTTCGTTTTGTTTGTTATTTCCCTGTGTGTTTGTTAAGTTTAGAGCTCTTCAGAAATTTTCTGAAGTGGTTACATTGATGAGTTTTTCATCTCATTTACAAAGCCACTGAGGATTTTATTTAAGGAGACATCTTGGCTGGCTGTTCATGCAGAACATTTTAGGATGAAAAAAATAATAAAACAAATCTTAAAGGACCAACAGATACAGCTGGATATGAATACTTCTAGGAGAGAAAGAGAGGTTTCAAATTCAAAGCTTGATTGCTTTAAGCACTTATTTTTCCAATGCCCCCCAATGTACATATAGGTAGCTATAGAGCTACCAAAATAAATACTAATCTAATGTATTAGCATCCCTTCATGGGCCTCACATTTCCTCATTTGAAAGAGGCACGATCTCTGTTACCTAATTCTGATATTAATGGAATGTGTGATATTCACTTAAGTTTATATTCTGTACAGGGAAGAAAGAAATATGTTCATCTCATTAATTAACTTGTAGCTGTCTTGAATTCTGTCCGTCTCTCTCTCTTTCTCTCTCTCTCTCTCTCTCTCTCTCACATTTTTCAACACCTTCATAATCATTCCTTCAGTGGCATGCACTGGTAAGAAAGGTAACATGAGCTACAGCTCAATTAGTGATATTTTGCCAAGCCAGTGAGTCTGTATTTAGTTAATACCTTGCAGGTTTCCCCAAAGGTTTCAGGGTCTGAGTTACAACACTTTTTGAAGAAGTGAAAACAAGTAGTTTTAGGAACTAATTAGTTGTCAGTGCTTCAGAGGCTTGACACGTTGTTATGTATCAAAAAGGCCATGGAGAATTGTCACAATATATGCGACTCTGGGAGTTTGGCCAGGGTGTTTGGTGAGCTACATTGATTCAGTGATTCAATTCAATGAAAACTACAGAATTTATAAATAATGCACTGTAATTCAATTCAGCCTTCTCTTTTAGCAGAGTGCACTGCTCTAGGAATCTGGAGACCAGGGATCTATTCTCAGTTTCTACCTCTTGTACTGTGTTATGAATACTGCTGTACCTTCCCAGCAGCTTTATTAATTTCCAAAGATATGGTAAGTATTACGTGAAAATAATCCACATCACAGATATTTAAATACATGTGTATACTTGGAGACATGTTTTTTGTCCTATAACTTTACATTTTAAAATAACTTGATAACAACAGTAATGAATAATTTATGTGCAGTCACAAACAGATGAACCGAATAAGTGAGGATGGAGGGCTTAATGCTAAAAAAAAAAAAGATGTTCTTCATTTACAAACCATGTGACACAAAATTATTTCTACTGGCAGATATTATAATCTAGTTCAAATGGGTGGACTACAGGTACTGTAAATGGCATTTTGTGTGACAGACTGTGGGGAAAGTAAATCATTACTCTTTACATTTTCTTTAGAGTAAGACTGCAAGAAATTATGGAGTCAGCAAAAGAAATGCAATACTATTACAAAGTGATAATACCAGATGAACACCAAGGGTAAAAAATATAAGTTTGAAAGTCCTTTAAGAAACGTCATAGTGTGTCATTATGTTGTCACTTAAGGTTTGTCCATAGAATATTGCATATACTGTTATGTGTCTAATCATATCTCCCATATGAAATAGCTGATTGTGTTCACACAGATTGTAAAATCACTTTTGAATTTTGGAAAGAAAATCCAGCAACAAAATAAGAGTGGTTTGTTTTTTTCCTCATCTTGGCTATGTTTTATTTCAACATGGGAATGGAATGAGTGAATCTTATTTTTTATGTAGATTATATCTTTGCTGTGCAACCTTACCAGGTAAAGATGCACAGTTGTCAGGTGGAAGTCTGATAAATTAAACTCATTATGTTGAAGAGAAACATAGAATATGAAAAACACATACAAGTGAGAACTGCACAAACCTTGCAACATCACATAGGTTTCAGAAGAGTTTTCAGCATAATTTAAATCTCTGGAGGATTACATAGTTAATGCTTGTCATTTCTATGCAACCAGAAGCCTGATAATTTTATTGGAATTCAACATTTTGTTAACAGTGCAGTTGTGAATAAAGCACAATATTTTGTAAACTGTACACAACTGACAGAACAATACATATAATTTGTAATTATATTATATTTAATTAAAAATAAAATACTGAGCTGCTAAATACAGATAAAGCAGAATAATCGGTGTGTTAGAATGTATCTTTAATTTTCTTCAAATGTTTTTTCATGGGAGGAGAGTTCTCCAGTATATAAAGAGAAGAAAATCATTTTAGCTTAACAGTTTTAGCAACTTTTTTTTTTTTTTTTTTTTTTTTTTTTTTATTTACAGAAAATAAAAAGTGTTACTTTTTTTAATTAAAATTCTTAGCTTACATGAAGTGTGAATATTGGCAAACAAGCATCAAATAAATTATGGAGCAGGAGACAAGTTGATTATAAGACTGAAAATGATTTTAATGGGAAATTGCATGTGTAAGATGAAAGACATTTGTTTCCTTTTATACCATTTCTTACATAGTGTTCGGAGTAAACAACCATGCAGAATACAATTACATCAACCTGTCACATTTCTTTTTAAGCATGATTGGTTTGACTGGGCCATTGCAATAACTGGACATGTCAAAATAAGCCTTCTCCTGTAATTTTTTATAAAGTACAATGTGATGTTTTAAAATACAGAATCATGTCCCCATGTTAATGGTCCTATACATTTATGCCTTAAAGATGGAGGCAGCAGTGAATTTTTAAGTATTTTTAGACACGTAGTCTCACTGGATCTCACCTTCCTGGACATCAGGAGACCTCATCAATTGTTGTGCAACCTTTTCCAGGTCTCAGGGTCAACCAAGGCTAGGTGATCGATCATTGACCGCTGAAAATGTGTTGTGAGAGAGGCAGTAATTATCCTATCGAATTAGCACAGATTTTAGACTCTAGAATTACAGCAAGGATTGAATATCAAATCAATTGCCTATTTTCACCTGTAGAACAACCTTACTAACCATCTAGAGAGCTCACTAGATAATTAGAGGAGAATTGACACGCTTCCCAAATAATCCGTTCCGTATACATATCACAAGGGAATTCGTTATACGTAATATGTTCCTTACGGAATGCCCTTTACTCAAAGACGACAACTGATGGTTCTACCATGTTGTGGTCATTTACTTCCATTGATGAATATATATATATATATATATATATATATAATATATATATATATATAATATATATATATATAGATATATATCATTAGTAAGGATCACCTATTTAGCTAAAATCTGAAATATATCTGAAAGAAATGTATTCAGACATTAAACTGAATGTCTGAACCAGTTTTTTTTTTCTTTATTGATTTGTTAGTTGTAACGTACCGTATTCCTTCGAATTTAAGGCACGCTTTTTTAAACATTTTTTTCGTTCTCAAAAATATCCTGTGTCTTAAATTCGAGTACAGTAGTGATTCGAATACAGCCATTTTCAAAGAAGCATCATTAGATTCCTGAGGAATTCAAAGATAAGCTTTTACAATTTCAACATTTCTAACAAACAGTACCAGCTTGGACAGATCAGAAATGCTGATCAGACCCCCGATTTGATTAACCTCAATTGTATGTTGTTGGTTAACCACTCGGCACAATTTTACAAGAACACATGCACTGCAGCACATTACCTTTTGTACTTTATGCATATCTAGGCCAAGCAAATGTAATATTTAGGACAGGTGACAGTGCAGTAATAATAATACATGCATTTTCATTATACCTTGTTAAACATACTTTCACTATGGTAGACCTTTAACAAAATGGATCACAATTAACATGACAATTCCAAGTCTTAACATGTCAGTTTTATAGAGCTTAACAAGTTACCCTACACATGTTCTCAAGAAGGTGATAAAATGTCGGTCTTCTGTGTTGCATGTGTAAGCTAAGGTTGCACTTTTTCTTGTTGAGTGAATTAAATTAAAAGTATTAAATTTATACTTCCCTCACAGACAAATGCTATCTGTCAGCTGCAGACTCATCTACGGGTGCACCAGAACGATTGAAGCACCCCAGAGTTCGCAGACTTTTTGACGCAGTAAAGTTAGTGTCGACTTGTGACTAGGGTTGCCAACAGGCTCCACAATCCTGGGACACTTCGAGGCAGAACAGGGTTTTAAAATTGCCTCTAAACTGAATGAAGTGAATGTGTAACTCGGCTCCAATATATCTGGTAAAATGAATACTGTTGCTGAATTACTGAGAGCAACAAACAAGTAAAACTGATCAGCTGTTCTCCACATTGCCTCCGATAAGACGTACGGAACAGCTGAGCAACGCTACTGATTTGATTGGGAGAGTAATTGCATGTTACGGGTGGATTAATATTAATGAAATGAAAATAAATAGCGACATTAACTTATTAGTGACTCAAAATATATATATATATATATATATATATATATATATATATATATATATATATATTATCTAATATATATATATGATATATGTTATTATATATTATACTTAGAAGAACAATAATCAAATAAAAATACATTGTATTCATTATCGTTATTATTATTATACAATTGTTTGCTGCGCATTTTATTTAAGCACCAGTATTCATTTTAGCAAAGGTTAATTTATGCTTCAACTTCATTCAGTTTAGGGGCAAGATTAAAATCCTGTTGTTCATGTTTATGAACTTCTTCTAGTCAGAGTTCCTCAAAAGCATGCTCTATCGAGCTTCGCTGGCTTGCGACCATGCGACAAATGTTGGATTTTTTCAATATCATCCGACCCTGTGTGTTTTGCTGTCACAGACGCACAAGAAAAGGCAGTACAACTTTTTTACAAAGATACAGCTCGAGGCATTTCAGATGATGTCATTCCGACCGTCAGAGACCACTGACTGAGACCAACAATTGGGTTGCAGTTGGAGGTATAAACCAACCTTAACAGTCCTTTGCATTAAACCTTATTCGGTTGATGCTTACCAGCCAGTAAACCTTGCTAAGTATGGTTGCAATAGAAGAGAATAAACCGCCTCCAATGTACACTCCCCTTGGTGACCATTTAAGTCAAGTTTCACTTTATTTGACATGCTGTATGTATTACTAGCTATCAGTAACTGCAATAAGAATATCACATGTGTTATTACCATAAAGGACACTATACCTTTGGATCTTGGTAGTGATACAATTATATTTATATAGTGAGTGTGGGAGGGAGCTACAGGATAGAGTCAGTGTTAAAAATGGATTGTGGGCACCTGACATTCAGGGAAAACACGTTCTACTCAAACTTTAAAGCAGTAATTTGTCACTTGAAGTTGTGAAAAATTGAATTGGTTGTTTAATAACCTGTGGTAACCCCATTTCTACCCTGAACAGCATATAATAAAAGCCCCAGAAGTCAACCAGGCCATATTTTCATTAAGTAATGGCCAAAATGTCAGGAAATGTAGATCTCTAACATGACCCTGGGACTGTTGCCTACCTACCACAACATCTCAACCCATTACAGTTTGTTAAATTGTTCTGGATGAATCAAGTTGACGAGCTATCTCTAGCACAATTCTTTTAAGATATTGCTTGTTTTAGTTGGCGCGGCAATTGAAAATAAAGCATGCTGTTCTGTTTGTTGACCTTGAATGCTTTCTAGTTTCAGAGATACAGTCAGGTGGGTAATCCGAATGGAAAGAAAGAGCAGATAGATTCTTTCTATATGACTATCTCCTAATGAGTACACATTACATTCCACTTGGGCCTAATCAGCACACAGGGGATTTGATGGGCTTTCGACAAGCTGTCAAAGGCTTGCAAAGAGCTTGAATTTTTTTTATTATATACTTTTTTTTTTCTTTTTTAGTAATTTGTAGCTTAGACAAGTTTGTTTACTTGGATACAAAAAAAAGAGGCAATCTGTTTATATTTCTGTTTTCAAGGCTTCTTTTTCTTCTGTGTTAGCAGGGTCAGATTGCCAGCAGGCACAGCATGTCTCAAAGAAAAGGAGTTGGAACACTATTAAAATTATTTCTGAAAAGCAGGTGCCCGTCTGGAAATAAAACTAATAATTTAGCTGCATATACTTTTTTAGAAGATCTGTTGGGGGGGGTGGGGGAATAGTTGTATGACACTGGTACCATTTTTATAAATTGCCAAGATTACTAATGCAGCATAATCTTTGGGTATGCTAAATTCACGGTAGTATAAATACCATAGCATAACACATTTTAATTAAGAATACAATTGCTGTTGTTGACAGGAGCTGTCTTTACATAGACCGGTTATAAACAAGTTGTCTATGACCTGTTAAAACTCATATGTAACTGGCAATGGTGGTAACGTTATTTTGTTATGTGTCCTTTGTAACTTAAAATTTGATATTTGATAGGAAATGATTGACTGTATTTGTGTGCTGCGACTCTAAAAAAGCATGTACTGAGGCAGCCTACACTTCAGAAGTTATATACAGTAGTATGTGTAAGTTTTCTTTTTTTTATCACAAATGGCTAATATACCCAATAATCATTTTAAACAGTTGGATACAAGCGTGCTATAGATACAGTAAAGAGAGTTCTCTCTACAGTGCCAATATAATTGGACCTTTGGGAGACCTTTTTTGCAGAGACTAAGGTGCCCATTTCCAGATATATTTTCTTGTGCTAACATTGATTCTAAAAGTGATCTTCCAGACAGGTTGGGTGGCACGGTATATTCATCCTGATATAGACTAGTGGTTTCAGCCAGAAACGTAGTGTGGGGTCTGCATTTGAATAGTTGGTATAAAACGTCTTCGCTGACTGCTTTTTAAACATGCCACAGGTTGGATTGTCTGAACATGTTACATTTTAGCTGCCCATGCTGCAGCTGCTATAAATAGAGAACTTCAGTTTGCGCATCGATATTTGTTTAAACAGCAATGCACTTCATTATTTGACAGTTGTAGTGTTATATTGTAGGGGGCTTTATTGCATTTAATAGATTTATTAGCTTGAATCGTAATTTTGCAAGTTGTTTCCTTTAACTGGAATGACTTTAAGTATTGTTTCATTAGTGATTGATGTTCAGATGCTTTTCAGAGTCTAAGGTCAATCTTAGGGCATGTCCTAAAAGAACGTCTTAAACAAACTGTAAAGTTTTCTGGATAATTTTAATTTAAAATTCCTTGGCTGAAGAACAATAAATCAGATGAAAATTGTTATCTGAAGGAGCCAAGCATACTGTACAAGAATTATTTGTTACCTCTTTGCATTCTACTAAATAAATATATAAAAAAAGAAACATTATTATCAAGCTTAAGCTAATTAGACTAAGTCTGGATAAGTCTGGCATGCCAGATTGTGGTAGGTAATTATCTATACTGATTAAAAGATGTTGCGCATAGAGAGCAGTGAAAAAAAAAAGGAAAAGTGCATTTAACACAGCCAGTGAGAGTGCATGATTATGAAGTCAAGCACATGAGTGGTGACACAGATACCCCACTCTTAACAAGCATTCTACCAGCTGTGTGGCAAAAGAGCATTGGGTTGAAAGATAGGAATATTGAACCTGAACGAGGCGCTTGCTAGATGGCTTGGCTGTCATCTTTCTAGGAGACAACACAAACTCACCCACCGTTTTTCTTTTTTCTTTTATGCAGATTACAGTGGAAGCCCATATTATTCATACAGTATAATGAAACCTGTCTGATCAGGAGAGCCCAACCCTAATCACAATGCATTTATGTTGGTATGGGATTTAACATGAACAAGTGTGGAGTTCATCATTAAAAAAGTTGACTACATACTACATCAAAGCAAGTGCTTACTATATAATTGTTAATCGTAGAACTTGAACAGTTTGTGTTTCTCTTTATTCTGTTCAGACATGCTTTTGTCTAAGTGTAAAGGAGCAATCACACCGGACGCGCGCCGCTCTGCAGTTGGCGCAGACCACTGCTCACACCGAACATCGCAGGGGAGTGGCAGGGGAAAGTCAGTGGGCGGTCTGTTGTCACGGCTGCATGTACAGTGCCTTTTGGTTGCCAAGCAACAAACAGTAAATGCCAGTGGGAAGGGAAAACTCTTTTTATAAAGAAGACAAAAAGCATCATAATTTCCCCACAATTAACCAAAATTCCAAGCAATTGTGTTGTTTAAAATAAAATTGTGTTGCTTTTAAAAATTGAGATATTTTCATTCTTTTGTGAGTTTTGTCTGGTTTGCTGGGTATAGGCAAAGAAAGTGTGAGCTTAAGGCAACATTATACATTGATGTTATTGAGCATTATCATATACACATGATTTAAAAAATGCAACTACTGCCACCCCATCATATCAAACTTTTGGGAGGAACAACGAACAGCAACCAAAAAAAAAAGATAATTGCGATCACCCTGCTCTGACTGGAGAAAGAAAAAATAATGTAAGGTCACTGTGGGTCCAAGACAAGAAAAGAAAAAGGTACGGCGAATATCATCGGCTGATACAGGAGCTCCGGTTTGATGAAGGCAGATTTCAGACCTACTTAATGTTATATTATACAACTCTGGAAAATCTGAAACCAGAACCACAAGCTTTTCCAACGTTTTATTTATTTAATTTGTTTTTATTTCTTCCTCGCAAAGGAGCCTCCTACTTTCCCCTGATTGGCTGCTGGCAGTTTACATCACGGCATGGCAAAAGTTTAAAATATGTTAACTCCAGAGCGCCGCTTCACATGACTGTGTGTGAACGCCCCTTAAGTAATGATCGCTATATATGAAATGCCTAACAGAAAATGAATTACAAAACATACTACAAAAGAAAGATGCTCCAAACACTAAAATGGTGACTAAAACGTCACTTTTACTGTTTACTGACTCTCTGATATTCAATTAAATTCCTCTTAACAAAAACAAATATGACAGGCGGGATATAAACTGGATTATGCAGCAGTCAGCAAACCAGACGGAGGCAGAGAAAAACTTTAACTATGCGGTTTGAACTACAAAAACACTTTCTGTTATTTACTTATGTTGTTTATAGGTCAATATATGTCAATATTTATTTACGTATGCTGTAACAACTATATTTAAACTAAATATATAAAGTCGTATTTACTGTCCAACCTTGCCTCACTTATTTTCTTGACTAATTCATATATTAAATATGTACTGCAAAATTAAATGCCCCTCGGGAAGACTAATGTTACCTCCAGGGTGCAATTTCATACAGCCTCATACGGCCTGCGGCTTCGGGCATTATAGCCCCCTGTCGGTAACGATAGTCTTGATTTTCCTCTATAGCTCTCCTCTCCAGCACATATTTCTCTCTCTCTCTCTCTCTCTCTCTCTCTCTCTCTCTCTCTCTATATATATATATATATATATATATATATATATATATATATATATATATATACACCTTGATTGTTTCAATGAGAGTATGTTGTAGATTTTAAATGCATATACAGCCTTGTTATCCTCTTATCCTCTGCCAGTCTTTTCTGAAGTTTTATAATGTTTCCTTGCTTTAGTGCTTTAATGGTTACGAACAATGTAGAATTCTCCTAGGAAAGGCAAACTCAGTATCTGTAGGAGCACAATGGATCCTCACGCTTGTCTTTTTAAATTATTTTGTACAGACATGATTGACCTAGAGCATTACATTTAAAAGCTATTAAAATAAGTCAAGGTTATGACTTCGAGGCAGATAACTTATTTTTCTTTTTTTCTCATTACTTGAGTGTTTTGCAAAATGTCAAAGATGAGCCAAGCAATTTATTATATTCTAGTGAAGTTCTCGGTTGATATTTTTTATAATTGCATACATTTACTTGTGGCAAAAGTAGTCACACTGCATGATTTCTGACGTGACCTGACAATTTAAGGTTACATTAGTATTGGCAGTAGACAGATGTCTGCAACAAAGCATTTCTTCTGTTTTTCTGTTGGTCAAAGTCCAAAGACCAGAGCAAAATATTTTTTGAAGTGGCTCTGTGATTCCGCAATGTGTTTTGATCAATAGTGAGAATGACAAGAAAATTACACTATTTAGAAAATGTATGTAAATAATAATTACGGTGTTATTTAATTATTTTACTTTATTAGTTGACATTCACGCGTTAAAGTGAGACAACCCGTTAAATATATATCGACATACAAAACATTTAATACATGTCTGTTACATTATTAATACATTAATTCAACACATCATATGATTGGGAGAACTGTGTTAAATCTATTCCCCAAAAATTCTAACAGCGTTGCATCCTGTGTTGTACATACTGTTTTAATTACTGCTGTTTTACAGGACGGATGTCATTTTCAAGAGAAACTAGTAGGTCTATCATTTCTTCTTCATTTATTAATTAGGCCAGTTGCTTTGTGTGTTGCTAGAGTGGGAAAAAAATGGTAAATACAGTATAATTGTAAACCTCGAAAAACTACTCACTTCTAAATCTTTTGTAGTCATCTTTGTATTACTTTAGTATAAATACATGTTAATTTGGATTCATATGTTGTTTTTTTCTGACTTTATGTGAATGAAAAGACACACATTTGCCTGTTTTCCTATTGGAAATAGTGATATTTTGAAATATCACTGTCCTGGTCACAAAAGCCAAGTTTGTGAGGAATAATAGCCATTTTCTATACTTTTGAGGCATAAGCAATTAGGAAATAACACTTACTACCCAGGAACAAAAATTGTATTACATAGTGTTATTGATCCAACTGTGCGCACTGGGATATTCAAACACTTGGATATTATTTTGTCCCCTTTCCCTAATCTATGCATTTGTATTACTTTATCTCTAACTTCTGTAGAATGCTCTTTGGTCTTCATTTTCATTCAGATTCACAGCCTTACCAATGATCCTTCAACAGTGGGGTTTTTATCCAGAAAATGTGACAGCAACTTTAATGGTTCACAGGTGGAGGTCAATGGTAAGGTAATTGTGTCCTTGTTAGGGCAATTTCTTTCATCGGTGCAAACTTGGAGCTTCCACAGCACAGGGGTTGAATACTTATGCAAGCAAGATATTTCAGTTTTTTTATTTTTCTTAAAAATATTTCCCAACATAAAACCAATGTCACCTTACAATAACTGATTCTGAGTTTCAGTGTTTAAAATAAAATATCAAACAGAACCAAATTTCAATGTACCATTTGTAATTCGGTAATATGAGAGAATTGGTCAGAGGTCTGAATACTTTTGCAAGGCACTGTGTGTGTGTGTGTGTGTGTGTGTGTGTGTGTGTGTGTATATATATATATAGTAATTAACTTCCTGTTTAAGAGTGTACTGCAGTGTTCATTGGATCACGGGTTAGTTTGAGGTGATAGCATGTCAAAATGAATTGATAGGGTGAAGGACAGACAGATGTAAAAAAGAGTGTCTTCTTTATTTTTACTGTCACAGGCACATTGTTAGCATGTCTTTGTCACCTGCCCCTTGTTACAGTAGCATTGATGCTGCCAACTCTAAGTGTCCTGCTGTAGGGTGATTAATGATGACTGGAGGCTGGCAGCACAGGCACGCTAAACACCTGGCTGCAGATGTAGCCTGCAATGGAAGAGCCTGTTAAAAAACAAGCAGCCCTCCTGACAGTAGACATCTTTCACCCTTTTGATTATTTGCTTTTATCCCAAACACAACTGCATGAAGACACGTGTGGTGCAAACACTGCTCTTGTTTGTATCCAGCACTAGTAGTCTTACTGTCCTTACAATGCAAGGTGCTGCATTTTTATTTTGATTCTCAAAGGCCTTTGCTCAAAATGTTCATTGGCACTAGAAATTTGGTGTAAAAAAAGCTTTGCGAATCTGGCCTTTGGTCTCGTACAGCCAAATTGTGAGAGGTGTGAAGCGATGTGTCTGTTGCTATATGGTGTTGGGACACGCACATTATATGGTACCATTCAGAAAACAATCACTGGTCGTGTGGCTGAGCTTTCCTTAAGCTAAAACAGATATAGTTGACTGTAATACTGCAGTTACTGCACTGTGGCTGCAGTTAGACACCAAAATGAGTCATACACCACAGAGTTAGTATTACAGTTAACGTTATTCTGTCCATGTGTCTGTATAAGAACACCTGACCTTTAGTCCAAGTCACACAATACAAGGAAGTGCAAATCAAAGTCCAGCTTACAACATTTCGAAATAACATATCCTCCAGCATAAAGTTTCAAATTATGAGAAATAATTTGATATTCTCCCAACCCCCAAACAAAGCGGTAATAGCAATTCAACAGAAAATGTAACAGCTTTTGTAAAATAACATAAAGTTGTTCTGTCAGGCTCACTGGCATTCCAACTCAACAGGCGCTTAGCCAGAAAACAAATGCTACTGAAGGTAGAACATTGCAGGTGTTTCTACTGTTTTGAATAATCCAGGCTGACAGTGTTTAGTTTGGTGGGAACAGAAGCTTGTAAGACTGGGGTTTATTTTATCTCAAAGCATGAGGTCCATTCTATCAGTAACGCTGTGCTTTGGCAGAGATGTATCATATAAGTAGCCATTTCTGTTCATCAAAAAAAAAGAACTGGAATGTGATGAACAAAAATATATTGGTTACTGGTGCTATAAAAAGTGTGTGTGCTTAGCAACACGCTTAGCAACAGGGGATACAACTGCCATTACTTTCCACAACCAACCAAGAAGAGTTCCTATTGCAAACCTACACTATGGCAGCCCATTCACAACAATGGACTAACAGTCTTATTGTGTAAAGTTGTGTCTGCTTTGTTTGCAGTAGTGTAATAAAACTGGGGCAAAGATGGCATTAAAATGGTTAAAACTCCACCCACTTATTTTTGCTTCATTTGGTTTTATGGTACATGGTTTAATAGGCGCATATTTTGGTACATTAAACACCTTTACAATATTAGGTTTTTCAGTATGAGGGAAGATGTCAGACAATATTATATGACACATAAAGTAACTATACTTTGATGATGCTTTGAGGAAAAAGTAGTTTCTTGTATTTCTTGCTTATCTGTAAGATGACCCAATGGGCAGGATTTTCAAAAGGTCGTAAATGATAACCCCAGCGTTAATCAACAAGACGGTATGCAGCATTGATTTTGGCATTTTCAAGTGGTTGCTATGCCTATTTCATTATTAAATAATCTTGCTAATATGATTTCTGAAATTATGTTGATTTACAAAAATCATGTTAATATCTTAACGAGCAGTGCTTCTGTTACTATTTCTTTTGTTTTCGTTGGAATTTAAAAGGACATCTATGTTAATTGTCATCATTTATTAGGATCTAATTTGCACTTGGAAAAGGAGGGTTTTAATCAAGGAAAGAGTATATTATTCACCTTGAAACAGAAATGTAACAGACCGTGTCTGTGACACCAACTATACAGAGAGAGAGAGAGTATAGCCGGACCATGGTTAATGTCTTATAGACTACCGTACCTAGATAATTAAATATTTGTAGTTATGAAAATATTTAAGCCTTTTCTATATTTGTGGTTATGAATGAGATTTATTCACTTGTTTTGACAATTTGCAGCCTTACAGAACATTTGTTGTATTGCTAAAATTATATACCGATATTTGCTCATAGTGTAATGTTACAGAAATTATCAATGCAACTGTAGTATATTATAATGTAAGTACATTATATGACAACAGACCTGTACTGTAGATTGTATTTGACTTATACAAATAAAAACCTAAGAGTAAATAAAGAAAGCTTGGTATAGAAAATGGCATGCTAGATATTACAATAAAGTTTCCTTACAGGCAACAGATCATTGACATGTACATGCCTAAATGTATTTGCAATGTTGTCAGACTCCCCCCACACTTTCACATGTCTGTATTCATATACAATGTTCTTATAATACTGTAAGTGTTCAGTGGCTACTTCTAATCATGTTGAGTTTATTTATCGCGGAGGCGAGCAAAGAGTAGCCTATCAGCAAAAACGCATTCAACATGATTATCACCAAACAATTATAAACAAATTGCATATTATGTTAGGGAGTAATTTTAAAAGTGTAATAAATATATAATGAAGTGATACTTATTTATCTACAGACTACTAAAATACATACAAAAATAGATGTCAACATAAGAAAAATAAATTCCAACCAAGTCTACATAGATGACTTACCCCCCCCCGCCCCGTCCAAAAAAAAATAAGGTATTTTTTTTTTCTTTTTAACCAAAAAAAATTGCAAAGTGCCCATTAAAATAGTTGTATACAGTAATCTGTGTCAAAATGTCCCCCCGAATGAGGGTAAATGACCAGTGTTTTTTTTTTTTTTTTTTATCCATGCCGTCCAAATTTTACCCCCACGCCAGATAATCGTGAATCTGCATTTTATGTGTGAAGTGTTCTAAATAAATGTACATTCTGGATGACAAAATGCACAATTTTAAATTATGTTTACAAATTATAGACAGAGTAGATGTTCCCATTATTTTTATTTTTTTGGCTGCATGCTTGCTTTAGAAGAACTGTCTGCCTGTACGCTACTAGTTTCCGTAACAGTGAATTATGCTTCTATTCTTTTTATCTGAATCTCATTAACATGCACCTTGATTAACAAGTTCCCCTTAGCTAGTTGTTGAGACAGGAAGTGATGTACTTGACCTACGACAATTAAGCTTTTTAACAAGAAATGCGTTCATTAACTACCTCATCGACTCAATTTGAAAGCATTAATGGAGTCATTTTATGAACAAATTTTGTTAGAACATTAATTGCTACTAAAGCTGTTGTTACCATACAATGAGTTCAATACAATAAAACTGTTTTTTGAACACCCCCCCCACACACACACACCCCCAAAGTGTGTTATAAATATGCATATCTGTATGTTTGGTAGCCCGATAATAATTTATTGGGTTTTATAGAAAAAAAGACACCAAGGTCAAAAAACAGTAATTTCCCTTGGGAGAAGAAAATGCATAATGGGCAAAACCATGTCGTTGATAATGCATTGAGGCCTCAGAAACTATGATTAATACTATTACGGTTGAAACATAATACATAATCTTCATTAGTCGAATGAAAGGTTTTGGTCGTGCTACTGCATGAAGCCCTCTGTATATTAAAGGAAAGAAGTATATCAGCATTTGCTTTGCATCCATGGCCACTGCCAATTGAATATTAAAACAGTATCAAAATGTGAATCTTTGTCTGGTTCAGTTTCCTTCTTTGTCAGCTACAATTCATTAACATGCTAAGAGTAACTATTTTTACAATCTCGATAAAGGAAAATAATGCCACAGGAAGAACATGTCACAATAGATGTTTTTCCTCCATGGTTGCTGGTGCATTGTAATGCTCCTGCATAAATTGTTGCAAGTGGGAAATTGCTCTTTCTATGTGCACTTACTGTCAGCTTTCTTGCAGATCATCAGTTAAGTAAGATATAAGATATCATTTTTTTAATGATAAGTAAAGGGGTTTCTTTGTTCTTCGGCATGATACGTTCATCGTCTCCCTCTTCTTTCTCCCCTGCTGTGTTTCATGATATATTTCAGATATATTTGTCATATTGCTTTTTTTTTGTATTAAGTTTCCCCGATAACTGCTTGCATTATATATTCTAATTTGTTATACAACAAAAATGCCATTTGGTCTATGAGTAGAAATTGAATTAAGCCAAACAAGTTTTTCACCACAAGCTGCAAAGTTAAGTATAATTTACATGGATTGGAATGTCATTATATACACTAGAATCACCTGTAGGACACTAACCCTTTGTTATTAAACTAAATAAATATGCATTTGTATCTTTAAAGTCTAATATTTAGTAACTTTTTTTTTCTGGTAACAAAATTAAAATAATGATTTTAGTACTTTTGTTTGCAGTCTCAGCTCAAGAAAAATTTACAGCAGGCAACTTCAGTAGCATGTACAGTATCAGCTTTTGCTTGTGCTCTTTGAGCGTGTTCAGTGCCTTCAGTATTTACTCTTACCCATTATATACTAGTTTATTCAGATATGTTTCTTCTTAGCCCTCCAGAAGCTGTGACAGGTCACATCTACTGGTTTTGCTGTAATAAACACGAATCCCACTACTTGGTGGTTAAACAGTGCTGCCATAGTGTTTTTTGTTGCCTGTGCTTCTGCAGTTTACATAAAAATCAATAACGGGTAGACCTCCCATTAATGCTTAATATGACCTTAGCTCAATCAGGACAAGTCATATGTGACTGGACATATAATCTATCCAGAACATCTGGCTTGATCAATGTCTCTAGTTAATATTTGGTGGGGCCATGCATTTTAAATCTAAAACATACTACAGTTTATCAGCTGCAGACTTTTATGATAATAAATACCTTTTACATAATATGGTGCCAGCCTATATCAAAAACAGGAAACGGTTACGTTGCTGGTAACTCATGTTCGAGATACCCAAACAAAACGCAAAAAAACAAGAATACTAAGAGGTGAGACCCTAAGAAACATGAAAAAAGAAGATCTGGTTTTCTTGTTCCAGTACACTCTCTCAAAAATGGCCAATATTTCAACAGCAACATTGATTTATTTACGCTTAAGGCAGACAAGGATTGCACAAAACTAATAAGACAGCAGACAAACTACAATACTTTTATTCGTACTTCAGGTCTTTATTGATTTCACAGCTCCAAAGACAATACACTGTCAAACAAGGCAAAAGTGAAAGAAATAGCCATGTGTTAAAAAACCATGGCCTTTTATTCATGAGGACACATTTTTAAATCAAAATGGTTTTGTCAATGAATATTATGCAACATTCAAAATGTTGTGAACAAACTGGTTTTAGATTAGCACATGTGTTTTAATGGTGTTACTGTGTTAGATGGGGACTGTATCATGTATTTGCTATTCTTTGTTATTTTTCCCCTACTCACTGAGAAATTGCATGCACATACAAAACGCTTTTGCTGATCATGGTGGGAATCAATTAGTACAGCTTACGCTAGGCTTGATTACAAATGACAGTGGAAAATATTAAACTCTGTTCCTTCGTGTATCTTTTAACAGCTCCAAGAGCATGATAAAGAAGCAGAAGACATTCCTGCCAAGTGGAGATCAGAAGAGGAAATGGCAGCGGAAGCAGATGCTCTGAGGAAATATTTTAACTAGATTCCACCCCAGTAGGTTGAAGCTGAAAGCATTATACAGTGAAGAACTGTATAGAAATCGTACTACACCATGCATGATTCAAAGCACAGTGTATTTCAACAGTTTTCTTTGCTGGCTATTAAATGTCTATTAAAAGACATCTGAATTTCACTCCTCGAACCAGTCACAAACTACTGAATATATGTGTCCAATTCATTTCAAGAAATGTTCCTTATGAAAAATCCCGGAGTTCAAATTACCACACTCTATACATAGAATAGAAAAGCATGACAGCCCACTAAATTGTTACATTTAAATAATGTGGGTTTTTTTGTGTGTATTTGTTTTTTTTTTGTTCCCCTGTAAAATACATTGTAAAATGTATATTCTGAAACACGTGGAATATTTTTCCCACCTAAAAATGTCATATTTTGAGTGATAAAAATTGATATTGTCTAGCTATATTTCTTCTGTATATGAATAACAACAACCTTCAAAGTGATAAATTACAATCAAAATTTAATAATGACAAATTACTGAATGATAGGACCTTTATGTAGAAATCATGCTGTGCCTCTGCACTTCCATAAATCTTAACTATCAAAAATTGAACTTTTGAAATACAAATCTCTCACATTTTTGTTTTTTTCATCAAGATGAAATCTGTATTTTTAATCATGTCAAGACATCCTCCCAGTTTTGAGAACTGTTAAATATTGTAATGTAGACACTAATGCACCATTCCTCTTTTGTTTGTATTTGCCACCAGGGTATTCAGAAATCAGAATTGGTGTGATCCAGTTATGCAAGAGCAGAAAACATCAGCCAAGCTTCCTTTCCGTTGTATGTGACAAATATAAAGGTGTTTGGTGTAACGTTTATTATACTTTAGGGTCCATCAGAATTGAGTTTCTGTCATGTGACTGACAGTTTATATTTAAAGCTGTGCAGTTTTTTGTTCCTTGTGTTTTGTAACTGTCTGAAGTGATTGGTGGCGACAGGTTGTTGTAAACTGGCTTAACATTGGTTAAAACAATATTCTAAAACACAAAGTGTTTCCTGAACTTACTCACATACAATTTTAATAGGTAGCAAGGGACTTGTTACTGTTCATATGCACACCACAACTAATCCTTCCTCTGAATTAATCCATTTCAAATATTTGAAAAGCACACATCATTTCAGGTAACGTTAGCTGCATAAACATTTGGTCTATATCCTTGGTTTTTGGCATTTGCACTCATGCGCAGATCAAACAGAATGTGCTGTCAAATGCATTATACGTTGGTCTAGGTTTTTAAATAGGCAGTTTTACAGGTATAGAGCAAAATGTAAAAATAAATGCAATGCACAACTGATTGGAAGATCTCTGTGTTGATAGAAACCATTGATTAAACAGGTACATGCACAGAAAGACAGTGCCTAGCTTATCTCTTTAAAATATGCAGCCTTGCCTTGTATTGCTTTCAGGTTGTGATTCTGAAGTACATTGCCTGTCCATCTAGGGTTTTTGATTTGTGCCATGCTTCCTAAAAACATACAAAAAGTAGTACCTTCAACATTCTGCCCAAGTACGCAAACGAGAAAGAAAGCAAACCATTGGGAACAGAATGGAAGTGGCTGGTTTTGAAACAAGTCCAAAGTGTGTACGTGGTTGTGATATAGGAGGTTGAATATTACCAGAATTTGAACATGAACATTTCAAGACTACTCACCATTCTATTTTGTTACTTAGCAAAAGCTTTTGCACTTTTCAGAAAACCCACATAAAACTACAATATGTGTGGACATGCTCACATGTGCAGTAAAGCTTCAGAGTAGTATCCTTTTCATACACCACATGTGAACAGTTTCTTCGTGAGGTTGAATGTTGATTTAAATTCACATGGGAACACTTTTATTTTTTGTTTGTTTTGTTTAGTTTTTGTTTTAATTTCCACTGCATTTAGCAAATGAAAGATATCAACATACAGTACATGTTGTATAAATGTAATCTTGACATATCTTCCAGTGATTTATACACAAATTATACATGAATTACTGGTCATAACTCATAAGCAACAGAACTGTGAGAGCACAGGAAAAAACGGGTATGTATTAGTGGACATTAAGAGGATTAAAATTGTGGTTTAGGAACTTGTCACAGTTCTTGGATCACATGAGTATCATGTCTGAAGTATAAAAGTGGTTATAAAAAAAAAAGTGGAAGAAAACTGAAGGTTCCAGACTGGGTCTGGCAAATTGGATGAACATAATCAAGGTAGCATTATAGCATGAGGCGCAAAAAACACAGCAGCTGCTAAGGGAATATTGCAAGGCTCATTAAATCAAATGTATTGTGGTAAAGGAGACAACAAGGGTGGTAGAGATTAGAAAGAGGCGTTGTAACAAGCTTCACTCTCTGTGACTTGTGTTCTTAGCAGCAATGCATTTGTCAGAAAATAGCTGAAAGGGATTTGAGAGGCCCAGTTGGAATGTAACAGAAGTTCATGGATGCTGAATAACCACAGATGCAGTGGTGCTTGTTATCTAGCCCTCTGAAGTTTATCAGCTATGTAGGTGCTTCTTCCAGGAATGGTTTATTAGGATGTTTAGTTATCTGCTTGGCAAAGTAGACAGTAAAATACATTTGGAAATGTGTGCATTGTTTTTTTTTTTAGTAATTCATAATCTTCGAAGCAGGTTGATAGCTAGAGGATAAACAATAAAGGATTAATAATTCAATGGGTTTCATGGTGAGATGTAATATCTTGGTTTCAAGACTTCAGTCTTCACTAAATCATGATGTTTTACCGAGTACACCCTGCTGCCGCTCTGTATAAACTTTTCAAGGAAATGTGTTTACTGTATAAATACAAGTTTATATCAAAAGTAGGCAGTAGAGATGTAGCATGAGCTGGCTTGGTAAATCAATGCACTAGTCTGTTACCACTGAGGGCCTTTAAAGGTTTCTAGTTCACACCTTGTGATTTTATTTATTGTGTTTCTTTCAGTATTTCTAAATGCAGCGCTAGTGAATGTTTAATAGTATTGAGTAATAGATCAGAAGTAATAACATTGTTTGTGTCAACGTATTAGTCATTGGACAATAGTTTACATTGTAATCCATCCCACTATTCAGTATAGTAACCTGTTTGAGAGTCTCAGGAATGGCATTGGTGGTGGATTGGTTCATTACACTTTATTGAGGTGTATTTCCAGAGCTTTTGCAAGGAATCTCACGTCTGCACCGTGTCTCCTTGTATTCTTGTAGCCTATGCCATTGTTCCTCAATGTGATTACAGTTTACTGTATAATAAATACACAAACCAATTTGCAGCATCTTGGGATAAAAGTGATGACAGCTTTGCCCTGCGCAGTGAAAGAGCAAAGCTGTTGAATATCTTATCAAACTGCCAGGTACAGCGTGTTTGATCCAGAGATGATGTTGTCGATGACATGGTGTGGTTTAAAAAAAAAAATTAAAAAAAAGTCAAATATCACCATGGTAACATTTTCTTTTAGAATCCACAGACAACAATAAAAAAAGCATTTTCAGATATTTGTAATGTATTTGTATGGATACTGATAAAAATGAAGCTTACAAAATGCATTTGAATACATTTTACTTATAACAATTACATATATGTAATAAATAATTAAAATACTAATACTGTACTTACAATGTACTGGAAATCGCATGTATTTAATTGCATGTATTTTTCATTCTGTACAAACATCATTAAAATTATGAATCTGTACAACATTGAATTGAATTTCAGTAGGGAACTAAACTAAACAAAGTACCAAAGAAAATGTGATAATTTACAATTACTGTAAAACAAGAATATTTTGCGAGCAAGAAATGTTTGCTAATTTCGCCTTTATTAAAAATCTGAAAATTAACGTGCCGTGAAATATATTATTCATGCATGTGCCGTACATTAAAAGAAAAAGAAGCACACAAATTTACTGCAGCAAAAATGGACCTTGAAGGCCAATTATGTTGAGGGCATATTAGCTAAAACCTATGATACTTGTATCATGAAGTCCAAGGATGAAAACTGTAAAATGTGGCTTTACAGAGATAAAGGCTTACATTTAGACATGTACTATTAAGCTTTCCAGTATGTACAATACATGCAGGGCAAAACAATAAGGCCACAGTTGCTTTCAGCGCAGAATATAATTCACTGTTGTTCTCTTTTTCTCACTCATTGTAATAGCAAATATGAATAGCTTAAATTCAATCTTTAAAACATACTGCATGTAATTAGCCATTTAAGAAGTTTTTGAAATAAATTGGATATGCTATTGAATATAAATTAGAGGTTCAGACAGCAATCATGACAGGAATATTGCTAGCCCCATTATTTACTGATGTATGGTTTAATTGCCTTACTGGCTTGGCTATAGACCTTAATGACACTCACATATTACAGAAGATTATGAGGTCAGTGGAATAATGGTATAATCAATCACTTTTATTGTACCAGAGGGCGCTGTAAATAAACACTTAGAGAAAAAAAATAGTTTTGATTCAGAGGGCGAAATGAATAAAACATGTTTTTTTCCAACTGCCTGCTACTCTTGACTAATCTGCTAAACTCTTAATGTAGCCTTTTAATATGAAGTTTACGGTCAATAACAGGCTTACAAGACATGAACAGAATGAGCAACTTATTAAAGGCTGTTAACTTTACACTCTGTAACGAAGTACTGTAAAAGGACCGTGCTTTCATACAAACATTATCTCCTAGTCCTCTATACTGTACAGTGCAAACACATTTTTTGTTTATTGACTATATTATTGTTATTAATGCCTATTGAGATTTTCCATGTTGCACTAACTTATGCTAAACTCAGTTTTGTTTTTATATATAGACTAAATACAGATTTCATTCCAAGTCATTTTTCATACTGTACTTTAATAAGGAAATTTACAAACATTAGTAAAAGTAAATTTATTTAGCATTCACTTGAATACAGTTTGCAAAAAAAAAAATCACATACATATGTAAAAAGTGGATCTATATTTGATGAGTGATACATTAAGTGAGTGTAATTGTGGTCTTGCATTTCTTTCTTGAATGAATTACCCCAATGTACATCACACCATCCTGTTTAAAAATGACTCACCCAGCAATATGCTTAAATTTTAAAAAATGATTGTAATTATAACAACTATTTACAGTATAAAACTGTATTCTTAAACAAGTTTGAAGCATTTTGGTAGTAGGCCTGGGTGTGTACTTAGTTTGTAATGGAAGTCTATGAACTAGTCCTCAGGATATGTCTAGAAAGTTGTGGGAAATGATATTGCATCAGCGTCAGATTACCATGCCTATAGTGACTCCTTCGTCTTATACTGTAGCCCTAAGGTGACGCAAAAAAAAAAAGAAGAAGATAATCCTGTTGTCAAATCCTCCATCACTATTGTGCTTAGAATTGGCAATTTTTGCACTGGAGAGGAAGTTTCTCTCCAAAACAAACACTATGGCAACATCTTAACACAGCAAGACAGGGGATAATGTTTTAACTGGCAGGCAATAATATTTTCCAAGGTTTAGTATTAAAAAGGGGTACTGTAGAAGGAAGTACAATATCCTTAAATGTGCTTTATTTTCTTATTCACACACACAAGCCTCAAGGCTGTAATATATTGCTCAAAACTTTCCAAGGATGCAATATATGATAAATGAGTCTAAAACTACAGGCTTACAGATATAATATGTATATTATCGGGCATTGATCTCTTCATGTCATCAAATGAAAAAGTATTTTTTTCTTTCATATGTATCCTATTAACCTTTTCAAGGCCAGTGACTAGAACCATAATGTTTTATAATGTTTTCCAAAATACCAAATACGACAAAGCTTTATAACGATTATGGGTATTCAACCAGGAAAAAGGACAGCGACTGTGACAGAAATATTATGATCTTTGGTGGTAAATCTCCCTCCCAACCTGTGAGGGCCCTGAGTACCCTGGACTGTTTGGCCTGACAATTCATTCCAATGGTTAAAAGAAAGTCGATCATCTAGAAAAGGGGGTGGAGCTTCGGTGCACTAATTCATTGACCCGGAAGGGAAACGATGTAGCAGCCGCGGATTGGAGGAGCTGCTGCTATTGTTTACCAAGGAGTCATGTGTGACGGTACAAGAAGGGGACGAAGCAACGTTATCTGGTCCTTCGTTTTGGTTAAGGAATCGACCGGAAGGACCTGTGTTATAGCGTGTGTCAGTGTTTTGTTTGTTTTGTCTCGTCTGTAACTGTTACTTGTTATTTAGTAGTCGCTAAACGCGTCCAGAGCTTTCGCCAGAGGCCAGCACAAGCCTGGACGTCACTTCACTTGTTACCACGATCAATTGTATTTTGCACCACGAGCACAACAGCACTCACCCCAGGACTGGTGACCCGGTTTGTGTATCGTTTGTGTACTGTTGACTTTGTTTATTATTTGGGACTGCAACCCGTATATTTATTCCAGTGCATTACACATTGTTGTCTATTGCCTGGAATTACTGTTTGGTCACCAGACGAGGATTATACTTAAAAACCAGTTCTGAGTGGATTACAGTTGTCTGTCTCCTGATTAAACATGGCATCACTCCTGCACGTGCACACTGCAAGCCACTTTGACACTTTTTTTTTTTTTTTCTGGACAAGCAGGTATCCCAATGTGTCCACTTTAGAAATTAATTACAGTAAGTATACCCCCTTTGAATTGAATTTGTGTTCTGTACATATGTAGAATTAGCCATTAAATTGTTGTTTCTAAAATTATATACGTTGCACAAGCAGAACTTGTAATGAAAATTAACAGAAACTGCTGTTCATGATCTGTATTGGTGTCTCTGTAAAAGTGGTTGAACCAGACATCTGTTTGGATTGTAAAGGACTCTTGATTTACAATTGTTCAAAATTAGAAGGTTCTACATGGTTTGCTGTTTGCTGTCACGTGGTTGATTTTATTCAATATTTTATTCAATATTATATTTAAAAATAGATAGCCCAGATAGCTAAAGGATATATCTTGTGCAAATGTACAGTATATGTCAACAACCAGGCATTTCCTTAATGGATGTACATGGGTTGACACATATTATTAGGATTTAATTAGGACTCATTGCAGTTGGTAGTCACTGCATAGGAGTGTGTTGGCAATAGCTGCTACTTAACAAGAAAAAGTGTAAAGCATGGCTGTCATTGAATGACATCATTACTTCATCTACTGTTACTGGAATCAAATAATTAAAAAATAAATGATCAGAAGATACTTCCCTAGTCCCTTTTGAAGAAAATGTTTGACAAACCTCTTCAAAGTAATGATGGAGAGAGCTGGCATTTGAGGTATTATAATTGGACAGTGGGATTAAATGGGATTATTTCAGCCTACTTGTGTATTAAAAAATGATGATAATAATAATGAGGCCAGATATTCAGGAGATGTGAGTTGCACTTGAGCAGTTGCAGGGAATTTTTCCCCCTCAATTTTGCCCTGAGAAAAAAAGTTGAGTCTGCGAGTGAAATTTAAAATGGGAGTTGCAGAAGGAAAGAAAAAAAGCTTTTGGAAAGAGCATCACTTTGAAGACCCTTTAATGCAAATTACTAATATGCCTTCACCACTATTCCCATTAATAAGGTACAGTAATGTGCAAATCAACCTTGAAAGCTAGGTAAACAACACCAAGCTTTTTTTTCTCTTCATAATGCATACATTTTGTAGAGTCCCTTGAGGACTGCGTGTTCATTTCTCTTTTTAAACAATGAGACAGACTGAAGGCCTCCAGAAGGGAGCCATAAGATAGAAACATGGTTAATAAGATAACTGGCTTCAGAAATGTGATCTTTCTACAGCTGGTTTGAATTTACAATTAGATCAGAGATTTTTTTTTTTTTAAACTTCACCTTGTTGATTAGATACATCAATAAATAAATGAAGGAAAATAAATTTTTAGTCATGATTGCCATTCAATGTCAAGGAAACGAGAACCATGGGATCAGCATTGTGCACATATGGTAGAAAGCACAGAGAAATCTTCTTTCAAAATCATAACTGATCAACCTGAAAGAGTATGTTTGCAATGGAAAATCTATTACAAAATCACTAATTCAGGGGGTACAGCCCTCGCTGACATTTTTATACTGGCCTCATTATAGAAATTCTATCTTGCTCAGTCCCAATGGGTAGATATCCTGGTGGTTTATAAAACATGCCAATGTCCATGAGTGCCGAAACAGTACTAAATGACAAACAAGCATACGCAGAATGAGATAATAAACAGAGCCGATACTATGCAGATTCAGAGGGTTGAAAGTATTTCTTTAGATTGTAGTCAGAGAAAAAGAATGATGAAGTGTTTTGAAACTCATGAATGTGTCTAATTAAAACCCAACAGAACACAGATGGGCCTGGTTTTCAAAACACTCTTAATCACACATAGCTTTCGAAACCATAGTAGCAATATACATTGAAAAAGGAACGAGACAGTCAGCATCATTTTGGATTTAAATAAGTTTATCTTTTAATCATTCTTAAAAATAAAATGTGATTAGTATGCAAAATCAACTAAGCCCTCACTGAATTGCTGTACTTCAAGTAAAAAAAAAAAAAAAAAAAATGAAGCACATATTGAAATTCTGAGTGTGGTTCACATAAACGTCGAGAAGCTGAACTATGAAACAGGTTCCCACAGGGTTAGAGAGACTCATATATTGCAGCAGGATAAAATTTATAAATGCCCGAGTAGTTTCAAGGAGGGATTTAGTAATTAAAAATAAATTAAGTTAGAGTAGTGGGGAAAGGTCCAGGGAGGGCTTGCTTGCAATTTCTCAGCAACTAATAAAGGCAATTGATTATTTAAGCTGGTGCCAGTGAGGAGTCTGTTTTAGACAGTGTGGTAGCCTGTGCTGTTAAGGTTGACAACCTGAACTCCCAGCAACCTGGCCCAAGTGGGAGGATATTGTTAGATGCTGTTCTAACATCATCTTGAAATTGATACAAAAGTTGCCAAACCAGAGGGATTTGCACAGACTGGAGCCACCTGAGCCCTGGTTCTTTAACCCATGCTGTTAATCAGTCTCTCAATGCTATCTTGAGGAATGTTCTGCTATTCTTAAAGCAAACGCCTCCCTTGTGGTAGGGAAGTTGGGCCTGTAGATCAGTCTGTTCCGACTGACAAATAGGTGCAATGTGAAGGCCATGGATAGACATCTAAATCTTCTATATAGTAATTTATTGTACAGATATGTGCAGTACATTCTGAAGTGTGCTGGGAGTGAAGATCCAAAACTGTTGAGAAAACAGGACAACAAGGGGTTAGAGAATTTCATTATGTAACATTGGGCTTTCTAACAAGGACACAATGCAAGGCTCCCATTGCATTCAACTCCTTGTTCAATTGTATTCAATGCCTATAAGGTGACTTACTGCGATGGTCTCAATTGTTGTTGTCTTGATTTTTTAGTTGAATGCTACTTCAATTTTATACAAAAGCTTCACAGATGTATGAGCTGTTATACTGTGATGATATGCTTTCTTTTTTATTGCACTGGTATTACAAATACAATAGGAAACAAAAACACTGGAGATAACATGAACCCTTTATGTATCACCATCACTCATTGAAGTGTGCCAGGTATAACGTTTACCAAACGGCTGTGCAGCACAATCTTTTATTGAGTCAGAGAGATTCCAAAAACTGCCATATACCCCTTAGGCTGAGAGGGATCTGGAGGGTACCTAATACAGCCCTGTGATCTTCTGGCTGTGTTTTTTGTTATGCTATTCTCATAAACACACTACCATGTGGGGATGAAGTAAATACCACTGTGTCTGTGATCCTGGAAAAGCAAAAGTGCCTTTCCAACAATATTGTGTTTTTGATTAAAGTGCTTCACAACGACTGCCTCAGTTAATTGTTCCACTGTGCTTACTTTAGGTCCAGATTTTTGTCGTCTTACAGAAATAACAATTGTTTTTATTTGTTTATTATTTTATTTCATTTTCCTCTTTGGGGTTTGCTGCACGGTTACCTCACAGAGTAAGTTTTAAGCATGGAATAAATTATACATGAAATAAACAAAGAAAAACATATTCAAGCTAACACCCTACCCCATAGAAAATGTAACTAAGCCATGTGAGAGCACAGCTTATTAGTGGAACAGCATGGGTTTTTACGCAAGATCAATAGCCCCTTGTTTATTTATTTATTTATTATTTTTACTCAAGCAAATCTAAAGGGGATTATTTCATGAAAATATGAAGCACTGCTTAGGTAAGTCAGATGTGTCTACATTGTTGCCCATTCTGTTATCATCAGCCTGGATAAAATGAAAGTTGGTTTTAGAATCCATCAAAACAAGAAGAAACTTGAGAAACAGTTAATAGCAGAACATAGTCAATCCCTTATAATACCAGCCAACACCAGCACAGAGGCACCTATTTATTGAAATGCTAACTGTTATCTAATATAAATTATTAATACATAATAATAACAGTGCTGTTGCTGTATATGTGGCATTGGTTAGGGAAAACCATTTTAAAAATAGCAGTGTATTTATTATAAAATGTAAATGTTACAAATGTAACTCGCCAATCATGTAGTGACCTTCGTAACTCAGGGGAACCATGTTTTACATTTGCTTTAGCGAGATAGGAAACTCAGGTATTAATGGTACATTTTCATTAATTAAAAATATATAAATATGTATTTATAATGCTCACTAATCTACCACTGCATAAAATTAATCCCTTCATGATTTTTTTCAAAATCCTTTTTTTTCTTATAAATATATACAGCTTTATATCGGTAATTTGACATTACATTTTAAAGTCCCCTTATTAGATATTCAGTAATTTCAACTCTTGGAGTAAGTTGAATGCTTAACTGGGACCCTAGAGTGTAAGTGTACAAATTCCTCTCAATTTTGCACTGACACAGACCCACAATGCACCCATTGAGAATAAAAACAATGCAGCAAGAGAGTGCCTAGAGTACAAGCAGGAGCAAAGGAATGTTTATGCATATACTTCTGCTGTAATTGGTCCCTACTGCTCTATTTTTGCTGTCAATCTCTCTTAATGGGGGGGGGGGGGGGGGTTCTATGCCCTCCAAAGTATCTGATTACTTGAAGCTCTTTATATATATCTTTATATAGGAAAGGCAGAAAGAGTGCAACGAGAGTGGGTGAGATGCTTAGGCTCAGTTAGGAATACCCATCCTATCTGTACCAAAGCAATGTGAGTATAATGTCAGTGCAATGTTTATATACTGTACTATGGAATTCAAGGGTATCCAGGAGGAACCAGAGGTCATTTGTCCGCTTAAAGCTTTTTACAGTTTTACAGTCTTATGCAAGTCGGTTCAGTAATATTATCACGGCCACATTTTAAAAGTTTGAAGTGTCGTTATCAACTGTTCATTTTTACAAAACGCATTATTGCAAGTGAAGCAGATAAGCGCTGCATCTGTCGTGCTGTAGCAGGATACTGTAGTTACAAGCAGAATATCAAATACATTAGAAGGTCAATGGGTGTATGAATTTGGTACTTTTACATAGATTGATTACACTGACAATACAGTAGGTATTGGGACCATAAAAGTTTATTTTGAAGCAGTGGTTGGAATTTAGACACAGGCAGCACAGAATAAGTAGATTATACACCTGTTTACCATGAATGAGATCTAGGACCAAGATACATTAAGGTAAAATAGCGTGCACTGCTTCCCACTGACCAAAACTCTGTAAGCATGTTAAAAAAATTAATTCAGTTACTGGCCAGTGCCATATGGGTACATTTGTCCTGTTATTAAACTAAATCATCAGGGCGAAGTCACTTGTGAACTATTCTGTTCATGCATTACTTGATCTGGCAGCTGAATTGCTTGGTGCTTCCTGTCATATCCAATGCTGTTCTTAAAAACCGTGGCAGCATTTATTCACAGTGCTTGATGACCTCTATACAAATTAAAATTTCGCAGCTGGCTGCAATCTCTTCTTGTCTCATCTACCTGTGTCTTTCCCTAGTTAGACATTTGTCGAAAAACAATTTTGAGGCTGAAGATGGATGAAATAGTTCCATGAATAGCTGAAAAATAGACCTTCTGATCCTTTAAGGGATCTCAATGTTGATCAACAAATGGTTTTTGATCAGTCAATACTTACATTTCTCAGATTTTTTAAGTCATATGTCATGTGACTCATGTGACTCATAAGGACAGGAGGGAATGTACAGTAACATGCAAAATGAAAACAAGATGATTTAATGACATGTCTTAAGCATGTGACTACAGTATTTAAATGTGTGTTTGACTGGGTAGAAAAACGAAAATAGGTATTTTCAGTAGCATTGTTTAGTTTAAAAACATATTCTGGTTTAAATGCATAATGCAAATACTTAAATCTTCTTAATCCTTGTAAAGTTACCTTGACTGTCCATTCATCATGAGGACAGTGTCCAGACACAGCGCTTTTATCTATTGCTTTCAATTATTTTTGTACACCGCAGTTACCTTTGTCAGATAATTCACGTGTCAATGATGGAAGGAGAGCAGAGACAGCAAATGCATTAGATTTCTTTGTTTAATGATTAAAATAACAAATGAGAGCATGCTGTGTTGTTTTTCAGGCTTCCACACTACTGTATATTACCTATTCCATTTTGAAGAAATGGAGGGTTTCACAGGTTTCTCTCCTGTTGATTAGCTTATCCACCGTATTAGGTATTTCATTTGGGGCTCACTAAAACAATGAGTTCCTCCCCACACAACACCACTACTTTTTGTCAGCTACCTTTTTTCCTAAATTGTCCATTACCTCTGGTTTGTCTAACACTGATGAGAAAAAGAGAGTCCTACAATCTGTAACTAAGTATATTGCAACATATAGTTTGTTTTCTTCTTAATAATAATTAGACCATCTTCTTCAGGTGAGTTCAATCAAAAGACTTTTATTCAGGAACAAAAAGTAATACAGGATACAGCAGCAACACAATGGCACTGCAAGTAAACCCACGGGTCTCACAGGATGGAATATGAGCAACAGAGCTGACTGCAGCTAGACTCACAGGTCTCGGTAGGTGGAATTAAAGCCTCAGACTACCTGTTACAAGCTTTAATATACTTAGCAAATGCTTGCCCACTGGGAGTGGGACTTCACCTGGAGGGAGTGGAAATCCCTTACTTTCACCAATGAACAGAGTTCATAGGAGGTGTGTTAGTAAATGTTCCATTACGCGGTACCAAAGGTATACGCGTCACTTTTTGCAAACGTTTGTGGTTTAGAATGAGTTTGAACTGTGTTGATTGTGGGTTTGCACATATGATCAAAGCAAAAACAACTTCTGCGAAAACAAGGGTTTTATCCATCCGAGGTCACAGCTGCACTCTGAGTTATGACAAACCACTTACACTCTTTCCCATTTACAAGAATACAGAAGACAGTCATTTGCATGTACACAGAAAGGTCTGGAGGAATGTAGAAGCAGAGGCTGTCAGACTACATTCTTACGGCAGGAACCCAGGGTAGCTGTTAGCATTGAATTGAGCGGTCTACTGAGGAAATTAAAGATATGAAATGTAATGCATCTTTAAAAGGAAAAAAGATTTCATTCAAATCCAGACTTCCCAACCTTAAGCAAACACACAGTAGATTGTAAGTGAAGAAACTGTTTTCAAATACACCCTTATAAAAGTTTACCATAGTAAAACCATAGCAAAGCGTAATAAAGCATGGTAAAGGATAGGGAAGCAATGTAAAGAACAGTGAGGTGTGGTAAACCAGGGTAAATTATGGTTAATACATGGTATTACCATTGAAAAAGCAGGTAAAAGTGAAAAATACCATTCAAAAATACCATGGTAAACTTGTATAAGGGCATTGCAACATTTCCCTGGAATTACAGGAAGAATTCAGGTTTGTTATCATCATTAAACTTGAGACCTGATCAGATATCATTTGTAAAGGTGCCAGAATCTCCTTTCTAAAGATGTGACCTGCATCATTTATCCTGGGAAAAAGAGGCACAAAAAATGCTTGTACATAAAAAAAAAAATGCAAATTAAGCTAGGCTTATTCTCCCAAAATTTTCGTTTTTACCAACACCTGGAATTGCTGCATTCCTGACATAATTATGAATTTCTTGTGATTATAAGATATAGGTATTGTTTTAAGCTCATCTGTAGTATTCTGTTTGAATGAATATGAGGTTATGGCCATTGTTTCAAAGTGTTATATTAATTGAAATATTCTAATCCACATAAATATTGTAGCTATTAGAAAAGCAAAAAAAAAGTGCTACAAAATCTTGCAGATATATATATATTATATATATATATATATATATATATATATATATATATATATATATATATATATATATATATATATAGAGAGAGAAAGAGAGAGAGAGATAGATAGATAGATATGTTAGTTACTTTTCATCGGAAATGAATAGTATGAAATGAATAGAAAAATATGCAGTTTTACAGGCATGAATTAAACTGATGCCTTACTCTGCAACCCTCCACGGCATTGCCCTCAAGGCTACCTAAGAGATATGAACAATGAGATATAAAAACAATAGTGAACAAGGATCATAAACATACACCAAATCCTACTGGCAATGCTGGATTCCCACACAATTGCAGTTAACTATAAATGATAGCCTTGACATTTGTATGCATTTTTAGGGTAGGAGATTTGCCATTGTTGCAACATCTGAAGACGTTTCCTTTGAGACGCAAGAAGTCCACAGAGATGATGCTTAAATAAAATGCTAACCTGTAGTCATTTCACAAAGGAATTCATGCAATAAAAACTAGCGGATGCAAAGCCAAATTATTTTCTGGCAGATTGGGCCAAAAGGAACAACTTGATTTCCATTCAGATAGAAAGCTAATAGAATTCAGTTTTTTCTCACTCTGTTCCAATTGAAGACAACCTTAGGTGATTGGTTGATGCTTTAGAGATTCTAGACTTGTGAGAAATAGACAAGACATTATGTTATATACACATTTTATTTATTCCTGGTCGATATGCATGTCAATGCTCATGGATTTTGTGTTACTGTATCTTCTACTGGGAAAATAGATTTGAAGCTTTCAAATTCAGGCAATGATGGTGATGAAAACTCAAATGATTTTTAGAATTAGTTTACAGATTTGCATGCTAGCTTTGAAAATGAATATCCCTTGATTTTATTTGCATTATACTCCTATATACATTATAGAAATGAATGACTGGGAGCATAAAGAAATCTCAATAGTTTAAATATAAAAAAGTAAAGAATAATGAAGAAAAGCATGTAACAATGTAAAACAATTTTATACATTCTATAGAGAGCCAACCTGATCTGTCAAGGTGCTACATTCAAGAGGATTCCTTTAATTTGTCATATAGGTCATTTTATTTTTGCTTAATAATAAAACACCAAGGTGGTCAAACAAAAAAGTGGAATTAGCATATGTACCTGTCAGGACTGTTGGCTGGTTACTGATTTCATTGCTTAATCTTGTAATGTTATTCCATGTTGCTGGAGTGTCTTAAAGGAGAACTCTTTAGGGTTTTAATCTCACTTGAATTCTGCTGCCAGATACTTGCAGTACAGCAAAATATACAAATACTGTAGTTGTAAGATGTGCTGCCATGCACAGATCACTGCAATCAGATTTGCTGTGCCTTTATAGGTGATCTTAAAAGTCTTCTTTAAACTGTGGTAAACTAGTTTGAGCGGAAACTGTTTTGTTTTTCTTTATTGCTCGCAATTTTCAAATTAATCTTACAAAATATAGGGATTAATTTGGATCTTTACACAAAGAATCACACCATTCTGATTAAACGCATTATGTATTATGTACTAGTTAGGAGTTTATATTGTGACAATAAGGTGTAAAAACACGATGAAAACACAGGTATTCATTGCAAAGTGAGAAAGATATATTTAAACAATGTGGCCATTTGATGTATTTCATATAAGCAGGCTCACAATAGAATACCTTTTCATGCCCTTCACATTCTACATTTAAAAATCCAATCTGTAAAGGAAGACACCAAATTGTAAAAGGCCAGGAGCTAAAGCTGATGCTGACTTCTGGTGGAAATCTAGAGCCCTTATCAATTTTACAGAGGTCACCCATGCCAATCATTTTCCAGGAGTTCCCTGTGGAACAGGTGCCTCGTAAAACAGCTTCAAACTCAGTATGTAATTGACTTGAAATCTAGCAGACATTTAAAGATAGATGCACAAGGATAATATATATTTTTTTATTTCAAAAACTCCCCAGCACTATCAAATACTGAACCTATTTGAAAATAGCAACTTAACGTTTTTGATTGACTGTTATTTAAAAAGTTATATTTGAATAATCTGTGGCAGTACAAGATCCGCTCATCAAACGAAGACACAGACAAAGTCAAAGTTAATTCAGTGGCGGTACCAGTGTACATTGACTGCATTTCACCAGTCAGCTAAGTACAAAACTGCCTTCTAGACACCTAGGCAGCAAGCCTGTAGTGAAGGCTAACTACACTGGAGTGTCTTTATATGCACTATTGAGAATAGAGAGTGAATACCCTAATCCTTACAAAAAAAACCATTAAAATCATGAAACATGACCTATCTAAACCCTCATCCCAAATGGAAAAAAAATGTAAACAGTCTGATATGCAGTGCAACATTGAAATATGTTTCTTTTATGGCTCCAGTGAACTTTGTATGTATCCAATAATACTGAGGCCTATATGAAGCTGCGTTTTCCTAAAATGCATAGCAAACTAAACAAGATCTTATAAATCACATCCTCGTGGAGACTGTTGTCAGAGATGAATAATTTGAAAAAAGTATATAAATTCATGTTGACCTTCAATTTTTATTTTTTTTAACATTTATTTAATTAATATGCATACAATACAGTTCCAGGTAATGCTTCACATTTGACCAGTCCTAAGTTGCTTCCTGTCACTATGCCAGATTTTGTTTTCAATTTATTGTTGGAGAATAATTAACATCAAGGATAAAAAAATGCAGGTGCCCTGTGCTGTGAGTCATACAGACACATTGCTTGCAAACATCTGCCAGCAGAAGAGCTGGAATGTAAAAAGCTTATAGGATGAGGCAGCATTGCAGTTCTTCAACCATTAAAGGTTTCCAAACATAGTTACAGTATAGTCCAATCAGTTATGAAGCAGCAGCAGAACTAATCCATTGCAATTGTATCATTTTATTAATTGTATCTTACATTTTGGAATATGCACTGTAGTTAGTTACATGTTAATGTCACTGTATGAGTAATACACATCTGACTGTGGCCAAGCACTATAAGCACCACAGGTCTATCATTGAAAGAACAGCAAAACCTGACACATGCCTGGAAATAAAGGTCTGAGTTTGTTTCCCCCAATGGGAGTGTGTGTTTGAGAGCTTGTGTGGTGTAATAGAAAAGCTCCTGTCATGAACCCTGACTGCTTTCACCGCTGACATCTGGTTCAAATCAGGCCAGTAGTTTAACAGGTGTGTAAATTCCGTTCCATTGCAAAAGAACTCACAGTATTCTTAAAAATTGGCATCGGTAGTGAACTGCAAACATTGCGCTGCACTGTATATGGTGTTTTCCTGAGCAGTTACTCAGCTTTGTAGTCAAGCCACTTGGCATTACTGTATATTTTAAGACCATTTTACATTGTAACTAGATGATTGACATAGAGAGATTTCAATGTAGTATACATTTAAAAATCCCTGGCTCTTAAGTATGAAAGTACAATTGCTGTACAGTATGTCTGTTTGAAATTGAATTGAATTGAAGTCTGAATTAAAAGATGCATTTTTGTTGTTTGTTGTTTTCCTTTTGAAAATAATTCCACTGCAAATCATGCTTTTACCATTTGCCATACTTTTCTACTATTACCACAGTTGTCATTCTTTTGTCATGCTTTCACTGTGCATTACTTGTCTCCGATTCACTTCATGGTAAGATTTTATAAGGGATTGACTGCAACTAGAGACTAACCTTTCCTTTTATCACATTATACAGTGCATGCAGACTTAAGGTCACTTTGCCAACCAATAAATACAATGAAAATAACAACTGTATTTTTTTGTGCTAAATTTCCCTTTAAATCACTGTTGCAAAACATAAGCTTGGTCAGCCACATTTTATCGCTGTCTTTGTTTTATGTGCCAGTGGTTATCAAGATGCTGTCAAACCTGCCCTCTAAATTTCATAACCCTAAATTAGCTGTTTCAACATGGCATGGAATGTTTTACTGCCCCGATCATCCTGGCCTTGCATGATTTGCTGAGATAAAAGGCAGCTCTTTAATAAAGCCCATAAGGGGCTAGCTTAAGCCTATGTCTTTGACTCAGGCCATCTCATTGTTATTTCTGAGCAGTTTTCATATCTAGACAGCCATGATCCTGGCTAAACTGGGAGCAGTGTGGCGTAGTGATTAGGGTTCTGCACTCTTGACCGGAGGGTCGTTGGTTCAGTCAGACACTGATGCTGTACCCTTGAGCAAGGTACCTCACCTAGGTTGCTCCAGTAAAAACCCAACTGTATAAACGGGTAATTGTATGTAAAAATAATAAAATAAAAAAATAGTAATATCTTGTGACAATTGTAAATTGCCCTGGATAAGGGTGTCTGCTAAGAAATAAATAATAATAATAATAATAATAATAATAAACGAACACCAAGTCAACCCCTGGGTTTATTTTTCATGTATTTCAATTCCATTTACAATCTCTTAAGTATGTATTAAACATGTTACGCAGTTAAAAACAAACAAAAAAACATTACAGGGTGGGTGCTGTGCAATTAAACAAAAAAAAGAGATTGAAGTGGCGTACCACTAGAGGTTTTATCAGACTCAATTTGTTTTATGTTTACTATGACATTGAGATATTGTTAAGCTGAACAAATATCATTTTCTGAAAAATTGCAACAGGGAAATGTAACACCAAATGTTCAGTTAATAACTTTTTATTACTGCTGTATTTACTTTTCAGCAGCAATCTTTAACATGCATACTAAAACACTGTATGTGATTATACTGATTTATCAACTGCTGATTAGTGCTTTTGATTTGAAATGCACTACCTTACAAATGGCTTTATTTAATTAAATCTGTATGGGACTTTAAATTACTGTGTTCAGTGGGTGTGCTATATTTTCATTTTATTTATTTTTTCCTTTTTTTACAGTCCTAGAGTATGCCAATTTTACAAGTTCTGACAAATGACCATCTGCTGAGAATTTAATAAATGTATTACTGGCTCTTGTCAAACTCAGTCATCAGCTTCTGCATTGACGACCCATGCTGGTTATCAGTTATTAAGCTAATACATGATACAATATAATGCAGAGAACATTTTTTTTTTAAAGCATTGCTATATGGCATCTTCCATGTTGAAGCATCTCTGTTAAGGCACTTTTTAAAACAGCGACAGAAGTCTGCAGAAGTTTTTCACCTAGATGCTAAGGTGTGAACAGCCACTAAGGATTCTGCTCTGTGAACTGCACCATCTAGACACAAAGCAGCTGCAGGCTGTAACACTGTTGGACTCCAGCCCAGGGACCGGTGTCAGTGCAGACTTCAGCTGACGACCAGGTGCTTAAGGGGTGGTAAAATCAAAGTGAATGCCACTGAGGGGCTTAGAAATGATTGGGTTACACCCATCCTTCTCAGTGTGGCTCTCATTTGTTCAATTATCCAAGAACTTTTCTTTAATATTTTATGACCCAGCTTTTATCCAAGACATTGCTACAAAAGCACTGCGTATGGGCTCTGAAGAGTAAAACATTATGACTAGACCCCCACGATTCTCTTCCGTCTGCTGTCACATGGGTTATAAAATGAAAGTGTCCACTACATTTTCCATCAGTCATTTTAAAACTGGTGACATTCTTTTGAAAAATGATACACATACAGAGCTGTCATTGTGTGGCAAAAAATATCCTCATGTCTTCCTTAATGAGATTTTTATTGCTGATGTAAAATTTTCCCTGAACTGCATTTTTGTCCGGGGAACTCTGAATTCTATTTTATTTGCTGGCATCTGGTAAGTACACTGGCTTTCACACAGTGCATATGTGAAAATTGCTCTTTATGGCAAAAAAACAATTTAAGTCTGTTTTAATGAGCTTTCTTCTGTAAATATGGCATTATTCTTTGTGTTTGGTTCCACGTTTATATTTACAATGGAAGCAGATAGCAGTAATTATTTTAGGCTGTACTCAGTCATTATTCGTTAATGTACTTACATAACTACAGAGAAATTAGAGCAGGCGTCTTCTAGATTTTCTCTACTAGAAATGTACAATTTTGATCATATGCAGACTGCACTTTATTGGGATGCTCAATTTTTCATGTTCCATGACCAAACTAGGTTACAAATAATAAACAAGCTTTTCCAACTATTGAAATGCAAACTTCACTGTTATGCCATTGTAACATTTGTTTCTTCATTTGTGTAATCAAAAAGAAGGAACTTAATTAGCTATCTAGGGAGGGACATTTAAAGTTGGAAGTTTGCAGTTTTTGTTTTATAAACAGGGTGTAAAATTCCAAGTATACTTCTTTCTGCATATCATTTTGAATACAGTTTTAATATAGTATATTAACAAAAGCTTGCATGCAGTTTTTTTTTTTTTTTTATGCATTTGTTCGATGTTTTTTAGAATTTAGAAATGCATACCCATATCACAAAACAAATGGAAACTAACGTAAGGGATTTTGTTATACAGTTTTACACAGAAGTGTGTATTTATTTGCCCTTAAAGGTAGAATTCTTTATTGTTTCAAATCTTAAAAGATTTGTTAAGATACATAAACACAATAGAATATTTGGCAAATTTAAATCTCAAAAACTATTAAAAAAACCCAACAACTTCCAGCCTAACCTCAAGCCTGCCTATGCACAAATCTCAAGAAGTCTATTTTCAACTGTAAGCTGTAACTACTGGGGTGAACCTGTAGTTACAGCAAGCCTTGTCATAACAATTGAACTTGGTCCATTCATTTTTAACTATTAGATGATTCTGTGATTGAAAAAAAACACATGTAATTCATACATGAATTGTAGCCAGTAGTGGCTGGATGATGTAATTGTGCTTGTGCAGCATATTCCCGGGGGTGAATCTTGACCTGCTCTTCCTTCAGCGTGCTGCTGCTGCTGCTGTAATGCATTTGAAATGCAGCAGAGTAAGCAGTGCTGTTCATGAACTGTTATCTCTGTCTGTTACTGCTCTCTGTTACAGCTCTTTACTGTCCAGATGTACACTGCACACAGGCTATTGTATAGCAGATGCCATGAGATCTTGCCATCACAGCTTTGCAAAAAGCCATGCCTGAGCCTTGTCCAAAAATTGTGTGATGGTGTTGTGATGTGGGTCTTTAGAGGGAAACGTCATGAAAGGCTCGTAAATGTGCATGTCCTTAGCAAAATGTTATTATACAGGCGCTTACCCCCCACCCCCCTTCTTTCTTATAATGGTTTGGTCATTGTTTTAAAGCAATGCATATTACTTCCATCTTCCTGTAATAATGTTTACAATGTATTTCTTCCATTGCCTAATAGAACTCTAATAAGAGGCAATTGATGTCTGGTAGTGGAAGGCATCGGGAAGGTAAGAGCTAATACCAAGGTAACGATTAGAAACTGGTAAACAGTGGCTTTCATAGTTATTTTAAATCTCTAATTTACACATGTATTTAACTTTAATGATTGAGTTGGCTTTAGTGAGACACCCCCCTCCCTCCCCCGCATTTCCTGAGCTAACTAGGTATTTGTCATTTTAACAACGATCTAACACTAATTAGAGTAATTAGTGAAATCTGACACTACCACAAAATAATTGCTGTGACACCACCACTGACTTTCTTTATTACTTAAGAGTTGTCCTGTAACCTTTTTTTTTGACAGATATGTTGACATACAGCCATTTTTTTATTTCAAGGCTTAACCAGGCACAAGGTGAAATTAGTTTTTTTGGTCTTCCTCTCATAGAAAATTTGAGTCTCAATCATTCTTTTTTACTGCTCCTAACAGGATAATTTTCCAAATGAACAGCTGTAGTATATGCCACTGTCCCAATGTTGAAGCAGCACCATCTCCTCTTTACTATTCTATTATATTCACATCCTCAGTGTTCAGGGGGTTACTGTAGTTATTGAGAATGATGGGGTTTGAGTGTTCTGTTATACAGCTCCCTTAGGGAACAAGTCATTTCTTTTATTTTTTTAATCCTTAAAGACCTTTAAGAAAACGAGAGGGAAGACAGAAATGATCACATTTATTTTTTCAGACAGCCTCTTAGCTTGAAATATGTCTGGATAAAAACAATTCAAGGTAGGTGAACGAAGAAGCGGCCATATTAGAGTGGCGCAATGAGTCAGAACAGTCTTTGAGGAATAAGAGGACAATCAGTAGTGTTCAACCCTGCATTCTGTGATATGCTCATTTGTGAAGCCTTTTTCTTTCTAGTGTTTTGTGGATGACTAGTGTTGGCTGTGGTGATATGATAATGGGTTTAATTAATTGTGGTTCATTTGGTTTGATAGGTACTGATCTTTGTTCTGTGTGTGCGCGGGTCACAACAGGGACACTGATGTTAACACAGAATTGATTGACTATTGAATTATTTATGAGTCTTTAAACAGCAACTCTCTGAAACAATGCTTCTCATGAATTGACACTGTCATTGGCAACAAAACCTTGGGCTACATTTAGCCACATGACTACAACTCCAACAATACACACAGTATATATAATTTCTACACTTCCAGACATACAAATAGAGTCATCTTGTTAATTTTGGTTGTAAGCCATTTTCCCTGTACAATTATATGCTGAGGAGGGACCATTGAAAAAAGGAAACTTCTACCCAATAAGTGAGTGACTATCAAAACAATGAGCTATACGGTTAAAAAGAATAAATCATGTGAAACTCACCACCTGAAATTGTTTATAATTAAATGTTTTTACATAATCACTGTTTAAAGAAAGGTGCAGTTTCACAGAATCCTGAATTAATTTCCTGAGCGCAACATGTGTGCTCCATCTGCTGGAGAAAAGGAGAAGTTGCATGTGGTACAGGGGTATATTACAGTATATGACTGTATCAGGGACTGAATACTGAATGGGTGGCAATCAGGTAAGAAATACTGTATTTATTTTAGATTTTTAAATTGTTACATTTTGTATTTATTGTACATCAGATATCACTGTAGAGTAAAGCTGTTATTATAAACAAAGACATTTATGGGGCTGCTCAGAGGTGAATCTTTTCTTAAGGAACAGTTTTCCCACAATTGAAAAATCTCAAAAAATATATTAAAAAAATAAAAAAATAAAGCTGAACTAAAATGCCAATTCCATATCTTCACTTTCATATGATTGTATAATACCTGCAGTAGATAACTGGACAGAACAGCATAGCAGCACCTTGTGCTGTACATGGTCCTGAAAATCTGCAAACATTTTAACCAACCTGAATAGAAACACTCTGGACATACTTGAAATACAATTATTATCAAGGGTTTTTTTTTCTATTTTTTTCTATTTATGGCCTGATTCAAAGTTGCAGAAGAAAGTGTAAAGATGTGTTAAGGAGATGGGGGAGTGTCTGGAGCAGGCAGAAAAACTACCTGACACGTGATTAACGTTGGCTGACCAGCAGCAATGACGGCTCTATACAAAGTGGGCATGGTAGCCCAATGCTGGGGTTCATTCTGCTTACTATATAGATTTTGGGTTACAAAAAATAAACAAACTAAATATGTTAATGACATCAAATCGAAGTGCCTGTAGCATGAGCGATTAAAACAATCATTATATTTTAACCCATATGTTTTGAAAAGGCAATGCAATACACATAGACTTCAAGCTAGAGCATATCCAGGATCATATTCCCGTGAAAGGCTTGAACATACCTTATTGTCACGAAGTAAGTCACAGGCAGCTAAATAAAGGCACACCAGAACAGGTTAAACATTATGAGAGTGAAACACATTTTAAATATGCAATGAAGCATGACAGGAAAATGGCAATAATTACAACTTTATTCTGCAATCAAATATTTTAATTAGATTACTAGTCTGTAAGCGCACTGTGAGTAAGGTCTCAGTAATAGTAGCTTTAAGTATTGGTTGTTGTGATGAACACATTCAGTTTGCTCAGAATATTAGGTGTCAAAAACACCAAAAGGAAATGTCACTTTTAATTCATAGCTGGCATATTCATGTTCTTTTTTATTGTTTATTTTAAGTCACAGGAATCAGAAACATTTTAATTAAAAATGTTCTTTTTCACGGCTGACTTACTAATTAGATATCAAAGGTGAATTGCATCCTAGTGATGGCAATCATGTAGAAAAAGCAGTATATTATATAAAATGCATATCAAATATTTTTTTTCTAGATGATAGATGCCCTTTTCCATACATGTACAGTAGGTATGGTTTGGGTGACCTATATGCCTCTTACGTATGGCCACTGTTAAAGGCACAATGCCAGTCTCACTAAGGCTGCCATGGAGATTCATTGATCTATGTAAGTAAGAAATAACACACGTCAAAGTGTGCTGTAAGACATATCTTACCTCAAGTAATGGTAATCACACAAAACAGAAGCAATTAACAACCTTATGTGATTCTTCTTAAATCAGACACGTGTTGTAGGAGCTCAATGAGCCATAATACGTGTACAATTGCAAGTCACAGGCAGTAGATTACAGAAAGTCACGAAACATCACAGAAAACAAAATAGCTCCATTGCATGTACTCAGAGTCTGCACAACATGCACAACACAGCTGTTTAGACTCCCTTGCAAAGCTTCCTTCAGGAATGTAAAATACTAAATAAGGCAAAATACAGTGAAATGGCTTGTCGATAATAATATGCTTGTTCCAGTTTAATGTCTGACACCCCTGAAAGAGGACACCTAGACAGGTTGGCATTTCATGTTGGCATGATACTCTGCTTCTTCTAAGAGGAATATATCTTTTAAAGCACTGTCACTATTACCCAATAGTAATGAACCCAAAGCCTCCTGAAATACAACATGTCAGGTCCTGTCATTGCTAGACTTCACTTGAATTTGTCTTGAATGAATGATGAGCGTTGTAAAATAGTGGGATGTAAAATAATAGTCATGTTTTGAAGAATGATCAGTTATACTGCAGATTGTTTCATAAAAATAAAAAAAAATCCCAGTGAACATGATGTAGAAACTGGTTCGCACGCAAGGAATAAATAAGTAACATTTTTATTACTATTTCTGAAGACAATCAAAAAGTGTTTTTTTATGCATCTTTAAATTACAAAAAAGTAGTTGTGTTAGAAACTAGCGATTGTGCTTTGCTCCTTAGAATAATGCAAACTTAGTCACTTTGCCTTACCTTCTCTTACATGCTCAGGTCTGCAAAGCCATGAGCCAGGTAGCTTGACTGAGCGGAGGATTTTTGCCGAGGCTCAAAACTTTAAAAAGCATCAAATCCTAATAACACCAGTTTCTGTGGTGTGTGAGAATGGATCTCAGTAGCGCTCCAGACTTATTCAAAACATGGGCTGCTTGTTTGAGTTTTAATCAGGGTCAGCTCCTAAATCCCACTTATGATTTCAGAAACATGTAACCCATTAAAGGCAGAGAATAGTGGTTTTAAGTTGGGATTTCTGTATCTTATTTAGGACTTTATGTGCAGTGCACAAAGGTATTGCATTGCATTCGTTTACCAATAATATGATTGTATTATTTGCTGAATTACTCTAGAATTACTCTTAATAAAAAAACATATTGTAATACATACTGTAATTGAAAACCACCAAAACTATACTACTTTGTTTTACTCTAAATGTAACAATAGGCTACTTCTTCTTTTAAATATGATAGATGTTTTTGTGTAGAGTGTTTGCTAAGACATACAATATTTATTAGGGCTATATTCTACCACTGATAAATACATTAAAGGCTTAAAGCATCATTTATCAATTTATCAGATGAAAACCTGCACATTCTGACACCTAATTTAAGCTTATTTTGGCAGAGTTATAAAAAATAAAGGGGGTGCTTTAATCTTGCAGCAATGGGTCATTGTAATCTCTAACCTTCTTATCTGATTGTTCCTTTTTGAGAAACCCTGTCTTTTTTCTAGCCTTTGGTTTTCGATTACACACTGCAAACTACATAGGTCACATAAGACCTGCCAGCGATTCTCTCCAGGGTCTCACAGCTGACCAGATAAAAGTGGCAGTGAGTGTATCAGTGTCATCCACATCAGCACATAGTGGATACTGACAGCTGTAAAAGGTACCCAAATCAAACCCTTAGGCAAAGTCCCGCAGCCTTGAAGGAGTACCACTACTAAAGGTAAACTTGCTTTAAGTCTGTATAGTCTTGCAGCCAGTGTATGTAATGGATATATAATACTTAGTGTCAGTGCTCCATACATAGATGCAGGGTCACCTGGGGATCTGATGTAGAGGCATGACTGGGTGAGAACTTAATGCCCAGTCCTATTCACCATGAAAAACCATGCCCTTATCATTTAGCAGCCTTCCACTGTAAGAGTCAGTGTGATATCATTACATGATATTTTATAAACAGTCCTCATAATCCAAAAGAATGTGTGCAGTGCACGTTTACTGATATCTGGTGTTCTAGAATTGAATAAGACAGCTTGCCCTCAAGCTGTTGCATTTATGTATCCTGCAATACAATTATCAGGGACCTCAGTATCCGTAATCACACAAACATTATGATGGATGTTTAAGTTGGAGGTTATATTCCCAGTTGCATTTCATTGTTCAGCCATTTGTTCAGAAGCAGGAGCAAAACTCAACTGACAAAGAATGCTGACTGCAAAGACAGATGGATAGAACATATTGCATCTAGGAAAGGTAGTTGTGTGCTCTTTAATGAACTGAGGTAATGAGAAACAATGAAGAGGGGCTGTACATATAAAAGTTGTCTACCGTCATCTCTGCAAGAGCTAAACACAGTGGGGAATGTATCTAACATTAGAAAACAACAACTGCAGAGCACACCATCCATTACAATTATATGGGGCATGTGCTATTGTGCAGGAAATAAATGGAATTCATGGGCTTTGGTTCAATTTATTTCTGAACTGTTGAACATCATTGGTCATTCCTCTGTGTTCTTAAACACAGTGTTCATTCCTGATTCTTGTTTAACAGTACTTTCATATCATACCCAAATGAAAACACGGTGTTCAAACAAAATTAGCACGTAACATGTCATACGAAGTTACTACCTGATGAGATAATAAAACAAGAACAACCAAAGATGTCAAAAAAGAACAACAGAAGCAATCTTAAAGAGTTCAGGAGACCAGAGACATACAGAAGTCGTGTCAATAAAAAATAACATCAATCCAGTTTATAATATTGAACAAAAACAAACAGTAAAGGTTGCAGTTTGCTAGAGAGCATAGTAACTGGTAACAAGAATGGAACAATGTGTAGCTAGCGTCCTTGAAAAAAGACTTTTAGCGTAGAAAGTGTTTGTGCGTTGATCCAGAGTACAGCAGTTTAAGCTGGGGCTGGAAATGGAGAGATTTGACTGGATTTTCTGGCTCAGCTAGTCCAATCAGATTTTACCCCAAATGAAAGCAATCACCAGATTTGAACTTCTAGGATCTGATTTGAAAATTAATGAAAAAAACGTAAATCTTACAGACTATATCGCTGTGAATGGACTGGTCCATACCATCCCTATTGAGAAAGAAGACACCCACAAGATTTGAAATGAACAATTAGTTATTGCATTTGACAACGACTATGCCCACAATGAAACGTAATGTAATTTGGACCATGGCCTTGTACACTGGAGCTCGATAGCCATCCCTATATGCTGGCCGAACTATAAATTAATGTATATTGATGAATGATAACTAATGCCAGTGTGCAGGACAAGTGGCACTCTAGGCCACCTTCCCCCAGGACAAAGAGCGTTGCAAGGTGAAGGCAGGGGAGGAGGAAGACCAAACAAAGAAACGACAAGGAGGCTTAAACGAGAGGACTATTTATAGGTACAGTTTGATTACTCCTTTCAGAAACACAACATTGTTTCCAATGAAGATATATTCAAAGCATTATTTGGACTATTAAAATTACTTGCATGATGAAGATCAGGTTAAGGACACACAGAATGTGCATTTACATCAGAAACAAAACCGACCAGAGATGAAACAATAGCTACATGACCTTGGGTACAAAATCCATAGCATTATTGATCACAAAAGTTCAAAGCCTGTTAAGGATCTCTCTGAACCTTATACTGGTTGTGGTGTGAAATATTTACCCTATCTTCCTAAAGAATGACAGAATCTTTACGTACTGTAGACAGTGTTTCAGTTCATCTAATACATTGGCAGCGACACTCCTGACAAAGTGCTAATGTGGACCATCACCACAATGATCCAGAGCAGGTTATTTTATTCAAACCTCAGTCCTGTTTTGTAACAATTATCTATGCATGGTGGCTATCCAGCTATAATGGAATAATTGATTCATTTTTATTCTTTCTATTTCTTTTCAGTTTCTAATTCTATTACACCATTTTTCCTCAATTAGATTAACAAGTGCTGTTAAAAAAACAAAAAAACAAAAAACAAAGCCTACCCTATAACAAATTATGTATTATACAGAAATCTGGAAAAGTCCATCTTATTTGAGGCTCACTGAATGAGGAAGAATAACTTCATGTGTATTGTTAAAGTTTCATAATCTGTTTCTTGGGCACTGAATAGAATACAACTTTATGTCTTGATATATTGCCACTGCACGCGATCGTCCTCCAGCAAGGCCTAAATATGGTGTCTCCGCTTCTTTGCTTAACAGTACCTGACAACCTGGTTGACATCTCAAAGAGTTTCATAATATATTCTTAAACCTTTTGGCATCCCTTCCTGCCCCAGATCTCATGAATAAAACACAGAGCCAGTCAGCAGCTTTGGCAGGGAGGAGCAGCGAATTCCATCGATCACTGTCAGCTGCTTGTTTACCAAGTGATTTCATGTCCTTTAATAACTGTGTTCCTCTATAATGGTAAACAGGTATGTTGTGCTGGGACTCAGACATTTAGCGAACATAAATCTTTATGAATCATCAAGCTTCCTGTAACATGCTTTGTCCTTGTATAAAGATAAAGGGCACCTACCTGTTTCACTCAACTGTTTTACACTTAAAAAAAAAAAAAAAACACATTTGGCCAATGATGCATTTTATGAGGTACTGGTATACATAAATATGCATGAGTCTGTTAGGAGGATTTTCTCTCTGCTTTAGAAGTAAGCCAATAAAAGAAGTTGGTTGTTATTTTCAATGCAGGTTCAAATAATGTACTGTATGTGGTGTCTATGGTTAAGTTTATCTTGAATTTCCAAGAGCAGCATTTATTGTTGTTAATCATATAGCTGATAATAATGCACACTAGTGGTCAAAAGTAACCTGATGGTGTGCAAAGGAGAGGAACATTTTGTGTGCTTGTGTGTAACTGATAAATACAGAGTGTGTCATTATGTCACTGTCTCACACAAATACGCAGGCTGAAGAAGCAGGAGGAAAGCAGCTGTAGAGTTGTAATGGGCTTGTCAAGTTAATAGGGCTCTGGAAATATTGCTTTCAGGGGACAGTACTGTAAAAGACTGATTCCTCTAATCCTGGCAGCTCAATGGGCATCATGACCAGTACTGGGTTGGTACAGCTCGCCCTTTTGATCTGAAGGCTAGGCAGTGACAAACCGCTTGTGCCTCTCTGACTCCCAGCTATTCGCGATTAGATTGATTATGGTTGATCACTGTGTGGCAGTCTTGTGCACAGTATTCTGAAGTCCATTGCCCCCGATGGAGGTGCATTGTGATGTATGTAACTTAACAACACTCTGTGGGGGAGATGTTGATACATTTGCAAAATCAATTCTAAAGTGAATGTAAAATAAGAAAGTTAAAAAAAAAATGTGTTTCATATCCAAATGCTGCCATTAATACATGAGGCATAAAATTATATATTGCACTACAGTACAGGGCTAGAACAACATTTACATTGTTCTTTAATAATAATTATAAGAATTTCATATGTTCATGTAATCTGCAACTCAAGCCCTATTCAGATACTGGTATACTATGATATTATAAATACAGCCTTAAGCGTTTAGCACCTACTGTCTATGTATAGCATCATCAAAACATTAAAGCTTACAGTAGAAAAGTAATTAAAGTCAGTCCATAATCCTTAGCAGATGTAAATTAGTACTGCTCAAATTGACATATTCAAGTCTTGAATTATCCAGCAAAACGTGTCTCTGTCCAAGCTTTCCACTGAAATTGAATACTGTGGCTTGAGATACATTGCACAGTGGCAATAAATGCTCTCCCTGAGATAATATATTTCATTGTATGTTCTCTCATTAATGACAAAAAAAAAAACCTGAAGCAATACATCATTTATTTTTTAACTACAATTTTGAAAGGGGACGAAAAAAATGCAATGATATAATTTTTTTTTTTTTTTAATTTAGTAGTTGGCAATTTTTTTTTATAATTTTCTCCCAATTTAGAACATCCAATTATTTTTAAGCTCAGCTCACTTGTACTACCCCTGCCCTGACTCGGGAGGGCGAAGACGAACACACGCTGTCCTCAGAAGCATGTGCCATCAGCCGACTGCTTTTTTTCACCCTGCAGACCCACACCGTCGATGGACAACGCAGCTCTGGGCAGCTTACAGGCAAGCCCGCAGATGCACGGCCAGACTACAGGGGTCGCTGGTGCACGGTGAGCCGAGGACACTCTGGCAGACCTAAGCTCTCCCCCCCCCCCGGCGGTGCTCGGCCAATTGTTCGCTGCCTCCTGGGAGCTCCCGTCCATGGTCAACAGTGGAATAGCCTGGACTCGAACTGGCGATGTCCAGGCTATAGAACGCATTCTGCACTTCACCATATGCACCACTCGGCAGCCCCCAGAAAAGTTTTTTTTTTTTTTTTTTTAGTGGTCAATTATTTTTATTGTTTTCTCCCCAAATTTAGTAATGTCCAATTATTTTTAGGCTCAGCCCACCGCTACTACCCTCGCATTATTTTTATAAAGCTATTTTTCAACCTGACTTTAATAAGAGGATGTCATCCTGAAAGCTTGATGGCCGTACAGTATGCTTGCCAGTTTAAATTCCAGCTGTGGCTGGGCCTGCAACCCATTTCAGATCAGAGTGTAGCATAGCGTGTAGTCACACAGCAACTCTTCTGTAGAGAAATTGGAAGGTGGGGGGGGGGAGGGGGGGGGTGTCTGAGGTAAATTTAAAGCTCCTGGGTAAAATAATAGAAACTATAAATGCATTAAACATCAAAGTATAGGCTGTAGTAAATGCAGCAACAGACTTTATCAAAATGGAAGGTCACCTTTAACCCTTATTCGTTAAACATTTTCCGTATAGCTTTTGGAGCAAAGCAATCTGTGTTACTGTTAAGAGGAAGGTGTTATTTTGAAAGTGTCTGGTTCACAATTTATGGAGTGACAAACCTTGAAATCAGTATTTTAATTATTTCAGTGCGGATCAATGCCGAATAACATTCTTATTGTTGAAGGTTTTCTGAGGGATGTGTGTGTCTGTGACTTTATAACAAGGTTTTTGTTTTTGTTTAATAGAACAAAGCATTGACTTTCAAAAGTGTGGAAATCAGTTGTATTTGTGCTGCCCTGAGCCCTCAATCCTTCATCTAAAAGGCATGTGGTGTGTTCCTCTCCATTTCGTCAATAAAACATGTTGTGCATGTACAAAACCGAACCTTCAACCTCCAAGCAGGAGCTGAACAGCATTTTCTTACTGGAGGGTAACTTCTAATGCTAACAATTTATCTAAGATGGCATGGTTGTTAAGGATGCTAAATTACATTGGCTGCTGTATGTTGTCTTTTGTCTCAGTATTTCAGTCAAGGTTTCAGGAACAGAGAATAAAACATGTAGCATATATTCTGTCCCCCAAGTTAAAATGCCCCCTACTATCTTTGAGGTCAGGATCTCAATTTGATTTGGTACCGTTTTCTGCCTAGTTCGTCCCAATACTGTATGTTGTTGCCTAAGTGACTACCAGAAAAGCTGAAGCAACACGTTTTTAAGTCCTGTATACCCGTCGTTTATCATGAAAAACATTTTCCTCCCCAGTGATCGTGTGCTGTCATCTCCTCAGCAATGTGTGTGTGTTGATGTAGGAAAACATGGGTTTACTGTCTCTTAACATATTGTTACCTTTACATGAGAAAGGACTGGCCTAATGAATAGTCGCATCTCCTGTGAGATTTACTGTCTCTAAATGTACGTGTAATCAATCATTGTGGATGGCAGCCAATTCGTTGATCTTGCCTAGACAAAAGGGATGATACTGCAAGTTTGATTTATCACTGTTCCTGAAAACTTGCAATCTGCATGTGTCAAGTATTAAGTTTTCTTAAATAGGTTTATAATAAATACAACGCACTGGAAATAAAAAAGTCAAGGTCAAAGTATGGATTAATAAATGTGTGCGTGGCTACATTTCCTGTAAGGTAAGGAATGTCTCCCTGTTTACCCAAGAGCTTAAAGCAACCGCTTTTAAGCATAACTGGACAGAAACAAAAGCATTCTGGATAGATTAATATGATTAACGATTGATGCCTGCATGTTAGGTTATGGATGTCTGGCAGTATATTTAGGAGTTGAGAAAATCAAGTTAGCCTTAAACTGATTGCACCTTTAGTTGAGTAGGAAAAGACATTAATAAAATAACATGCTAAATGATAGATTCATATGTTAATATGATAACATGAATAATTGATTATAAGCTGGTGGTTTGAATTGTGGCTGCCCTATGGTTCTGTGCGTCTACCTAGCTGTAAGTTACAAGTAGGACTTAAATGGAAAAATAAATATCAGACACCTTGCTTATTAAATAACTTGTTATCCATGGTAAACCACATTGCACCAGTCATGAACCAATTCATAAACTCATTTTGGAATGATAAAATGATAAGTCTGAATTATAATTCCAAGTGACCTATATGCAGGATAATAGGTGTATCTGGTGCAACTGCTATTGTGGAATGACTTTTATGATGATAGTTTTGTGTATGCAGGAGTATCTGTTCAGAAACTGCAGGATACTCAGTACAGTGAGCCCTTGTATGGAAAACGTGCAGCAAACTCCCCACTCCCAGTTGTTTTCTATTTTTTGCCTTTCCCAACAGCTGTGCCTTGGTGGCCCTGTTGGGTGGTACTGGTTCAGTGGCAGTGCTACACATACACAGAATGTAGATGTTAAGGGGTAAGACAATGGCCCCTATCTACAGGACTCTATGAAACACATTTTGCTCCCCAGTGATTGTGTAATATCATCTCAACTTCAGCAAAGTGTGTATATTGTCGATGCGTTGTATTTATTATAAACCTATTTGATCCATCTCTTAAATTCCCAAACCCTCTATTTTCTATAGGGCTGCCTAGAGGGATTATGACGAAGCTATTTTAGGTGTAGACTACTGAGGCTACATGGTAAAGCAAAATGTAATTTTAAAGTGGTCTACAGTGTCAATTACAAAAATGTACTTCTGCAAATATCAGACTTTTGGAAGTTTAGCTAGAAGCTTGTGCAGAAGGATAATAGTTTGTCAATTTTAACTGGATATTTACTTTGGGAACCACATCTAATGTCACCGTTGTACTATTATAATTAAACTAAATAAACTGTCAATGTTTCTCTTGAAGGGGAGGACAAATTCCCCATTACTCCAAATATGTTCCAAATTAAATGAATTGGTTGATTTTGTCAGCCTACAGTATACCCATGCTGGTATAGGTCACATCTGGATTAATACAGCACCAGTGAATCTACCTCATTGTTAGAGGTATGGATTGGTGGTTGATGCAATCCAGGGGGATTCTCCAGTGCTATAAAATGCTAAAATCCAGCTGTTGAGCAAATCCAACCTAAAGGCAAGTAAACAAATGTTTCGACTCAAGTGAAATCCACATTTTCAGCATAACCACAGTAAGCAGGTTATTCATACCTATGCTTTGATTTTAATTAACTTCTTTCTAGATGTAGCCCTCCAAGTCAATTTATTTCCTAGTTGCTGCCTGTAATAAACCTCTTAATTGTCTTCTCCTTGTGGGCATCACTTAAACAGCAACCTATGAGGATTCACCTACAGTAGCAGCAGACACACACTCCACTCTCCTCCTAGCTTCAGATCCACGCCTCTACTGTGAATGCATCCTGTGAGCCCTGGGCTTCAAGCTGTGCTCAGGTGGTTGTGTCATCACTTGTTAGGAGGGAATCTTAGTGTTTCTTATGGTTTCTTAAATAGGCTTGGATTGAAAATGTATTGCATTTATCTCCCCCAAGTGGAAAAACAACATAGTAAAATCAGCCTTATATAGTGTAAACTCATATGAAAGCAAGTCACTTTATTGATTAAAGTCTGAGCCCAGAAAAAAAAAATACATTAAAAAACCAGTAGCAACCAAGAGTAGCAATTTGTTAATGAAGGAAAACAGAAAATATATATATATATATCGGTTTTTCGGAATGTTGCTTTTTTTTACCTGCATAATGTTTGAAATAAGCAGTCAAAGCCAGCCTGCACGATTAACCTTGTCATTAGCAAGAACACTCTTCAGTCACGGTCATTACCATGTCTCAATCAAGTTTTACCTACAAAGCTGTTTGAGGCATTGAAAGTTGATACAAGTTGATTAAAGCAATACTGATGCAAAAGCTAACAGCAAACCCCCAAGCATTCATTTAGTTTGAGATTGACCCATCATTAATATACTCAACCAGTAATGAGTTTACAGAGGATAAAACATATATTCATACTTAACACATTTCCTAAATTATTAAGTCAACCATAGTTTCAATACTAAAAACATACATGTGTAATGATAATGTTAAATATGAGTAATAGTTTATAAAGGAGGAGCTGTGCTTTATTCATTTTATAACTGTTCTTCTGCTTCAGAACACATTTCTACAAAATCAGTCACCCAGTGATCAAAGGAATATGAAGTCTTCTCTATGGCTTTCATCAAAAATGCCTAAATCTTCTCTGAAAAAGGAATTGATTTTTAATGCAAATAATTGCTCTTCTTTTCTTCTGCAATTTATATTCTTAACAAATTCAAAGAGACAAGGTCTAGAAAGATTTATTTTAGTTCTGTGACGAATGCAACTGCAGCTTTCAAATCCCATGACCCAGCAGAAATTACTGTCAACTGTCTGACCAGCTGAGTGATATTGATTCTTCTGTTTCCATGACAACGCATTAGCAAGTAGAGCTGCATCCTTTTTACCTTTACTAATCTGCTAGAGAAGGAGTTTTGATTAAATTTTTACTGTTTTATTTCATTCCTAATTAGTTCATTTGATTAACAGCACTTTGCCTAATTAAATAGCAAAGACACACTCAAGCAACATTATAAGCATAAAGCAGTTGGATATTTGCAATCAGTATTGCAAAAGCATTTAGTGGATTTATTTACATTTAGAAAACCATTAATGGTGCCCTAAATAGAAACAGATTCATAATAGCAAAACGATTTTAATTATTATCAGTATTAGAAAATTACTGTACTATATATGTTAGAGCAGAGCTTTTAAATCAATACTTTGGAAAAGTGAATACTGTAAAAAGCATTCCTGTGTTAATCCTTTAATTCTACATATATTTAAAGAGTAAGTAGAGGGGTTCCAAAAAATATAGCGTTGCACATCCTTGCGCATTGATACAACTCTTTAAATAACATATCTGTCATTTTTCTTTTCATTTCAGAGCACTAGAGCAGACATTTTGAGAACAGCTTTGAAACTGACTTTGAAGTTATAAGTGTAAAAAGTTCACAGGGTGTTAACAATGAAAGAAAAATGACAGGTATGTTATTTGAAGAGTTGTAGCAACACGTGAGGACGTGTAAAACTATATAGCTTTGAAACCCGCTTAAATTATCTGACCCCTGTTATGTGATTGGGTTGGTTCTGGGGAAAATGGGGATATGGGGATTATGGATAACTGTAATCAGACCTGTACCAATTCACTATCTCTATACAGGCAATTCAGGTTTGTGCTATTTTCATGGTTGAAAAAGCCCCAGTACAACACGCCCTGCAACAATGCATAATACTGCTGTAAAATATGTACAGGGTATATTTGTCGTGTATTTTTAATTTGATTTACAGTTGATCTCTATATATTGTAAAAGTGTAGTTAAAAATAATGCAAACAGTACTGAAAGTATATATATTTCCCAATGTCACAATTCTGTGCTGCTTTGTTTGGATGGGTTTTAGCTATATATACTGTATATATATTTTACAGATTATTGGGGTAAAAACAGGGTAACACTTTACATTACATGTATGTAATTACTTTGTGTTTTGCATGATATAGCCCTAACTCTAAACCTAACCCTTTTCTGATACAATTGTGTACTTACATAGAGTAGAGTATATATGTAAAAAGATGTACACATTAAGTGCATTGTAACTATGCATAATAACATTGTAGTTATGTGTAAGAACATGTATTTACTAAATAACTACCTTGTAAATGCACAGTAATTAGAGACACTTAAAGTATAGTGTTACCAAAATGGGACTGTATATATTTGGTGATGATTTTCAGTGTTTTGTACAAGATACATGATTATAGTCTTGCATGCTTAAATGTTGCAAGAAACTAAAGAGCACTAATGTACAGCTGAAGTTTTAACGAAATGTTTTTTTGTTTGTTTTTTTTTCCTATATTTCAGCCAGGCCTGTGCTAACTTGCCTATCCCCTGCTATTTACAGATATTGTAATAAAAAGATGGGATTGATTATAACAAACACCCTTGTGGGACTGAGTGTGCAACACATCTGTAGAACACTGGATACCTTTTACACCACTTATACCGTCCAGCGATATTACAGGCACTTGTTTATATCGGATAAATACCATTTGCCATTCTCATTGATTTCAATAACAAAGGCATTGTTTATACTGTGTTAAGCACGTCATATATTTCGGGCAAACTCAGCTGTTTGGATCTATGTGCCATTCACATAGATGTTAATAGCAAATACACTGCTTATGGTGTAGTAATCACTCTTACTAATCCAACAATCAGCTGTTTTTACTTTGTTACCTTGTCATTTACATAGAATTAAATAAAAAATGCAGCACTTTACTGTAGTAAAAGCCTGACAGATCGATCAATCAGCTGTTTGCACCTTTTTACTGATTACCCCTGTACAGAGGGTCGGGTTTGCAGTTTGAAAAAACAGGACTGACTGCAATAGCAAGCAAGCATGGCTGGAAAGAGAAAAGGAAATCATTTCAGTCCTTCTTTGCTGTAATATGGATGGCAGGGAAAACGGGACCTGCTAATGATTGGCAAATTGAAAACCTCACATTGTTTTGGAGGAGTTCACCACCTGCCTGGAGTTTACCGTGCAAACAGAACAGCCTGGATGACTAGGGATTATTTTTTTTCTGAATGGCTACATAGGTGGGTGCTGCGCTTTTAACACTGTGTCATGCTATCACAGAGTTCTTCTCTGGAAATAATTTGCAGAAATGTAGCCTACCTGTACTGTTCTGCACTACTTTTTATTATATGGCTAGGTTTTAATAAGAATATATATTTTTGTTTACAGTACTGGTGTCAGGTTACTGTGTGGGAGTTTATACCATCCGTCGCTTACTGCGGATGAATCACGTTCACACAAACACGCCCGTTCTAAGCGGTGGTGACTGAATTATTAACCTACAGTACAGATTCTACCAATCAGAACCACCCTGAACTGTGCTTACTGACCAATCACAATGCAGCTGAAGTGATTTTGAACAAATGTCCTAATTGATTATTGGACAAGTAATAATCAGCAGTAATCGATGCATGGATAATCCTTTAGTAGTGATAAAGGAAGAATGAAAATGTGTAGACTCTTTACAAGTGGCGCATCCAGTAAAGGTGCCCTGCATGAGTGCAGGATGCGCCCTATAGCCTGGACGTCGCCGGTTCGAGTCTGGGCTATTCCACAGCCGACCGTGGATGGGAGTTCCCAGGAGGCGGAGCTCAACTGGTTGAGCGTCGCCGGGGGGAGGGGTCTAGGTCGGCCAGGGTGTCCTCAGCTCACCGCGCATCAGCGACCCCTGTAGTCTGGCCGGGCGCCTGTGGGCTTGCCTGCATTGTCCTCCTACCCTGTAGCTCCTGGGCGGCTGCATGGTGAATCCTCAGTGTGTAAAGAAGCGGTCGGCTGAAGGCACACACTTCAGAGGACAGCATGTGTTCGTCTTTGCCGTTCCTGAGTCAGCTCAGGGGTGGTAGCGGTGATCCAAGCCTAAATAATAATTGGCCGTTTTCAAATTGGGAGAAAATAAAAATAACCGGCAACGAAGAAGATCTAATTTTTTTTATTAGATTCTGCCATTGATCATCACAAAACAAATACAAATGAAAGAACTTACAATGTGCAGGGAAGTTTCTGAACAGCTACTGAATGTGACGCCCTAAATAGGACATTAGGACAATGGATCGGTTAATGAATTCTTATTTGAGGCATTCAATATAAAAGTCATGTCGATCCGTAATCAATTAATTGTTGCATTTGTGCACGACTGGTATTAGTTATGCTTAAGCCTCAAGGGATATCTGCCACTGCTTACGTGTTGTGAATGTACAGTACAGTAGTTATATAACTCATAAAACCACAATTCCCATCTCTTTAGAAACACAGTAAATTGCAAGTCATGAAATGTTGTCATCAATTTAGAATCACATTTCTAAAATGCAAGTCACACATGCATTTTGTCCTGTTTTTCTTTTTGTTGTTGTTGCTGCAACAGGGATATAACTGATTTCCGTACCCATCTAAACATTTTTTAATTAAACGAATGACTCTCTGAGAAACAGATAAAAATGAAATCCTAAAAAGCAGGTTGAATGTAATTCTAATCTCAGCCCTTCACATAGCCTTAAATGCTCGGAAGTTATTAGAACCTTAAAATGTAAATCTTTTCTGGATCCTACTTTTTCAGCTTTTTTTTATCTTGGCATTCAGAAATATTAATATCAAAGACCCAAATACAACTTTTTTTTCTCCTAGGATATTTTATCCAAAAAACAGTATGCACTGTATGTTATCTAAATTACTTGTAAAGGCTACATCTACATGTCCTTTTACATCGGTCATGCTGCACCAGTTGACAGAAAGTAATTTAGTTAAATTAAGCTTTCATTAGTAATGTTTGCATTAACTTACCTTTTTTTATTGAAATTTGGGTTAGTATTTCAGATCAAATTACATATTTTCTAGGGATCTTTTAAACATTTTTAAGATTCAGAAAATACCATACTTGGAGAGTTGATCAATTCCTTATGCAGGTGTTAGTCAGATATTTGTTGTTTCCTTCGAATATCAATGCTGTGCTTTACAGCCTGACTCACTCCCCTTTTGCAGGCAGTATTGCAGACAGCAATATGCTGACATTTATCTTTCCTCTCAAAATATGTGCAAGTAAAATATATTTTTGAGTAATGCAGGGCCTACAGCCACCATACCAACTGACATTCATGACAAACAGCATGGCCTTAAAACATGGTTTAATTATATAATATTTAGACTTAAAGCAAATAAATCAATACAGTAAATTATAACAACAGAGTTCCCAATCCCAATCTCCCCAAGAAACAACCTTCCAATCACTGTGTCGCCATTGAGTCACATGATTCACTCACAAGTCCACCAGCAATCAGAGGTACAAGCTAAATATCCGAGCTTAAAACACTTCCTAGTACTAAGATCTTCTTCAATAAACAGGCTTCCAGCCCGGTGCCACTCCCCTTCCAAGGTGTCTTGTCTTCTTTTGGCTGACTGTGTCATCCAAGTTGGCAAACAAGAAACAAGGAGAGGATAGAGGTTCACCTCAGCTGCGATCAGGCTAGACCTGCATGGACAATTAAAAAGGAAAGAAGCCCCCCCCCCCCCCCCCCCCCCCCCCCCCCCCCTTCAAGTAGCTCACCTGGTAAAAGCACAGCTGCATGGTGTGCAGAGTGAGTCAAGCAGTCAGAGGAGCACAGGTTCCCGTCCTGGCTGTGCAACGTCTTTGCTGAGGATTTCAGGGAGAACGTTGTGTTGGCTCTGGGACTCCCGTGGGTTAGGTAACCACTACCGATGGGGATTGTTTCTCCTTGTTGCACTACAGAGGACCCTACCAGCCAGCTGCCGAGTGAGCTCAGGCAGACACCTGCAGGGCTGGCCTTCGTCGTCCAGAGGCCGGTAGCTCTCTGACATGCACTGTCAAGTACCTAGGTGTAAAAGAGGAAACTTGCTTGGTCGTGGGATCAGAGAATGCACACTAAATTTATTTCTCATGGGCTGTGTGGGGAATCACTGCGGTGAAGTGAAAAATAATAGGGCATTCTAAATTGGGGAGGAAATCGGGGGTACAATAATTGGGCACTCTAAATTTAAAAAAAGGCAAGCAATCAAATCCAATTTAAAAAATGAAAAAGCAACGTCTTGTATTCTACTTTCTTTCAGCTACCAAGTGAAGGACAGAGAGCTGCTTAGCTTTTGTTATGTCAAGAGAGAGAAAATTAATTACAAGTCAGACACTCACACTTTCTGAAACATTTGTGGGAGGAAAATTTGATTAAAATTAACACCTCTGTTGTTGGAGTGAGGTTTCTTTAATTTCTCAAAGGAGCCTACCTTCAAATTGGTAAACTTTCCCGTTTGCAATTTAGATCAGGATCGTTTCTTTAACGATGAAATTTTGCCTGTGAGGCAGCTTCACACTTTATTAACAGCTCAATCAGTGCCAAAATGTAAATAATTCACTATAAGCCACCTTGCAAATTGTAGCCTGCATACAAAACCAAGCTCAGTGTTTAATTACAGTGACTGTTTTGGGGAAAATATAATTCTTTTACAACTATATACTTCCGCATTTAAAATGGTAAAGTTTCGGTTCTTTTCATAACTACATATATTGACTCCCAATCTGCATACTGCACACTCTATACAAAGACTACATATTTAATGAAATTTAAAATGCTCCCTTGCCAAAACCTTATTGTTTTCGTCTCTAAATCCAAGAGGATATATAGCATTACTATTTTCTATTTATTATTTGTGTTCTTTAAGAGCAGCACTGTAATTCAAATGGTAATTTACTGAAAAATCATTCTGTCCTAGGATCATCATGTCTTTTTTAGATTCTTGTAATATGATTATATAGGTGACAGAGCACTTCTAACTGTATATAGTTCCAGATAATGAGCAGTAGGTGACACAACCAAACTCAAGATTAATACCAGAAATCAATCCATGGTGTCATTTCACAGAGGGGGCATCAATCTCTGAAGATTACTAAAGATGAATGACTCCTGAAGAAAACATCTTGATAATGAACTTCATAATGATGGATGGGTGACAGAGTTTATTGAACAAACCGAGACATCAGGTTTGCAGTGAGATCCAGGGCACCAATGCAGGCTGCTGTATGTAAAAGGCCAGTGTGTAGTACATCAACATGCACATTAATACACCATAAACTTTGCTGTTTTTTAAATAAATGTACAGTTGGAAATATAGTGTTTCCTATGCACACGAATGACCTTAATTTAGCCCACAGCTGTTTATTGGTGATCAGCAGCAGGTTGAAATTAGGACTGTCCTGGGCAAGTGCTAATTTATGATATCTGTGTTTTTATCTGTTTTAGATGCCGCAATGCACTACTGGTCTCTTTCAAAGCCCTGTACCCTAATTAATCAGCACAAAATTTGTGCAAAGTGCACACAAAAAAGTGTGGTTTATTTTATTAGACCTAAATATTCCAACAGTAGCAGATGGCTTAGGACAGAAGGTCACAGTCTGGAAAACCTCTTGGTATTCACCAGCAAAACCACATAGCTCTGTTTTTTGAACTGTATTCCTAACCTGCAGCATTGGTACTTCAGAAGCAAGGTGGTATTTCAGTTTCAACATTGATTAAAAGCAGGGCTAGAGTCATTCATGAATATTAAAAGCTAAGCACAGGCTGAAATATGCAAAACCTCTTGGTATTCACCAACAAAACCACACAGCTCTGTTTTTTGAACCTTATTCCTAACCTGCAGCATTGGTACTTCAGAAGCAAGGTGGTATTTCAGTTTCAACATTGATTAAAAGCAGGGCTAGAGCCATTCATGAATATTAAAAGCTGAGCACAGGCTGAAATATGCAATATAGTCTATTTTGCTAAGTTTATTGTCTGTATAACTGGAGATTTAGTTCACGCCTGGATTGACCAAATACCATACAGTGCAAGCAAGCGGAATATTTTGTACGACTGATCTTTTGGTCAATGAATATATATTACATTTTGCAGAGTTGTATCACCTCAAAATGCCTGTAGTAGTATATAGAATCCACCTTATCAGCCTAAGATTGTCAAGAGCTCTGCTGCTGCTTTGACAGAGTATTTAACTTAATAGTAGCTCTTCATGCTTCAATTCAAAACTACCCAATACCAAAATACCAGGCTGTTATTTTATCATCTTTGTGCATTCAACTTGACATTTCCAAAAACCATTAAAACAAACAAACAAACAAACAACAAAAAAACTCTGGATGGCACTGCATGGTCTTTGTCTGTAATTACTCTCTAGTAGCCCAATAATTCAGTGGATGGTTGTGTAGTTACAATGCAATTGTGGGGCTGTGTGCTGTAACCACATTGCATTTACAGTTAATGGTATAATCTTAATGTAAAACACCACTAAGTGGATGATATTGTAAAGCAGCAAAAAAAAAAACAAAGCACAAGGATTACTAGACACTTCACAGAAGAATGAAAGGCAGAGCAATTGGTGTGCTTAGGGTTAGCACCTTTTATACTATATATTTAGTAACAGGATTTCAAAATTAAATATCAACTTATCAACTCTGAATGCTTCTTAACAACATTTTCACCTCAGTATCCAATTCTAAAATCTTTTCTGCATAATGTATAAAAAAAAACTCTTGTTAATCCACGTGCATGACTGTTGTAACTCATTCCTCTCTGAATTTACACCAGTGCTTCCTTTTTTTTTATTTGGTGGAGTAGACCTTATAGGGTACTCCTTCCTTTACTGACGCATCACTGTCAGTGTCACTTCAACTTTTAGAGTCAGCCATGTCGCATAAACAAAGAAAACACTGAAATTAAAATATTCTGCAAATTGTATTTTGGTTGCTGTTGACAAAGCAGATCAGTGTCAGGCTGTTGGGGAATAATGTGAGTGTAAAAAGTCATATGATACTGAGAATATATAGTTTCATGTCTTAGATTGGCTATCCAATGTGTCAGTCATTCTGGGGCCGTGTAATTCATTGCAAAATGACGCGGCAGAGGCCGGGCTTTGTTCCAAACACATATGCTATGGTTTGACTGTGGCGCTAAACTGTAAGATTGCAGTGTCTGGTAATCTGGGACAAATTCCATCCCAGAAGCATTTAGTCCAGGACCGGGACTTGATCTTTACATTTAGGGACTATCCTGTCCAATTAGGGATTTGCAGGGTTATATAAATAAAAATGAAATACCATTCTGGATCATTCCATTCAATCCCATTACTGTATCTTTCTTTCGCTGCATACTTTACTGGTAGTCCTGTATATTTAGTTAAGCCCTTTACTTTTCTCTTATCATCTTCTCCTTTGCCCTGTATTTATCTCTTGCACCTTCATACATATACTACTTTGTTGTTTTTTATTTATTTATTTATTTATTTTTATAATTCCTACCAAGGATAAGTATTACTTTTGTTCTCTTAGAATTCCATGAATGTGAAACAAGCTGTCTTGTCTTCTCAATGGGTCACCAAAATAAGTAGCTGGTTAATTATAACCAGTTTTATTTGGTTGACTTCTTTGCAAATCAAAGAGTGATTGTAAAAAGTGTTGAGTTAATTGTCGTCAGCCTGCTAGCATCATCATATTTCAAAACAAGATATAACAAATGTGTTAAAAAGATGTTCATTACAATATCATTATCATACTGAATGAGAAAATATCAGGTTGCTTATTGGACAGTTAATAAGGGTCATGAACACGTCTTAAGCCAGCTCGCCATGTTCTGAGTCTACTAGAGAAAAGTCCTGACACATCTAATGACAATAGAAGGAAGTGCATTTCACAATATCTTAACAGGTACCAGTTGAGTTAATGGTAAGGTTCCCGGCTGTAGCTTGCTAAAGTGATAGTTCAAGATTCTACGTTTACAGTAGGAACACGGGATCCAGTTGGCTGAGATAATTTGGGAAACCATAGTTTCCATAGAAAAGGTGTCATCTGAAAAAAGACCTCTGTGTATCCCTTTTAGGTGTGTGTAAATGGTGTCCTTTTCTTCATAGTTTATCTTTGTAATGAAGTTCTAATCTCTGGTGACTCAAAGTCCAGTTCTTGGCTGTTGCTTTCGTACAAGGTCATGCTGCATGTTTTGTGATTTTCACAGTCTTTCAGTGGAACTTAACCAAAGCAGTGTGTTTCAGTGACGCCTGTAAAATGTAAACAAGAAGGTGGGTTATACTTGTCTTACTGTTATCAAACTGCTCTTGAGTGATAACTGTTTTCAATACATTGTGAATCATGACCTTTTCTGAATGTGTGAAAACACTGCATTATGCACTAGCTAAAAGTCATTGTTTAGATAGGCAGGTTTAAGATGCAGTTTTGTAAATGTAAAGATAGTATTATTAGTACGAGCTGTTGCAGTTTGCATGTCCTACCATAGCTCCATACAACTGCCATTTTCAATTACCTGAGTGAATTTAGCTATTGTGTTACTTCGCGCTCATATTGTGCTGAAAAGCACATCAATTTGCTGGTGAAATCGAAAGCAGATAGAAAAACCAAATAGCTTTTATTGATTTTGATGCTTTCTGTTAACAATAATCCATGGTGGTAAACAGAACAGGTGGGAGATAAGGTTTGTAACATAAACAAGTCATTTTGACGGAATTGAGAACTTTTCAATTTGGCACAATCAGTATTTTAATCTACTTCAGTCACTCTGCATATTTTTCAAGGACTCTGCAGAGCTCTGTAGTCGTTTATTTCTAAATTTTTCAGCTGGGCTTCCAGCTATTTTTTTTTTTAAATGCACCAAAAGTTTAAAGACTCAGACAATGCAGACGAGGCAATTTCCCTAGTGTTTGCTACATTAATGGTTTTGAGTTTTTTTCTATATGTTGGTTGTTAATAAGAATAACCTCAGGGGCCAATAGCAATTTATCCATACATCAAGCTTACAGTGGTTTTGACTGAAACTGATAGCCACTAAGCCATTCCAGATAGATTTTAATCTGTTATGTAGTGACAGTGTTTCCCTGATGGCTTGCTGTGTTAATTCAGTACATCATACCCTATTTAACACTATTACCCAACAGCAGACATGTTAACAGTTTGTAGTTCCCAAGTCTCCTGTTCTGTGAAAGATAAAGAAAGCGTGTTTTCTACATTAAATATTTCAATGTTAAACTCCTTTTTTTTTGTTTAGTTTAACTTAAATAACTGCCTGTGTGTGAAGTATGCATATACTGTAGCAATCAGTTTAGCCTTTGTTTTTGGTTTCTTTTTAAACTTTTTTAAATCCAGTGCTTCTTGATGCAGTGACAGTTAACTTATCAATGACAACAGTAAAGAACAAGAACTGCTTTCCTCCAACACTCTCAAAGTTTTGGACAAAAAATAGGCCTTTTATCTTATGGAACATACTGTATAAAATATAATAAAGCATAAAAATATATAATATATTGAAATATATACCAAGATATTATCAGTCGTATCACAGTGCTGAGAGGAGTAAAAAATATCCAGCTTTAATCAGTTCAGTACAGCTAGTAAAAGCTACTGTTTGTCAGATTTGACAGAACAAGTTTAAAAACTTAACATATAAATAGCTGGGAATGTATTTTTTCATATGAATTCAATGATCTGGAACCATGTAAAGTAATATGCTATGGCTGAATAGCTCAGACTGAGGATTTAAGAAGCCAAGCATTGTAGACAACCAAGGCATTGGCAGCCACATGACTCCTACTACTGATATATTGTAATAACACACTACTGTTACTGACAGCGTATAATAGCACTCATATAAGTTAATAATTGTAAAGAGAAGAAAAAAAATAAAACTAACACAAAGCCTGGCTTGTTCTGATCTGTATTCTACCTAATATTTTCATATTGTGTCTCACATTCCACCAGGAATGTATTTTTGTTGTTGTTTGTCTTAATTTCTGCCAGGACTTCTGGTCATTGGAACATCCTTCTAAAACCACGGTATTCCATGTGATAGGAATGTTACTCTCTCTGCGCTGTGTTCTTAGCTGGAGTGCCTCTTCCTGCAGTTCAGTTCAAAGTACAGTATGCACCCACTTGGGATTGTGCCTTTGCCAGCAGCCCCCCTTAAATGTTCAGGTGTAACAGTCGCACATACGGAAAGCTACTCACAATTTTGTAATATCACATAAAAAGTGTGTGGTGCCAAAACATTTTGTGAGGTTCAAATACCCCACAAACCCACATCCCTGTTCTCAACTGATCCTTATCTTTCAGCAACTCTGGACAGTAAACTGTTACTGGGAACACCACACCTGCTTACCAGAAAAGTATAGTAATCTAGCTTACTACTTAATCAACTTTAATTCACAAATCACCTGCTGGTAGTGTGCACGTGGTCTCCACTGCTTTAGGAGTCTGATGTGGCTGTGTGCATGCTATACATAGCAGAGTATTCAAATCACTCCATAAAAATAATAATTAGGAACCCTAAGAACGTGATAATTATTTGTACAAACAATGCTGGTTAAAAAGAAAAAAAAGCCAACAAATTGGCTGTTCACAACAAATCACTGTTTTAAGATATCTGTTTCATCTTTTTATTGTCTTACGTCATAGAGAGCATTTCTCAGCTAGCTTTCACTTTGTTGTAGAAGCAACATAACAACAACAAAGCAGCTTCAAAGAATGAATTGAGTGCTCCTTTAGTTTTTAGAGTTAGACAATATAGGCAAGCTAATTTTACTTGTTGTTACCATATTAATGGCCTTTGGTTTTTCCTCTGTGTGTGTTGCTAATAAGACTAACCTCAGGAGCAGATGCAATTTATCCACCCATCCTGCTCACAGTGTTTTTGACTGGTACTAATGGTTACTAATCCTCTGGGGTTGTTTTTCATCTTTATCGCTTCCTTTTTGTGTAGTTTATTATTTTACACTGTCAAGCATTATACAGAACAATTACTCAGCCTAATAGAGGCCTGAACTGCTCTAAACTGCAGTTACATTCCATTTTCTCCTGTTTGTGTTATTACAGACACACGGGCACGCAAAATCCCCTTTCAAATTAAAAGCCTTGTCAGTCACTGGAATTTCAAGCCAGTGAATTATACAATGTAGACGTGACAATCCCCAAGTAGGCGGCTGGTATTCATTTGTAAATAACTTAATACATATTATCATCAAAAAAAGAAAACATCAATTATTTCTTAAAACATTGTGATGCTCAGCAGGATGCTAAAATTAATCTGTCTAATCTGAATCGACATGATTTAAGATGTGTATACTTTATAGCAGTCATACATTAGCTATCATTTCCCTTTAAAATGTCATAGGCTTTGTTTGCAATCATTCTCAGTCGTTCTGGGATATGTTGCTCTGATATTGAGTTATTGTATAGTCATTGTTCTCTAACTCTTTCTTTACTTGGCTTTCATAGCTTTGCACTTGTCTGGAGAGCCCTGAGAGAACAGTTGACACTAAGGAAGGCTGGCCAGTCTTAGCACTTTCCCGCCAAAGTAAGTTCAAAGCCAGGCACAGTAAAGACTGGTTTAGAGCAATTATATAAACTTCATATTGGAGCAGCAGCACCCAGAACCACTCAGAATGATTTCAAACATATAGTAAAGAAGTGAAGAGGGGGAATAGCTTCAGAAATTAGAACCAAAATCCTTCTGACAACATCAAAGTAGTTCATCTCCCCCATCATTACTGAAGGACAACAGTCAGGGTTAAGAATAGACCAACAATTATACAATAATTCATTCTGACAATTAAGGACAAGGCCAGAAAAATAATATACCAGCAGTCAACCACCTGAGGAAAGATACAGTAATAAGCACATAGAGTGCTGTATGGTATTCAAGCCTTTTTAGCACCTTTTTATTGTACAATATAATAAGTACAACCTTCTTTGCAATACTAATTTTTCATACTTCAATCTTGAAATTCTTGTGATATCTACTAGTGGCTTGAAATAGCTTATGGGCATTGTCCATAGTGAGAGAAATTGCTTCATAATACAGTGAATTTGGATTACTATTATTGGTATTTCATACAGCAGAGTTAAAAAAAATGAATATAATATAAATAATAAATAATATAATAATAATAATAATAATAATAAATATATAATATATATATATATATATATATATATATATATATATATATATATATATATATATATATATATATATATACACACACACACACATACATACATACATATATATGTATTGTATGTATGTGTATGTGTGTGTGTGTGTGTGTATATATATATATATATATATATATATATATATATATATATATATATATATATATATATATATGTATATGTGTGTGTGTGTGTGTGTGTGTGTGTGTGTGTGTGTGTGTGTGTGTGTGTGTGCACCCAGAGATCATTTATAATAATGATAAATTACATATTCCACAGTCATTTAGGGAAACTGTCCAGCCCCCATCAGTAGTAGATGTGAATGTATTATTTGTGTATATATGTAATTATTGTAGTCTGTGATGCTTTCAACATGAAAAACAAAAGTTAGTGTTTTGTGTTTACCAGAAATGCTTCCTTCATTGCAATGATAGTGTCATCAGGACACAGGTCAGTCTTTTTATTGTGTATAAAAGCTTGTCTGATCACACCATTTTTTTTTATTTTTAGTAAGTTGAAAATTGGGACACATGCTTTGTAAATCAAGAAAGGATTTACCCCTTTATTCTGGCTGCTTCCTTCATTTTGGGTCAGTTCTGAACCTACTTCAAACAGATTCAGCAGGAGTGGAACATTTTCTGGGATTGGTTTGCCTTACCATGCCAGTCGGACAGCAGTCAGGCCAGGATATGACCAGTCAAAGCTCACCCCCCCAGGTTTCAGTAGCTTGAAAACAGCAGATGCTCAAGCTTGTTGAAAAACAAAAAAAAGAAGGTAACTGGCCAGTCAGTGGGAACAGAGGGCTGTTGCAGTGAGGTGATCTTCAAATTGGGGATCAAACTATAAAATTAGATCAAAAAAATAAATTACACAATAATAATAATAATAATGTATAATCCAATAAAATGTTGATATACAATATGGTTGGCCGGCTATATATATATATATATATATATATATATATATATATATATATATATATATATATATATATATATATATATATATATATATATAATTGTAAATTAGAGGGTATTTAGCAGGGTATTTAAAGAAAGCAGCCAGTCTGTTCTGGGCTGCTGGAGTGTATAGAAGCCCGCTTGATAGTGTGCTCAAGTGTATACATGGACAAAAAGGTAGTGTAAAACCTTTCTGATCCGTGTTCAGCCTGTGTGGTTTGTTTATTTGTCAGGTAAACAGCTTCACCATCCTGCAAGATAATTTAGGTTCCTGTTTGCTTTTTTTTTAATTAGTGCTTGAAAAAAGAGCTAGGTGTTTGTTTTGTTTATTTTTGTTTTTGTGTGTTTATTAAAAATAGTGCATCAGCACTCTGAAACAAAGTTCCTGTGTCCTGGATCTGTATTTAAAGGGGCAATGAACCACAGTGAGTGGCCGTTCTGTTACAACATATATAATTGGTACAATAACATTCAGACAACCCCTTAAGCCAGAAAAGCATGTGTTTCTAATACTTCAGTCTAGCAATGGCAATAGACTATTGGATCTCAAGCTGACACAATGGAGCAGTACAGCTCCAGATTCGCCTCTGTTTACACCTCCTACTGAATTCTGGGCTCAGGATGGGTCATTTGTAATCCATTATGATGATGACTGTATTGGCTGCTAAACCATCCAAAAATATTGCAGTTAAAAGGCAGGCAACATGAAGGCAATGACTGACTTTGTTTGAATTTAATGGCCATCTGCGTCCTCTGCAAAATAGCTGTAAAAATGCAGTTCTGTACAACAGAATGTGTCCTGTGGATAGATGGACAAAGAGGCTTGATAGATTTTTTACTGGCATCCTTTAGGTTAATAGCAAGCTACTGTAACCTATCCATGCAGTTTATAGACATTTGGAAAACATATAACAGCGCTCCTGAATAAAATGGGTTTAATGTCTGACTATGAGGTGTTTCTTTTTTGAATACCATATTTGAGTTAATGTACTGGTGTAATCTGAATTCCTGCAAAGTAAAAAAAAAAAAAAAAAAAAAAAAAAACATTACTACTTAGAGATTCTACAAAACCCATTTACTATCTGTGACTATCATATACATGCATTTTATTTTATTTATTTTTTTCTGGAAGTAAAAAGAAAAGAGAACTCCAAGCACCATAGCAGTCACTTTAAATTAACCTTTCAATAAGCGCACAACACCTTTGTCTCTCACCAATTTTATTTTGAAAGATTCATTGATGTTCTCAGCTGTGTTTGGAAGTATAATCTATGTATTATTTTAAGGTAGCCCAGTAAACAACCTGTTTAATTACAATGCTGGTTGTGCTGGGAACATACTTGTAATGAGCCACCACCTTTCTTCTAAGACACATAATCAGACAAAATAATCAACTTTAAGGCTTTTGCCAATGCATTTTGTGTTACATAAAGCAATTGGAATAGCACTGAGTCTTGTTTTCATTTTATTAATTTTCTTTTTTTTTTCAGTTGTTTTTTATTTTCACCTGCTATTTGTCTCATTTTCTTTGTTGCTTGCAATCGCACATTGCTGTGTCGCAGTGATTCTGACATTCATGTGACATTCGGATTCACTCAGCGATCTTTCCATTGTTTTACTTGAAAAGCATGTCAGGAACAGACAATGAAATGCCCAGATGTCTTTTTGTTTTCTTAACGTGAAAACTGAATGACTTTATTTTAAACATTCTGTCCTTGGGCTTTGAACCACAGTAAACATGTTGCTGGGTAGAATTTTTTTTTTTTTTTTTTTTTTTTTTTTTTTTTTGGTATTTAGAAGTATCCATATTGCAAAAAACTAACAACTCATTTCCCAAAATTGATTCTTTTAATTAGCAGGATCTGAAGAGGAACGCATGTGTGTAATTACTTGTTTTTCTTTGGTTTTTTAAACCAAGTTCCCATTGACACATTCACAAAGAGAAAGTGTCAGTCTTTCAGACATTTACAAACTGTGTAGTTTAATGAATAGTTACACTTGTAAATGCTGTTTTCGCTAATTAAAGATGAAATCGGGTTGCGTTTTAGTGTTTCTTGAGATGAAACACTAATTAATACCTGTTGTTTTAGATTTCAGCATCGAAATAGCACCCTGCACCTACATCCTAACAACTGCTCAGGAAAAGCAACATGCCGTGTCTACAAATAATGAGATTAAAAGCAAACAACTTGTCAGTTTTGGATTTAAATGTATTTTTTGATATCTGTTTAGTTTAAATTAAACCATCCATAATGTTAAACACTAAATAAATCTTAGGAAAAATTAGGTTTGGTTTACAGAGACTGCAAACCTACTGTAAAGCACAAATATAGCACCTAAAACATCTAAACACTGATGAATGCATTAGTCAAAACATGTCACAAAAATAGAAAATGAATTAAGAATAGTTTAAAAGTACAATACACTTAAGATATCCTCAGCTTTTTGCACATGAAAGACACCAAGTCCAGCTTTACTTAAACTGCCCTTTGTATACACAAATAAATAACCTTTTGCGAGACCAGCAGGTCTGGATTTGTAAGTTATGTACACATAAACTGGATATGTAATCTGAGTTTGCATGTATGGAAAGTGTAGTTTAGTTGCTTAAACAACAAAGCTATTCACTCACACCCTTTATTTAAATCTGCTTTAATGCCTGTGCTTCAAAATACAGATACATTAACTACACTGTAGCTGCACTATACTTTAGTTACATTATTAAATACAGTTATCTACAACGAAATGATAGGATTGAAAAAAGTGCCACCCTTGCAATCACAGAATTGTGTGCAAAGAGCATTTAATAAATATTAGAAAATGTATTTTGAAGTGTATACATTTCCTTCAGTTCTTAGTTGTGTCTTAATCGTTTGAATCTTAAAAAAAAAAATTAAAAATTCAATAACTCGTATCTGTTGTGAACTTTGATTTGCAACAGTATACAGTATAGGTCTGAAGTGTACATTTTTGAAAGAAAGACCAGGTTGAAGAAAGTTTTCGTTTTGCTTGCCTTACTTTCAGAAAGACTGTTACTATTGCCAAACTCATTTCACCTCATCAGTAACTTTGGGGTTGCTCATGCTGCTGTCAGTCAATAGAAGAAGCAGCTGGCAGTTTCACTCTCCAGGAAGTGCAAACTGGAAAGATTTGTGGAATTATTTTGGTCGCTACTTTTATAGCAGGAGAGTAAAAGCTGCAGTGTTAAATATTCATATTGAGAAATGAGAAATATTCATATTTTTCCCTTGTGTCTTTATGGGTCTTATTTTGATTGAAGGTTTTGAAAGTATTTGATTGCACACATATGACTTCGAGAAGAGGTGGCTTTCAAATCATTTTCTAAATTAGAAAAGAATGGACCACGTTTTATGGCTCAGTAAATAGTAGTATTGAATGTTATGAGCCATCAAGTAGAGCTGAATCGACTTACTGATATTACCTGAGAAAAATGGATTTGAGATGTCATCGTGTAAATAGATTCCTATAGAAACCACACTTTTATAGATGTTTTGAGCTTATCAATAAATAAGACTGATGGCCTGTCATTGCATGTTTAGTTTGTTTGTTTTTTTCCTGGAGATTATACACAACTTTGTCAGGTTTTGTTTTCCTTTTCTCCTGGGTGTTACCTACATATCCGGTTGCTTTGAACAACAGTCTTACCTACCACAAAAAAGGCAAACTCTTTGTTATTAACTCTTTGTATGTTTCAAGGTAATAAAACATACAGCAGAGTAATGGAGGGACAGACATTAAAAGCAGCAGAGACAGAAAGATGAAAACCAATGCCTGCAAGAACTAATCCAAGACAATATCTTCAAGCTATTTTGTTGTATTGACTTGAAACTGTGCCTGTTAATACCACAGTAGATAGGCTTCGGTAAATGTTCTTTTTTGTTGGCTGCCTCTCATACTTGAAATATATTTGCTGATATATAAAAACTGTACCTCGAGCAGATTGGTCTCAAAAGCAGGTTTCACAGATTTGTATAGAAAGAGGTTATTTTTATGGGCACTTAATTGGCAAAGGCTGCCTTACCCAATTTTTTGAACTCAACAGCTTGTGCCTATAACTGAGTCTTTGTGCCTTGCAGGAGGTAATGTAGAAGGTTCTGGGATGGTGTTCAGTGTATTGCCCCCATTTCTGTTTGCCAGTCCCTCGAACCTGCTGTACATCAGCAAGGACAGGATGTTTACGTGACATTTTCAGGATAAATCCAAGGAAAGAGACAGGTGACCTTCATACAAATACAGTTATATCAACAAAGATTAATTGTGTGTCTGGGGGTACCTCAGGAGGCTACAACATATGTGAATAACATAATCCAAGCCAAGTTTCTCTCTTCCAAATGTGCTGTATTTATTTATTTATTCAACATATATATATATATATATATATATATATATATATATATATATATATATAGATAGATAGATAGATAGATATATAGATAGATAGATAGATAGATAGATAGATAGTAACGTGCTGCTTTATTGCCCATTCTATCACCTATTTTAAGATGATGTTTAACCAATTTCTTCAGATGGGCATAATTTATTAAGGGCTTAGCATTTTTGATGTTCCAGGCAATAACATGGGTCATTAAGCAACACTCTTTCTAGAGAATGCTTTTAGACCAGCTACAGTACAGTACAAACTAACTGAAGTAGGCTTTGTTAAAACACACATTTTGAAGTGTAATGACTGGTATTTTACATTTTGTTTATGTTTATTTATTAAGTAGCTATAACTGGGATGTAAACCTCCAGTACATCATATGCAAACAGCCAAAACCCCAAAAGATCATTTTGGGGAGTGAAGAGAAGCACTTTTTTCCAGTCACCTGTGCCTGAAAAAAGATCTCTGTACAATGCCAACAAGTGCCCCAATGATCTACCTGAAGTGTCTTTGAATTGTATCTTCTGAGGCAGAGCAGGGAGGGGGTTTAAAATCCTCCCTGCCAAATACTTGTATTTGTTAATTCTTTTATTTAATTGTTAATTGTTTTGGCAGTTGGCATAATAATTGTTAATTAGAGCCAGCTGCCCATGCTTGTTACTGTGGGGCATATAAGCCTCACTGTTTGTTAATTTGGGACTACTGAGTAAAAGGCAGCAGAGGGCTGTGTGTGCTGGGTCTGAGCAGCCACTGTAGTGAGTATGTGCGTATAATTTGTTAAACTGTGTGTTTTGTTTTTGTTTTGTGGGGAAACGGTTTAGCCATCCCACTTTATAGTCAGGGTTGTTCCCTGAAGTTTAGTTAGCACTCTGAAAGAGCTAGGTATTTAGTTTGTTTTCATCTATTTTGTATTATTAAAACTCTATTTCTGTGGGTTGGGTCTCACTTTTAAAGGGCAAACGAATGATAGCGAAAGTAGCTTTCTCACACCTCTTTACAGCAAAGCTGGTGGTTGAACATTTACATATGGGTTTCCTGCTACCCATGCCTTTTCTTTTTGTTGTTTTAAATTCCCCCTCTGGTGTTTTTCATTTCTATTGCATATTAAACAAAGGTTTCATTCCATTTCTGTTTTGTTTGATGTGTTATTACCATTTTGTGACAGTTGAAGGTTCTTTTGATTGACAAGACCTTTTTCTTTTTTTTTATAAGTTAATATTAAACTCTGAATTCTTACTTTTAAATAAATGAAAAAGATCACATAAGCTAGAGATTGATAAATACTTTGCATAGCTGTTTGATTAAAAAAAAAAAGGCAAAAGAAAAAACCTTTTCAAAACTGAAATGGAGGTTATCTGGATTCCAATTAACAGCCTCGGGGTAGGAAAATCCATTATGGCGTACAATACCTGATAATAAAGATTATATTCAAGCAAGTGGTATAAAACATGTGCTTATAGAACAGAGGTATTGCTGATTATTAATTGCCACTGTTGTCCTAATTAAGGTCAGGGGATATTATTGTGGAAAATACAGTAAGTAGGCCAGTCTTTTTGTACCTCTATTGAAAGAAAAGCAGGTTAGAATGCCTGCTGTGAGTCACTGCGGTAGTACACCAGGGTGTCTGCCATGGCATGGAGAAGCTTGGATAAACAGGGGATATATGTCAAAGTGTTTAAGGTGAATGCCGAGCTAGGCCTTTTTACCTTAGTCGCTCAGTGTCTACACCACAAGTCAGGACTACAGCTTCTGTGCTAAAGTTAGCAGGACACACAGGAGTATAATGGGTATTAGAGGTTAACAACAGTAGGCAGCAGAATGATAATCACCCTTATCCTTCTTTTTTTTTTGTCATTTTGAAAACATTTTGTGTATTCTTTCGTTTTTGAAGTGTGAGTGTTTCTTTGTGCTACCAACTGCATGTTATATACAAGGTTCACATTGAATCAGTGTACTCTATAAAAACAGTGGTGTTTTCTCTCCACAGGTGTGTGTTAATCAAGGGATTTAACACACAGGTTATCTCTTCTGCAACACCTTTTCTAATTTGAATTTCTAGTGAGAAAATGCATAAACACATTTGGCAAAAGAAATTGTGGATGGAATTTCGAAAAGCAAAAAGGGGAGGTGTTTGTCAAGTTCTTCCCATAGGCCTTCAATTTACTGTGGAGAAAATCAGAACTTAAGTCACTCATTACCTACTAACATCTTTCAGAAGATGTTTGTCAACAATAACATCCTTGATTGCCAGGAATATATGTTCAATAGAGCAGAATAAATAAATTGTTAATCATGAACACCCTCAGAAATTGCTGAGAGGTATGGTATGCATTATAACCCCCTGCGGTGCTATTTATTATTACATATCGCTGTAGATTAGGAACAGATCCATTTTAATGGGATTGCGAGCCCTATTTAACATTAAACACAGGATTTAAGAGACTTCCTTCCCACCTCTGTTATATAATACCATTGCTGAATTGTAGTTATACATTAGAAAGGGCAGGAACATTTAACCCTGACTCAATCAAGTGTTACGCTTTGAATTAGATTTGCTCATTGTCATTAGTTAAGATTTACAATCGCGGGGGTTTCAGTAAGCAGAGTGTGAATGCTAACTTTCAAGCTGCTAAGGTGCTACAGACCTTGGTGAAAAGCTATATTACATAAAGTAATCTGAGGCTTTTAAAAAGTCTTATCTCTGTTTCTCATTACAGTGAGGGATAAGAAGATTTTCATTGTTAACCCATTTACCACCAGTATTTTTAAGCAGATCTGCATTCGGACTCTTTGCTCTTGCTGAAATATGATTAAAACATTACACCCATCAAAGTGATCAGCCAGACATCTGTACTGCATCAATTTAAAACATCATTTAGCAGAGGCATTTTGAACTTCACAGAAATTTTGGTCAAATGCAACCCCACAAAAAAATAAATACACAGTTTTTGTACATGTAAGTGTGCCCAATTACTCTAATTCCTGATTAACATGCTTTCCTTACTCTATGAAGCATCCATAAAGTGTAATAAACAGTTTATTCCCAACATGGGGTTTGTGAACCACCAGTATAGTGACTCTAGAAATGCCAGTGATTTGTACTCATTATTATTTTCTTAATTGGCTCTGATTTCTCTTTCATCTGGCCATGAACTGTGACCAGATAAAATAGTTATATGTGTGTTTGTGTGTAAGGAAGAGAGAGTAAAAGAGACTATACAAGTCACATTTCTCACTAGTTCCATCTAAGTTTGAACTCAGAATTGGTATTCATTTCTTTTGAACGGCATCTATTTTTAATTACTGTTCAGTTTGAAACCCCAGTGGGTATTGGCTGGAGCAGGAGATTGATCAGATATAATGTTCTTGTTAAAATTACATTCTTGCCTCCAGAATTCCTTCTTCAGATGAAAGACTCCAGTCCAGCATTTAGAGAAAAAGACTCTGTCACTGACTCATTACGTTATTACAGGGCATTCCACAACTGGTGTCCAAGTGCATTGAACTAAAGAGTTGCTTAAATACTTTCTTTATAATTAGGCAGCATATCTGGAACACTGTTGATTTTACATTCTTATGGGCCAGCTGTCCAAGGTATCAACACACTTTTGTGTCTCACTGTGGCAAAGTGGTTCATTGTAAACAGGTGCGGGAGTGATGCAGTGCGTGAAAGAAGCAGGCAGAGATAATTGTAATCGACCAAACAATAATTCCCCGGCAGTACACATCAATGTGCACAGCATGGGGTATATAACACAAGAACAGACATTCCCAAATAATAAATGATATCAGTCGCACAATAATACAGACATGGTCACCAGACCTGGGTGCGTGCAGTAGTGCTCGTGGTGGGTGATGCAGGTATATATCTGTGACAAAGGTGTAGTGTTGGTCGGTTTAGTGCTGGCCATTGGCGACGGCTCCAGAACAAACAAAAACACAACACTCACAATTTCAAATACGATTTGGGATTTTCACTGTCCTTCTCTGTTCTTACTCACAATAAACTAATGTGAAGAAACAGATTACGATTCCCGGTCCCTTTTTTTATGCTGTCACTCATGACCCCTTGGTAAACAAATGCAACCGCCTCTCCAATCTGCGGCTGCCATGTCGTCTCCCTTCCGGGTCAGTGCGTTCTTGCAACGGAATCTCACCTTTGTCCAGACTGGCTGGCTGACTTCCCGACCCTGGGAAAGAACTATCAGATCAGCCTGTCCAAAGAACTCTGTTCTCGCTGCTTAGCGCCCTCACAGGTCAGGAGGGAGATTTACAACCAAGAATCATTGTATTTCAGTCACACTCACCTACAGTATTATACTGTGCTGTAATAAAACCACTACACTTAATGTGGACGGTGAGTCATGCCTTCAGGAGCTTGATGGTTCAAACCTTGATTGCGCTAGTTGCATATCTTGAGAGCACTGCATTGGCATTTGTCTTGTTAGGAGGGCACTGGTCAGGTGCCCAACATCTTTCATACTGAGGTTAGCTAAATTCAGTATCTTGACAACATCTGCTAATTCCTGTAGAATTATCCTAACCTGTCGGTAAGGTGTGTCCTCTACACATTTTAGTGTTTTTACACCATTGCCTGTTAGGGTTGTTATTTCATTAATTGAACAGACAGATATATTTATTACCAGTCAGACGTACTGTATTTTATTCACTTTTTTTTGTTGCGCCAAGCAAGGCAGCATAGATTACTTCATGCTGTCAATGATATTGTTTCTATCTTGTGTATTATTCAGACCTACTGTATTTCAGGACCTTTCATTTCACCTGTTTGGAATTACTTATATATTGCAGTCAGTTTCTGGAATACCGGTTACAGAATGTTATGCTCAATGATTTCAATTATTTAGAGGTTCAGACCTTCAAAAATAATTTAAATCCAGTGAACATGTGACAGTATGACCAATCTCACAGGTGCCACATGTAGTTAGGAATTTACAGATCATTCAAATGTTTGTTAGAATCGTTATAGGGCTTGCTCACTGAATTAAGTCACTTGTTGTTTAAACCCTTTATTATCCCCATATGTTAAATATTATTAGGAGTGGTAAAACTTCATGATTAATCTGAAGCTTATGCAGTTAAAAAATACATGAGGAGATGCCAGTCTTAAGTGCTGTTTTCCCAAACGAAACAGTTTATGTGATGTAATTTGATAACATCTTTTGTGTACCAAGGTGAGTCACTGCAAAATGTTATATTAGCTACATCAAGTTTTTTTATGCAGTTAAATAGTAATGATAACAGGACAACATTAGAAGGTTGTTAAAAGACTGCTTGCCATTGAAACAAGAATCTTTAGCAATGTCACAGATTGATTACTATTTTGTAAGATTGGTAATGGATTAATTGCCATTTAGTCTTGTAAGTATTCCTAAATTAAAGCCCTACCACCAATCTATCTTTGAACTTGATTATTGTATGAGATGAACAGTTGACTTTTGCAATAAAGGTTGCTTGATTTAACATACATAAACACACAGTCCACAAAGGCAAGCAACATCTATATCCTTCAGATGTGTATAAGATCTGTCTTTGCATTGTGTTTTTATTTGTACCAGAACAGTAAATCCATTGAGAATGCACCATACATCACTGTCTGTCTGTTCCACACAATTTATGCTTCATCTTATCTTTCAGCACTCATTCTCTGTATGTTAGGAAAGCCAGCATACACAACGATGTATAAATGCATTGCTGGTCAGTTTCAGACGGAACCTAGGAATCAGTCTTATTTCCTAGATCTCCAAGAGTTCCAAGATCATCCAAGGTCAATCAGTTTTTGCTGCTGAAACAAGCTCTCTCTCTCTCTCTCTATCTCTCTCTCTCTCTCTCTCTCTCTCTCTCTCTCTCTCTCCACATATAGATATATAAGAAAGTGTGCAACTCTAACATGTTAGATAAAAGGGAAAACTTCTGGATTCGCACAGACTTAAGATTTAATTTCCCCATGGACTGAACCTAGAAGTCAATCTTTTTAAGATTCGAACTCCACCGCTGACCATCTGTCACAGTGTTCTTAAAACACTCCTCTGTAGGTCACTGGCGGACTTTCAAACTTGAACAACACCAGCTGTGTCTACTATGTTATCTGAAGAAGGAAGCCAAAACATTGTAGCTAATATTAAAATAGTGAGTTTTCTGTTTATCAGTTACCAGTACTTTTCTTCTTTATTAAGTATTTCTAGTGATTAATGAGTATCCTGTTAGATCCTGATTCTCCTTGGATATAGTTGTCTACTGCATTCTCTGGACTATTTATATCTATTGAGTAAAAAGACTATACATTACCTATAGCGTTGATTTAGCACAGATTTGTGTCGGCTTTATTTTAGCTTAGGTGAATGGTATAATAATCAACACTTGTCTATGGTTTAAACTTCAAACTAATCCAAAAATCAATGTCTGTGGATGTCTTGATTTCTTTAATGGTTTTAGCTGTCATCTTCTCCCCTTTTTAAATTTGTGGTTGATTATGTTGTTTGGAATTGGTGGGTACATCAGGGCTTCAGGTATTGCTGATTCAATGGCAGTACAAACCGTGCAACAGTTTTATGAAACCCATCCCTACAAGGTAAATAGATGGTGGAATTTAGAGAACATACCCTGATTCTGTGTTCTGGAATGCTGTCAGTGTTCTGCTGGTTAAATGTATCATTTTGTACAGAATTTCATCACAAGCTTCTGCCACTGATACAGTATCATAAAAACACAGGGGCATTTATACTGTGAAAGAGTGCTTAACTGAAATATCCAGTACACCAATAAATGATGAAAGATTACAAAATAACTTGTTTCATTTTTCTTTCCTTAATATTCTGCGTGGAACTGAAAACAGCACCACACAGTATGAAATGAATATGGTTTCAACCTGCAATTAATCAAAGGGCATATTCAATCATCCCTGGAACAAAGAGCTAAATAATTTATGAAAGCGCACTCTGTTTAATAGTACAATTCATTTACAGAACATCACAAGGGTTATGAATTCAGGAATAAAGGGCATTTAGATTGTGGAGAAGATTTTAATTCATTGGGTATTTTTTTTTTTGTATTAATTACAAATGTTTCTACAATAGAATTTTGTCCTTTTAATGATGTTAGGGAAGGTAGATACGTAGAATTATATTTTGCCTTTTTGTTCTAGGCATTAGTTAGACTGCATCAGGAGAACTGCCTTTTTAAATGCATCTCAATATGTACACCATCGTTGATCAGCTCATCAATGAGATTGTTTCTTCAATATTTACTCAAGCCAGGTTGGTGTATCTACAATAACTGTAGCTAATCATGAATAGAGGTACAGCATGGTGGAAATTGCCTACAGGTTTATTTTCAAAATGTATTTGAACAGAAATTGAAAGACTTTAACAAAACACAGCACTTTCAGGACATTACAAAGCACTCTAGGGTTTAATTAGAACAATCACATGTCAGCTCATTCTGTTTTCATTTAGGTTCTTAGTAATATTGATTGGGTCACATTTCTGTTTTGACATTTCTGCACACTTTGCTTGTCATTTTGGGTATAACAGACATCATTGGGAAAGGCAGACTATTTATCACCCAGTAACAGAACCATTGAGAACCACATAGCTTACAGCATTATATCATTTTTAGTTTGTATACTGTTATACTTTCATCAGCCAAACAAATGACTGCTTTTAAAGCACAGCAGTGAGCTGCATAGATCCCTGTACTTACAAAGCAGCGAATCCCATTATATTTTCTCTTACACTGGGGGTTTACACCTATTACAGTAATTGGCTGAATCCTGTATACCAACACTGTGGAATAACTTGGAGATAAAGTATCAACCTGCAAAGGAGTCTGATTGTTATTGACTTAATTTGTAACTGAATTTGCATCTCCAGTATTGAACAAATTGCTCATTAAAGACATGTCTTTAATTCAGATTCCAATCGTAACTTCAATCTTAATTTCAGAACCAAACAAACAACAGACTGCAACCATAAATATTTCCTTCCTCAAATCCCAAGCTCATTAACAATTAATATCTCATGAAACTCTGTGTGAAAAACAATGAGCATGTTTGTGATTCTTTGTTGCTTTATTTTTACCAAGGTTGTGGTTCACACTGTACAAACAAAACACCAGTACTTCATATGTTATGCCAAGTGGGCTCACTTTTTTAAATGTCATTTAAATTGCCCAATTGAACATCAGCCTCACTGCTATAACTCACAAAGTTTGTTTGAATCCTTTTGGTTAAAGTTCAGTATCTTTAGTCTATGCCTGCCTTTGTCTGTTGCCTAACCAGTAACCACTGTGGTGCAGCAAAGCGATCACAGTTAAATTGCCTTCCCTAACCCAAGGAAATACAATTGACAACTAACCAACAATAAATACATTTTAAAATAGATATTTAAACCACACCTCTGTTGGTGATTGTGGGACACTGCAGCTGTATAGCCAGGATTGTAATTAGTGTCTTAATTATACTTTGCAAAAGTACACAAGCCCATTTATAATTTTGCAATATATTTGACAAGTGTAGATAATGTTAGAGAATCTAATTTTCATCTGTATAGTTTAACTAATTACCCAGTGATAATTTGATATAGAGGTATTTATGTAAACATAATGCTAATTCATTTTTAATGCACTGCCTAGATTTTTTTAACCAATTACTTTGGTGATAGCTTGAGATATCATTTAAAACATTTCTAAATTGGATGCCAACAGATGCGACTCATTTTACCACTGTGGTGAAAATAAGCCAAATGAACAATTAATATAACCCCAGATACGGTATTAAATGCATGACAGGAAATTGTATTCCCCTTGTATGATGTTTAATTACATGGTTTCAAGATGAAATATGAAATGTTAATGACGATTTTAAATGCTTCACAAGATAATTTGATCAATCCAAGGGAAAGCGTATTATTTGTTACAAAGTTGATGGGTTTTTCCAAGGAAGAAGAGTATCAAGTTATCAAAGAACCCTGCTGTATCATTCCTCCTGAAGTGACTCCTTATGCATTATTAATGCTGGATAACAATATAAAATAACCTAAAGAATTCAAGCTTAAAACAGATTGACTCTGATGCATGTCTACCAATATTGAAAAATTAAAAATAGAAAAGAGATTGCAAAATACAACTTTAGAGTCAACAGCAAAATGATTGGTGACAAATATTGTTTGTTTATTAGGTTATATGCAGTTTGGTTCAAGCTGGCTTATCCATAAAAATAAATATTGAGATCCATTAACATGTGCAAACACCAATAAAAGCCTTCTTTAGCTGAGTGATTGAATTCTATGTCATATTAAACTGATTTTGCTTGGGTTAGTTTAGTTATCTTACGCTGAAGATTTGTTTTAGAAATTCAGTAATAGAGTTAATTCTCCAGAGGCGACACCAAACTTTTTTTTAATTAAGTAGAAGTAAAGTAAAGATTTTTGAACCCAGTAAAAGTGATTAATCCAGTAGTATCTCGGACAGATACTACGCTAAAGATGTTTTCATATAACTTACAATTTGATCATTTTATGGAATGAATCGTAAATTGTATTTAAAAAAATGTGAAACCTATTTAAAATCAAAAATTTGCATAATCTTTGTAGTTTAAGAAAAAGACATTCGTTGTTGATTTGCTTCAGTGATCATTTGCAGAATGCATAGAGCCGTATTTGCATAAAACATACAATTTTCTAAACCAGATCTGGAGGATATATTTATTAAAAAAAAAAAAATCATAAAAGATAAAAATCTTCAGGCTTTTGTATGCAATGTCTTTACTTCTGACTTCTGTGTTTCTTTCTCTACACTTTAGGGGTAAGATTAAACTGAAGATAAGTACAATATTTTAGTGAAACTTTTCTCCTATTTCCAAAGACCGTTGTCATAGGAGAACGTATTCCAGATAATGAAATACCAAAAATTACTTTTTTAAATATAATTGTATGACTGGAGCAGAAGACTGGCCAATAGCATCATGAATTGTTCTACCATTGAGCAAAAGTATTAATCAGTGCCTAATATTGCAGAACAAGTGTTGCTGCAGTCCAAAAGGTTGGGAAATTCTAAAGAAATCATACATTGCTCCTCAGTTCAAATGTAAGATATTCATCTGTCAGAATCAAAGAACTAGAGCAGTAGGCATGTAGACAGTAGATCTAGTAGAGTAAGTAGAAAATATTAGCACCACACACCATGATTATAAGTACAACTGACTCCTTGAAAATGTGTCAGTTTAAGGCACTAATTAAATGCAATGCAATGATCACATACAGTAGGCCTCCAGGCATTCTCTTTTGTCAGCTTATTTTAAAATTCTCCTCTGGGATGCATTACCCCTGTCAAGTTATCACATGTTATAGCTGAAAATTGAGGTAATCGAGAAGACATTAGGTGAAAAGGGACTTGAGGAAAACGAAAATGAAATCTCCTTGGTTGTCATATCTAAGCTCATCTTACTTTTGGAGCTTAGCCACAGAATGACTTAGAATATAAGGAAAGAAATAAAATAGATGTACTTTCTGTACCTGTTGAATGCCCTTGCTCTTTACAGACTGGCAAACATTACAGGCTTTGTCCTAATTCCAGTGAAGGATTTACTGTGAGTTGCTTTAACGGGATTCAGGATATTGTTCTAATAGATGCTGATTTGGAAATGGGCCACTTGCAATTATCAATGAGCTGTGCTAGATTAAAGGCAATGGTGGTACAGTTTCACCCCAGTGTCCCTGGCTCTCTGGATTTGTAACTGATCCAGTCTGTCCATCTGGGAAGCAAACAGCATGTATTTTTTGATGAGAAACTGGGGCCAACCAACCAGCTGTGAAAAAAAATAGATTACTCTTGTCATTTTTCCGCAAGGTAATTTGCCAGCAGTATGTATGTGTATATATATATATATATATATATATATATATATATATATATATATATATATAATTTTTCTTGTGGCGCATGATCTTTAAACAGTGCTGCCAGTGTCATATTAGTCAAAACATTTTCATGTAATATTCTGATACATGCAAGGGACTGTGGTTCCCAGTGTAGACTATTTCTTTTCTATTGAAAGAGCTTTTTTGGAGTTGAACCAGAGAGAGGCAGGCTTTGGGGCCAAAACAGAAGAATTCAAATTCCAGTTATTGCTGTTATTCCTATGACTACAGTAGTTAATTTCCACTACTGTTCCAAAATAAAAGCAAACTTATTTGGGATATGTTTTTCTTTAAAATGTTAAAATGAAAACAAAAATATTGAGTGGTTTCCAAGTGAGTTTTTATTTTTCAGATGTATTTTTAACAGTGCATATTTGTTGCCAGCCACATATGGAGAAGTGATAAAATAAAGCAGGGATCAGTGACGCCATTAACTGGATTCACACTGCTATTTTTGTTAATGATGCCAGTACCTTAAAGTATAACAAACCAAGATAGATCAAGCATATCCAAGCTCCAAATGTGGTTTTACGTTACTGAAAGCATTCCAAAAAGATACAGAGAGAAAGAGAAGAAAAACACAATACTACAATGCATGGTGTCAGCTTGCAGATAGACTTTGCCAGAAGATTAAAAAAATAAATAAATAAAAGTGCTACTCATAGTTGAAATTTTACATTTTCTATTAGAATGTACTGAGCCCAACATTTTCTTTGGGTATGACCTAGATAGCTAAAACCATCTGCGGTAGTTTGTCCTCATTCATATAGGCATGCAGACTGGCAAGAAGATAATCAAGTGTGTTGTGTAGAGCTAGGAAAAAATGATTACACTAACCTTTATTATAAATGGGATGACATTAACCTGCATACTTTCAGAAGTATTGCTTCCATAAACTTGCAGGGGTTGCCATGGAAGTTAATGTTATTGTAACTGTGAGAGTCTAAAAGACAGATTATACGTACAGTATGAGGTACTACTGATTGACAGGATAATAATACAGACTGCAGAAAGGTATTATAAGTTAAAGAAAAAAATCATTCTTCTTACAATGACTGGTAATATGGTGAAAGCATTTTTTTTCTTACGGATCTTAAGATGATTTATTTATCAAGGCATTATTAGGAAGTAAAATACCATAGCCAGCTTTAGACTCAGATTCCTCTAATTAAGCTATACCATCTATGGGTTGTGGTCAGAAATGTGAATGTCTGAAAACAATACCTAAATGCGTGGTCAGCATTTTCTGTGACACTATATATGAGCATTATAATAAGCATGTGGTTTTGACTTCAGTGCATTTACAGGCACTTTATTCTTCACGAATGGCCCCAGGTCCTGACATTGTTAAAGCATCCTTAAGAAATGAACTACTTTACTCCAAATGCCCCATTTCTTGCAGCATAGTCAAGCTTTTATATTCTCTTCTTGGCAGTCCAAGAAAATCCCAGCCCCAAAAATGACAATCTCATATCAACCACAAACCATTTGCATTAACACTGGGCTACATTTCTTTTGTGTTTTCTATTTGACTTATATAATCACAAATACAGTACTCTCGCTCAATTACGAACAATTACATGCTTTATGAGACTGACAACAGCTTTCTAAATCCATAACTGCCCCCAGTCCTATTAGAGCAATTTATGATTCAATACTGGTATGAGGAAGACATAATTATTTTATATTGGTATCCGGTTTAGATGGATAGGGAAAAATATCCATCTCAAAATACTCTGACACCAAAATAATTTCTTACAGTGTTCTGGTTTACAATGATAGGGCAAGGATTTGTAGTCTGTTTCCTTTCAAGTACAAAACCTCCTAAAGACCCAAAACCTGAATATTGTATACTAGAGCTGCTCTCTGAGCAAGTGACGCAGTCATCTATTTCAGGGAACCAGGGTTATGACAATAACCTAATATTTTACCACACGGCAAGCCCTCTCATAGGTGCAACAGCACCCTGATGATACCCCAAACTTTACCTACATGAATACTGCCATGCTTCTTATTATTTTCAAGGTCAGAAAGAACTTAAGTTCTGCAAAAAACGTCAATCAATGTCTTGCTGTAGTGGCTATGTGGCTTGTATCTGACAAACTCAATAATACAATAGCCTTGGACATCCTGCTCCTCTAAAACCTGTTTGCATGAGTAAAACTGAAACGTATCTTTTTGAACAAATATCAGTGCTCCACATTATTTTTATTTATTTTTTTCTAAGGAAATATTCTGTACACTGGGCTCAGAAATCCCCAATATTCTGTATATTTTCTGTTTGAGTTACCTAAGTATTAAATTTAAAAATGCTCAGATGATTACTGAACCAACTGGTTTGCATGTTTACCCGATTTTTATATTGGGCTTTTCATTTAATGTCTGATTCACAACTGAATATATTAAACCAGCTACTACGATGGGAAACCATAAAAAGGAAATTGACCATTAAAGAAAACATTCAGATTCAAATAAAATTCCACACAAGAAATGAATAGCAATATATTATTATATATAGTTACAGCAACTAGCACTGACAGGAAATGGGTTGCGTAATGTCTTATTTTGTTTAAAAAAGAGATTTAAAAAATGTATCTTTGTATGCAACAGTTTTAATACATTTAGAGTTATTTCAATTTATTCTAAATTAAATATAATGGCTCTCTGAAATAAAACAAACCTATTCTCATTTTTCTGTTTCCTTTCTCTATAGGGTCCCAAAGATTAGGACAAATTTAGATAATTGCTTTTCAAATGTATATGAATCACCTGCAATATGGTGTTTCAAGTTGCTTTGAGCTAGTATCAGGCTGTGATTGATCTGTCCAAAACTTAAATGTATTCCCCTGCCACAAGTAGTGGTCGTTCAAGCACAATAAGGTGAACTATACCAGGCCAGGTTTTCTTAGTAGCCCCACATTAGTACAAAGGCCAATGCTGTGCTCCCTGTGGGAACAGAAACTCAGCGGGACCTGGATTTGAACCTGTGAGCTCTTTATTGTACAGCTCACCCTGCACTTCTGCATGGAAGGGTCTTCCTTGAGGAGCTGCTGGGGATCCCATTTCTGTATGAAGTTGGAAACAAAAGAACAGATGCTGATGTGACCTGAGGTGTCTGTGAAGAGAGATTCTTTGTCTCCATGACGACACTACTTTACTACTTAGCATTCACATTCTGTAAGCAGAAAGAGAAGAGGTTGGGTGGTAGCGTGTTTTTTAAACACTTCTCTTACTTGAGAAAGGTATGCTATCTACTGTACAGCTACGGACAAAAGTTTTGCATCACCTAGAATATAGGATTGAGACAAAAAAAAAAAAACATATATCACATAACTTAAATCTTTTATTTAACATCATGTAATCAAAGAAACTATATAGAAGTCTCCCTGAAGCCGTAATAGTAGTAAAGTATTTCATGTTAGATTTTGAAATGTCACTTTTTTTTTGTTTTTCATGAAGTATATGGAAAACTACAAAGCGGTATATAATTTAATATGTTAGCGTAACATTATTTAGCAGGTTTCATGCAATTTTATGAAGCAAAATGAGTTAATTTTATAGGGTGATGCACAACCTTTGGCCAGAGCTGTATATCAACAGTGGGAATCTGTCTGTGCAGGGTTTGGAGTTACTCATTTGATTTATAAAAGAAGTATTTATTTTTGTCTGGGCCTTGCAATTGATAAAAAAGCAGGAAAAAAACTCCTGATTAGTTTGTATGAGTCTAATACTTTTTTGTCTGCCTGGATGTCACAGCCAACAGCAAAGAGAGATCCAGCCCGCACGTTTTAATGACACCAACGAGAGAAAAGGCAGCTCTTTACTGGCTTATTAGAATAGGTCTCACCTTGTCATTTCAAAATCGAATGCGAGTCTCTCTGGAAGGCAAACAGGGGTTATGCAATGCTGTTCTATGTGTGAACTTTATACCAATCAAACCTGTAATTCTGTTTCTCAGAATTATTAATTACCATGGATCTTGACATGCTGTGATTGAAAAGCCTTTAGCTATATCCGCGTTGAGTTATGAGAAGATCTCCCTTCTGAATTGAAACAAGTAGGAATGCTGCCGGCATTTGGAGCTGAAGTTAGATCATCCCTGCTGAATAAAAATGACTATCATCCCAGAATCAAGTACTGTATTTTCAAAATGTCACTTTTACAAATATCACTGTTTAGTTATAGTTATAGTAGTTGTAATAAGTTTAGCCGTCTTCTTTCATGCATCCGTTTATGCATCCAGTTTTACAGCTTGCAATTTTTTTTTTCTTGGCAGTGTCTTGTTAGAAGCTGTATAACTTATACTGCCACATTGATAACAGATTTTCAATAAATGAGTATATCTTCATAATGGTATAAGGTGACATCCCCATTTCATTGATATATTGCTTTTCCACACTTTTTTAAGGGCTTTATTTTGACTCTAATTTAATAGTAAAGAAACAACAACTAGGTGTCATGTTGCTTTCGAATGCATTCATGTTGTTCCGGTCTTGCCAGGTAATCAATACAAGTTAAAGCCGAATTAATTTAGTATAACTGGAATTTATTACTACAAACTGCAAGTCAAACTTTTAAATTAAGAATAATATTGAAAGTTTTAGGTTGTCTAGAAATCAATATTATTTAAAGAGCATTAAAAACTCTAGGACTGTGCATAGTGTGTGAAATGTTTTCATTAAGTGTAAGTTATAGTTACGCTAACTGTCAAGACACTTGTGGCCTACTAGCAGTGGACGAAATTCAAAAATGACCTTTTGGGATAACAAATACTGAGAGACAAATTAAATGATTTCTGTTCAGTGCTAATGAGAACAAAGTATGTGCCACCATTTGATGAATGCATCGTTCACATACACAGAGGCAAAGATCATAAAGAAGCTATTTCACTGTGAAGCTGTTCTGTTAAATTGTGTAAATCTTGCCAACCATGCAGGTTTCATTTCATTACAGTATTAGAATTTCATTTCAGCGAGTCTTGGGTAAATTGGGTAAATGTGGCCTTGAGAGCATAACAACTCACTCATTTGCATACATGCTTCTCTCAAGTACACTGAATCCACATCCCGTCAACCAAGGTAAAGCAGGCACCTGCAAATGACCTTCTAAATGGGGCTTGCGAAACAAAAGGTTAGGTACTTCATTACAGATGGGAATGGTTATTACTATCGGATATCTTTTTAAGATGACTTTTTTTTTTTTTTTTTTTTTTTTTGCATGTTATACAGTAGCTGATATCTGAAATGCTAATTGTGAAAATAATAACCAACGTATTAAAAGATCATCTCCGATTTGTGCCATAATATAAACGATTTTGCGACAATATTGAATGCAATACAAACGCCAGATTTCTAAAGCTCCCTGTACGCGTTATCATGTTTGAAATGCAAATATTTGGAAGCCTGTGCACGCCATTGTATTGTTTAATATGAATAGTTCATAAATTATCAGCTATCTGCTTCGGTGTGACAGTCCGGCCTTCGAAATAGCAGCAGAATGCGCTACCCCCGGAAAATGAACGCAGCATATCATATGTTGGCGATTATCTTGAATTGAAACAACGACATTACAACAATATTGTACCTGGCAAAGTAATCAACGAGCAGGTGACTAACTAGCGCATGCCCCGGAGGTTACTATAGCGTCTCGTAACCATAGAAACGCCGTGGAGTTTTCCCGGGGACCGGTGCGGTTTGCTGCGTTCTGTGCTCTAATTGGCTCAGATATGTTGTGAGAAGCATGACTGCAGAAGCCGGTAGGTTATGAAACTTTTTGCTTGTAACTGACAATAATATACTTGTATGTGTTAAGCTTATTAATCATTATGTGTATTAATGACAAAGCGTAATTGTATTTTGAAGATATGTAAAGATTATGTTTTTTTTTTTGTCTTTCTGTACCGTAGCGGGTAGCTACTCCACTTTACTCGAGAGGTATTTTCTGTTGCAGTTATATAATGTATACAATTGCGCTTTACTTCATTGCTCTACGTCTCCTTACATAATGCCATACTATATTCTCAGGATGAAACAGCAGTTAAAACGTGCCACAAGTATTAATAATTTAAGTAAGTTACAATTTGTGTCGCCACCGTTTGAGATGTACACTGTCTGTGTTGGCTCTGGTGGACACAAGTAAATAAACAATACAAAAATCAAGTTGAACATGATGGCAATTCCATAAAGTCACGGTCACTTTACCATGGAATTATCCATCATTTCAGTTTTTAAAGTGACCGTCACCACAGAAGAAAAAAAAAGTTTACAATTTTAAAAACACGTGACGCCCAGTTACTAATAACATTTTTAAGAGGAAAAAGACACATCGTTTCTGTTTTTAATAAAACAGAATGTCACTTCCGTTCCATTCTTGGTAAGGTTTTTGTACAACTTGTATAATTAAAAAAAAAAAAAAAAAAAAAAAAGTGTTTTTAAACTTTCCGCGCAACGCTAACTTATTAAGATGTATATTATGCAATATATATGTAACTTTTTCTTACTAGAGTATACTCGAATTAGTGTTACGGATGTGACCAGATGGATGGATGATAAAGAAGATTTTGTTTGCATGTGGGTATTGTACAAGACAAAGTATTTTTACATCCCTGATATGGGAGCTTGTATACATTTTGAATCTGCATATATATATATATATATATATATATATATATATATATATATATATATATATATATATATATATATATATATATATATATATATATATATATATATATATATATATATATATATATATATGCGCAGAGAGAGAGAGAGAGAAAAACAGTAAGCCCAGATAACTTAAGAACTGTACAGGAATGTTCCTGTAATATAGTTACTGCATATCAATCATACTGTATATAAAAAAAAAATAATAATAATTTCCAACTGGCCGGAAGCCCCACCAGTCCCATGACTAGACACATATATAGGTATACAAATGTATATATTGTTTATACAGTTTTTTGCTCCTGGCATATGTGTAATGTTTTTTGGTGATTTATTTATTTTCTTCCTTCAATTTTAAAGGGTGGTTCTTTTGTGGAAATCGTCAGTGCTCAAGGGAAAGATCCTGTAACAAAATGGAAACTCTGTGGCAGCCAATCTTCTGTTTGCAAAGTAAGGTTTTATATTTTAATCAAGAACATGAGAAGTTTAATTGAGGGTAAAGAAAGGAAAGAGAAAAAAAAAACAGCTTAACATTTATAGAGTACTTTAAAGTCTTAAAGCTCCTCAAAATCACTGAACAACTGCCAACAGACAGCCACCCCTGGAGCTGTAAAGTTGACAGCACATTTTGTGCCAGAATATAACACGTGTACGATTAAATTTATGTCCCCAGAACAGAACATGTTGTATAAATACAGATAGCAATGTGAACATCATCTGAGCAACTGATATTGTTGCCAGTTATAGTTTCTACTAAGATTTATTTAGTTTATTTCTAATGTGATGATCTTGACATGATAAAATGTGCTCTGATTGGTCACTGTATGAGTAGAAGTACAGTGTTGTCTTTCTCCGAAATGTGTTGTCAAATTCTATTTCTACATTGAATCATTTATTATAAGTAACTTCATCTTTTTTTTTTTTTTTTTAATTTTTAGGATTTTGACAAAGCGGTTAAGAGTTTTGTTTATGTTCTTGAGGGCAGCAGTCAAACAAACAAGATGCAGCTGCCCAAAGAAAGCAAAATGGCACGTAAGTGTGGCAACCAGTGTGAACAGCAGCTAAAGCCATTGTATTCGAAATGTCAGCCAAGTCTCCCTGGTAATGTCAGCCAACCCTCCTCACATTCATGATTATTTTAACCAGTCAAATGGGCAGACTTCTGTGTGAACTCAATCACTGTTAAATGTGCTCTCTGCTCAATCATCTTAAATTTGATCCAAAAGAACCCAATAAAACCAAGTCTATTGGCTCCCTTTTGTAATACCTGGAACTGATACCCGTGGTGAATCTCATTTTGAACATGATGATAGATTATGAATATAGATACTTTTTGCCAGTAGGCAAGAATGATTATGTCTAATGCTTGGAGTTCTATAATGTATAGAGTTAAAGCCTTCTAAAGCATTTTCTTTTCTATATATTGCATTGCAAAAGCGCCAGCAGTAACAATCAAAACTTTTTTTTTTAAAGAATAAAGTATCCTGTAAATGTATTCACATGACAATTACAGAAACCTAATTATACTTTTAAATTATTTCTTGCTCTCAATCAGTTTGTGGACCCTTGACATTTTAATTGTGCCACTGTAAAAGAACACAAAGTTATAAATATGTTTGCTGCCAATTCTTTCTTCAAAGGCTTCAACTAAAAGGGATTTCAAAGTGAAGAATTGAACAAAAAATAATAGAAAAAATAAATGTGCGTTTATTTTTAATGAATGTCTTCAACTGAATATGTATATTCCTGTTTGGGATTTTGGTGATGCTGCTCTATTTCCCATGATATTCTGCTTTGAAGTAATGTGATCAAATTTAACAGAACCCTGTGAATCAACGTAAATTTTAAATTAACTGAATTTGTGAAATGATCTGGGGTCTCACCTGCTAATATAGAAACTGTTTCAAAATAAGGTTTATGTGCAGTTCAAGTGTGGCTCCTGGTTAAATGCTGGGTGACGCACATATTGTGGCTCGAATGAACTTAGAATAATAAACAAAAAGAAAGAAAAGAGAAAGTAAAAATAAACACAGGTTTTTTTTTTATTATAGTTGTATTCATTTGTTTATTATTATTGTTATTGAAACTGTGTACAGCTCTGCAGTGCGCTCTCTTGTTGTGTATTTTGCTGCCATCAGGAGATAACAACTACTGTAATGCACAGAGTAATGCTAAGATTACATTATAATGTAGCCGAGAATTTAAAAAAAATTAAAACGGTGATAGTATTCAAAATGTCTTGCTCTCAAACATTTCATGTTTTACACTGTCTTGAGGCTCTCGGCCATATGAAAATTGTGGTATGCGGCTCGAAGGGTCTGGAGGTTTGGCCACCCCTGGTGTAGTAGTATGGTTTTGAAGCAGAGTACAAATGCAAGCCTGAAGATTTGCGGTACAGTAGAATAAATGGGGGTTCAGGTATTAACGTTTTGTTTTGAGCCAACTGGTGAAAACACCATGAAAACCTTCAATTACACAACAGGTTGCCATGGATTTGCAAATAAATACAATAGCCTTTAGTTTACGGTGTTCTTTGTTTCCCTCCAGCTGCATTAAACACTGTGCCTGACTGAATGGGGTGGAGAAGTTCAAGTTCAAATACAGAAATTAATGAGTTGGATGCAAATTTAACAGAACGTTTTGCCTATCTTGAACTTTGAATTTGAATGATTCTAGTTAAAATGTCTTTACATTTAGTAATGTGCACTGTTTATAAAATCCTTTGTTTCATGCAATTTTATTTGGCTTTACTGTACATTGTTTGCACCTTGACACAATTCTTAAAGAAACTAAATTAAACACTACATTTTCTGTATTGTATTTTGTGGATGTTTGCATTTATGCATTAATGCTGTCAAAACATGTTTATCAATATATATTTTGTGATGGTGGTCTACTATGAAAGGTGCTATATAAAATATCATATATAATAATAATAATAATAATAATAAAAACATACATGAGTTGCTGACTCAAATGAGGATCAGATAAGGCTGCAATAACTCAAATCAAAGCTCAGAAACTACAGCATTTACTTCACAGATGTAATGCAGGATTGTTTTGCTTTGAAAGTCAAAGCTGTAGTGACAGCAGCTGTTCTCCAATTAATGCACCTGAACAGATATTCCATCACAAACCTACTTTAGAATGTATCTCGTACAAAACAGCTTATGTCTGGAAGGTTTACATTTAATTTAAATCTTTACAAAGTCACATTAAAATGTCAGTCCCACCTGAAGATTTCTCCTTTATTTAATCTTTTAGGATTGCAGTAGTCCCCCCCGTCCCCCCCAGGATTTGACATTAAAACCAGTTTAAAATATACTGTTGTACTGATTGAATTACTGGGTCAATGGAAGTTTAACAAAATTGTTAAGATAAAGTATCAATGTATTTTGAATATTCAGATCATATAAACTATAGAAAAATTATGGCATAATAATTTTTTATTACATGTGGACTGATCCAGAGATACTTGATTCTTCAGACTTCTGTACCCCTGGGAAAAGACTTCTCAACAGAATTAATGTAAGAATGTACAAAAAAAAATCTTAAATGATTTATTCTGTTTAAAGTAGACATTTGATGTGTGTGGGGGGAATGGCTGTTGATTAATTGCGAAATGACAGTTCTCTCCAGACGTGAGCAATGAATTTCTGTACTAGACCCACTTGGACTAATTAAGTTTATTTTATTGTTATTGCACAAAGACTGGGTGTTGTGGCATGCCTGTGGGGACCAAAGGTACATCTTCATCTGTTTAACAGAAAGTAGGGTAATGATAATTCTGACATTACAGTACCTCTGATTGCAAATAAGGGAACAGGATTGCCCAGTGGCCCTGCATGGTTATCCATTAGATTTCACTCCAGCATTTTCAGGATGGTGCAGTGATTGTGTCAGTCTCTGTAATAAACACAGCCAAAGTGTACGTGTTTTGCTATCTGAGATTGATTTTCTGCCTTTGAAATCTATCCATCCATACATCGAAACCCTTGGCTATTACCATAAAGGACAAGAAAGTTTATGAACTAGAGCAGTATCCACATTGCAGTACACTTCTCTGAAACTAACAAGTAACTGATTAAAACTGATAGTGATCTGGTGTGATTAACATAAATTTTGTATCGAGATTCTGAGCACCTCTTATATACAATATACTGATTGCTCCAAGGTTATGTGAGAACATATCATAAAAATAGCTTCACTATCTATATTGCAATAAGGTTGCCATCTTTACGTCTTAGCTGCAGAAGCTGTAGGTACTTTTAAAACTGTTGTGTACAGTATTGGAAAGCAATTTGAAACAAATCACTTGTGTTTCTGATGGGTGAACATAGGTTTCATGGTACATTTCTTTCCGTCATATTTTCTCATGCAGATGGAAATGTTTTAAAACTGCACTCTGTACTTTGATTGATCTGATCAACAAACAAGATATTATTCAAAGCTATCCATCATTGAGGTACCAGCAGAGCCAAACCTCTTTATCAATATCTTGCAGCTGCTCATGTTGAGAAAAAGGCACGAGTCACAAAAAGTGAATGTGCAAACACTGTTTAAAAAATGATCAGTTTTCATGTAATTTTGGTCAAATCATACCTGTAGGACAAAATATTCAAGACATTTAAGAAGCCTTTCAGTGCCACTAAAATGGAATGCTATGACTCCTAGCAAGACATAGTAGAAAGGTAGTGTTTTCTACATTTTATTATGTAGAGATACAACTTTATTTTTCTCTCGTCATTGGAAGACACTACTGTATGAGGACAATAGCTTGAACCGTTGGCTCCATTACTGACTTTGTAGATATATAAAACATGTTATTGATTTTAGCAGGCAGTGAAGTGGACTGTTAACTGCAGTGATCCAGTCAGTCAACAGAAAAAAATAAATAAATACAGAGAGATCCTCAGGAAAGGTGTGCATTATTGTGCTGCCTTAATGCACTAATCTTTTACTAAGGGATTTGGGAATAAACCTAGCCCAGTGAAACATGAAATGCAGAGGAGTTTACAACTGTGTCTTGTGTTCATACACCACAAATACAGCTTACTTAGCTGTAGCTAAGCGTTAAGTTTTTAGTTCTAAGCCTCTGATGTCCAATGCCCTCTTGGTGTAAAATCAAAGGAAAACTGATTACGTCATTAATTCAGGTCCATACACAAGCAAGATACAATGATTCTCCACAGACAATTACTAATCATTTACAAAAAAAAAGACTAGATCTTTTGCTAGATCAAAAGATCCCCAATTTGTGTTTGCTTAAACAAAATCCAGCAGCTGAAAATTCTACTTTGTTTATGGTGACTGCAAATGAAATGTGAGTATCAGAATGCAGATCAGACATACATTGGTAGGAGTCTGATTGTGTGCACTCAGTTGCTAGGTGCTTCCATACTCAAGACTGCACAAGTGACTCGTGTTTCACAAAGAACAGGTTCAGAAGTGATGGCTGTGTGAGCCGCTCCGGAAAACACATTTTGCTGCTGATTTCCACCACCGATTCCCTGATGCAGTAATCATTGAGGAATGGTCATTTAAACACCTTGTACACTTGCCACTTGTCAATTAGTGCCATCTTGGTTTTAAAGTTTTGTGTTTTGATCTGAGCTTGTTGCCAGACTCTCTTTTACCGTAGACATATGTAATAAATCAACAGTGTCAATACATTTTGACATCTAGGACAGCTGCTATGTACAGCCAGCAATACAAAAGAAAGCTTGACACAATTCTGCTCATTTCAGTGATGTTGTTCCTGAGTACAATTTTATTTTTGTATTAATGCGTTACTTGCGTGTATAAGAGAAATCATGTTACACATTTTGAGTATCTCTCCCAAACTTGCAATTTTATAAAATGAGAGATCCTACACACAATGTATTAACTTACACAATAAAGTGAAAGGACAGTAAAATAATAATAGTAATAATAATAATAATAATAATAATAATAATAATAATAATTATTTGAAGCTACTTGCTCTTTAATTTCAAGCAGCCTAAAGGAACCCAGTTAATGTTACACTGTTAAAAATGTGCCAATAGTATATCAGCCTTTTGTATTATTTTGTGCCATGATCTAACCTTTGGTGTTACAAACAGAACAAATGTCAAATGTATTCCATAGATGCAATCTTTATTGAAAATCTTTATTGACATTTACATAAAATGTGAGAAAAAATGTCATACAAATAAATGTGTATCTATCTGTGTTGGTCAGTAGGGGTTTTGCTTGATCTAACATTGAGATTGATGCTGTAGCAGGTAACGGCTAAATTGTAGGCACTGCTTGCTGATCTTCCAAAAAGTAGTTAATCCTTCAGCCAGACTAAAGACCGAAGGGCAAGCTGCACTTGTCAGGTGCCTGGCCAGTGAGGTCACTGAAGCATGATGAAGAATGTTATCTTTGCCTAGCTGACATACCTCCCTGTCTCTGCTTGGAACTTGGAACCACACTTGCATGATTCGCTCTGTGCGCTCCTACTGACACTGAATGTGAACCACTGGGAACCCTCTGTTATCTGTGTCCCAGTCTTTGCACTGGGGTAGAAGCTTAGTAAACCTTGACCAATATAGTTTAAAATGTTATGTTTGAAGTCATTACTACAGAGTAAAAATAATGCTTCTAATGTGCATATGGTATGAGATCATGGATCTTAAATCATTCATTATGATTACGATACTATTATTATTTGTACATTTATAATCCTTGGGATGGTTTTATTTAATAATAACTTAAAAAATGCCATTATTCTATAGATTTAGCATTAAAATGTAATTGTGATTGTATGTGTGTGTGTGTGTGTGTGTGTGTGTGTGTGTATATATATATATATATATATATATATATATATATATATATATATATATATAATGAAAGGAAAGAAAGTAAGTACTTTGAATAGAACAGTAGTCCCTCTTGCAGTTACATTACAGATGCATACCAGGCTTTGAGAATAGTATAATTTTAATGACATTCTACTCATCCATACAGTCTCACTGGAAATATTTTCCTTTATGGCACCTTATTTTTGCTCTTGGGAGATTTGAAAACTTGAACACAGAATTAATTTCCTACCTCAGCTGGGAAATGAATTACAGTGCCTGCATTTTAACATATGGCATTATGATTCAGTGTCTCAGTAAAAGGCAAGGTTGTTCACTCAACCAAAAGTAGTGTCCTGCTCATTAGTGTGTAATTGTGTGGCGCTCATTATCCCGCTTCTGATTTATATAAAAAAATTAATTGCATTAATTGGTTAAGTTTTTTCAAGCTCTTGTTAACTGGTCATTGTAATGAGAAAGTCCTGCAATGACAAAAGTGACAGTGGATGCTTTTAATTTCTTGTGTTTTTTTTTTTTTTTTTTTTTTTACTGGTGTATTGCATCCAAGTTAAACCAGCAGTTACAAATCCAAGGTTGAGTGCCTTCTTTGAAGTGCCCAATGCTTCTGTTTTGAATTTATTTAACATGTTAATGAATAGGAAATGTCAAAAGGTAAGTGTCATTATACCACCAGTAAAGGCTCTCTAAATGTAAGATGAAACTCATATAAACTGTGATTTAAAGAGTTTAAATTAACTGTCATTTTATCAATGATTAGTGGGTCCTATAGCAATTACTCAAATATCGTCTTTTAAACACTTATTGCTATAGCTATTGTTAAAGTGTTTTGATCTGAGCTAGCTGCCAGAGTCTCGTTCACCATAGACATAATACAGCAGCAAAGTTTGTGGTGTTTTTTTTTTTTTTTTTTTTTCTGGTTTATTGCTTCATAAAAACAGCAGGTTGAATACCTTTTTTGAAATATGACAGCAGTTTACCTTGCAGACCTTGACTGTTATAATCTACTACTACTACTAAATAAATAAATAATAATAATATTTAAAAGCGAAATGTAAAAGAAAGGTAAATGACTCAAAGCACCACTTTGTTGATAGTTTGAAACCATTGATTTGCACAGTAGTCTTCCTAACTGGAACTCTGTTGGCATGAAGGTTATAACATCTAAATACATAATACAGTATGTTAACCTCATTACTGTGGGAGCTGCACTTCCTTATGTCTCAGTCTGCTTCATGGGTTTACTAGGAAGACTGTCATTACCAAAGCTTTCCATTTGGGAAAGTTCACTTTCTGATGTCCGATTTACTTGCCATCGTTGTTTTTGTTTCGTTTTTTTATGACCAGATGATGATACAAATTGAGTCTTCTTTCTTATTGCTTTACTGTATAAAATGCAGATGTTGTAGGGCTTTCTTACCATTATGCTGTAGACGAGAGCCATACTGTAGTTGAGACTATTTGTGTTCTGCCTTTTAACATTGAGGAAAATGGGAGCCGTAACTATTGTACTTTATAACCCATTCTGTGCCAAAAGGTTTGCATTTATCTATGGCTAATGTTCATGACTAAGGGTGTTTAACAGGGTAGAGAACAATCATTAATATACCGTAACTGTTCATTAAATATTTTAATTGGAAATAGTAACACTGTGTCAATTTACTGGGTAAGATAATAAGGGGGAAAAATCCCCCTTTGATTCTTGTATGGCAACTGAGCAACAAAATTTAAATCTGTCTGCTTTGTCTGTTTTCTTTCATTAGGACATGGTTGTCTTCCTTACTGTTGGTTACTTGCACAGGGAAAGTGACAGATGACATTTCACGTTTGGTAGTAGCGTAACAAAATGACCGGGTGGCGTGGCGTCATTTGAAAAACTGCAGTATGTAATTGAATGAATCAGCCATTGGTATACATTGTAGAATTCTACTTTCTGAAGTTTGAAATCTTTTTCAAGGTAATCCTAGCTACATGTAAGTATAGAAAAAGTACTGACTGTACTCACAAATCAAGCATTTGGTCAGATCAGTAGTGTTGCACTGTACTTCATCAGCTATAACAAATAGACTTCATACTTGCTGTTACCTCTAAGCTGTTGTACTAGGCTGCTTCATATTTCTCAACATTGCAAATTAGGAACTAGAGCTGTCAAGCTTATGGTCATTGGCTTTGATGGATGTTAGTCAGTTTTTTGAAGGTTCTAGGATTATTAATTTGCCTCAGGCAAGCAAAAATGAGATTAGTATTGTTATTCTTCCTAATTGTAACACTGCAGGCAGGGACGTGAATTTGCATTTCAATCCAGAGCCAAAGTAACAGGTGAACAGTGTAATATAGCTGATTAGAATAGATAGCATGCTGTGAGCCCATTCTTGTGGAAGCCAGTTTAAACATCAGGATAACTTAGGAAACATTTTTTGATGTTTATTTTGTTTGTATTGAGTGTATCATATCATCATTTTGCTGCTGATGTGATAGATATCGTTTTAGAAAAAAAAAATGCAAATGGAACTATGGTAAATATACATATAACAGAACTGCACACCTGCACCCATAGCATGTTAATATTAGATACTAAGACACAAATTGAAAATGGAAGCTGTAAAAAAAAATCAACTCAAAAAAAGTAATTTTCCCTTCACATGGTTTGCAGATGGAGATGTTAAATTCGAAATGAATACAGCAAGGGAGAGTTATGCACCTGCTGATAGCTGAAATATTATTATAAATGAGGTTGATTTTCTTTTTGACTACCTCATTTTTTCTCAACATGCTCTCATTACTTTCCTATCCATGTATGCTTGACCTTATTATATATGCATGTGCAAGTAAAGATATAACCGGAAAATAAAGTTTTGCATTTCAGTAGCTGTTATTTTTTGGTTGCTTTAAAACAAAGTTTAACAGGACAGAGAGCAAAGTCATTTAATATAACTGTCAGGCATGTAAGCCTCTTTTTCTTATGCTACTAGCACATGGCCCATTGTAAATCCCAGCGTGATCACTTCTTGGAGGTAGTTTAAAAACAATAAAAACAATATATAAATCTTTCTGTTGCAACAGGAGACCACTTGTCTCTGTCTAGCTCCTTTTGGGTTCTTGTCTGGATCATAAAATATGGTATACATTGGTAAGAAATCTGAAATATCCAAATTGAACATGTGAAGGGAAAGCACAAAATGCAAATGTTCCATTTTCTGTAACCTTCATTTTGCTACTTGGATCAGTATTTAAATGGTTCTACTCCTGGACAATCAAATATACATTGTTACATTTTTCTCCATCACATCCTCCAACTGCACAATACTGTATTTCATAGTTGAATTTAAAATAAAAATGACATCATTATTCTTACAAGGTTATATCGTCAGTATATATACGTATATTATGTAAGGTTTGTCTGTCCTACAACAAAAAGGAGGTTAGGCTTTGAACACATCTATGCCTAAAGAATCCAAGATTCTTAAAATATCTTTTAAGCCTGGTATACTGAATATGGTTGATTTTTATGAGTGCCTCAGATTTATCTTTTTCTTAGAATTTAATTTAAAATGATCTATTCATATCAGTCTTTATTAAAAAAAAACAAAAAAAACATGAGTGAGCTAATATTAACTGAAATCTCTCGTTCATGCTACCCTTGGGACCAAGACCAAACAAAAATCCTTATATTTAGAAAAGAGCCTCTGTTTCTGTGTGAAGCCAACCTAATCTCTGTGATCATGGATTGTGGTCAAAATCTATTAGAGCTGAACAAATTCTGTCTTCTTGCTATCACAGAGATGACCTGAATACCAAGTAATAAACTCCCGTAATTAACATGATCCAGGAGATGTGTGTTCAGGAAGTGAAAGTGACAGAGAATGTTTGCTACCTGGCTCAGACCGTACATACACCCTATAGGAAATGACAAGTGCATTTTTAGCATAGAAAGGCCATGATGTTTTCCTGTTTAGCAGCTGACAGTTTGTTCTCATGATAACATGAGCTTAAGGGGACCAGAACAAGCATGATTATTGAAGCATCATGGTGTCTCTCCTTGCACAAATTGAATTCTTCTATGAGAAGCTGTTAAAATTCAGTACTGAAAGGTAGAAACAAATTTGCATGTAAAGTGATTTTTATATATTCAGGCCCATAACCACTCTGTTTACATTTAAAAGAAAAAAAAATCTCATTATTAATCTTCTAAAAGGGTTATTTTCATATTTCCCAATTTGCCAGCCGTGCTTTAAATGGTGTGTTTGTGCAAAATTGCCTGATGTTATTCTAATGATAAGATTGCAATTGTTTTTTTCTTATTATTTTGTATTTTAGGATAACTGATTTGGGCAATATCAAGAGAAGATTGTACTTATCAACCATCCACAAAGACCTTTCTGCCACTCCTTTACATGCAAAAGTACCACTGTCAATTGTCAAGCGGAACATTGTAGGTATACCTTGCATATCATTTTTTTTTAATATGCTTATGCTCATGCATGTATTTTACTCTGTGTATTATAAAACTGATTTATTATGTTTTGTACACCTAGTTAAAAATATGTATGGGAACTGTCTTGCTGCGCAGAGGGAGCGCTTTGTAAGTTGCACCAAATTAATACGTTCTTTAAAATCCTGTCCCTAAAACTGACTCCCATATTGACAGCCCTGTATAAAAGTCACCCAAAAAAGACACATGATTAACTTACTTTCTGCTGTTCCAACCCGGTTTAGAGGCCAAAACAGTCTTGGTTTAATCACAGGCACAAAATGTAGCTCTTAAATTTTTTTTTTTTTTTTTTTTTTTTTTTTTTTTTTTTTTTTTTTTAAAAGTAAGAGGCTTTGGCAAAGCTTAATAAGGATGTACAACATTTGTTACTCCTGAAAGATGAACTTGCTGAAGCATGAGAAATTACCATAATGGTGTTGGCTGAGAAAACAAGCAGTCAGGATGTAACTAAGGTGATTAATGGGAGCATTAGTGTAACTGCTAATCAAGGATGTGCAAGCATTGTAGTCATACTTCTGACAACCAGTTGGAGAGAAACAGCTAGCAGACAATCACAAAATACTTACCAAAATGGTATCAGGGTACTGTTAAGTCTATCGAGATGCTATGGACGAAGCTAAAGTTCTCCACTCACTTGTTCTTGGTTATCCGAATTCCTGTTGTTCAGGATTTACATGTCTCTCATTGTCTTTACGTTTTTCCTTCCCCTACTCACCACATCCTTTGGCAATATCTCTCTTCTGGAGGCTTTAATGGGTTCCATCGCCCATCCTAGGGTGACCTCTGTCCACTGTGCTCTGCCAATTGAAGGGAGGTTGTGGGCCACATTGCATAATACTTTATCATACAATACATTTCTTCATCAAAACCTTTGCTTTGATTTCAGGATTCTCTTGTTTTTAGGTTTAAAGTTTAATGAAACAGCAGGACTTTACTTTCAGAAAGATTACCAAACCTTCCTTTACACATACAAAAGAACAAAGTAATGGTGTTATAGTGGAAATCCTCTTATTTACTTCAAGAAATACTTATCTTTCTTTCCTATTTAATTGTGCCCTGTACCTTTTGCCCCACTAAATCTGCAATGATAAACCCTTGAGCTACCCTCTAGTCAGATACTGTAAATTTCAAACAAGGGCAATCTGGGGCTAGAAGTATAAAGACTGCAGTTCGAAGTGCAGCACTGGAAAGAGAAGAGGTCACTTCTTAAAAAGGATTTTAGATCTGTTGATTTGGTGATCCATTTTTTTTTTTCAAAGTGCTTTTAGGGGTAATTTTATATAATTGCTCTTTTTCTGAAACTGATTATATAGATGTTTGTAAATTATTTACATTGAGAAACAGGTGTTTCACTCTGTAATTAGGACATAACTGTATGTTTGCCCTTTTACTTCAGTTAGCCACTCATTATAGCGTGAAGCATTTTGTATTACTTTATAAAGGTGTTCATTTAATCACTCTCAGAAAATATGAAAAACAGTAATGGATAGCTCGTACTAGCTTTAATTTCTACACATTATACTAATTAGCTGTGATTAAAAATCCAGTTTAGTAGAAACACATCTAATGATAATGTTGAGCTATGGCCAAAAGTTTTGCATCACATTTTTTTCATTTTTGTCAGCTTTTTGTTAAGTATATGGAAAATTACAAAGCAGTATGTAATTGAATATGTTAATGTAACATTATTTAGCAGGTTTCATTCGACTTTATGAAGCAAAGTTAATTCTATAGCATGATGCCATAGCTGTACAATGACCTTATTTTGCTGTTTTAGCAGTTCAAAGGTTAAACAGTAATAAAGCCCAAATTCAGTAGAGTAATTGGACTTCAAAGAAATGATGCTAAAAAACACTAAGGCAGTAATGAATTTGTAGTTTGACTTGTTTTCTTTAAACTTGTGGTCTTAATTTGTGATTTTATTAAATTAATGCAATTTTTTATTTCTTCTCTTTTTACATTTCTTTTACTTTTTAATGAAAATGACAACATAGTCACAACCAAGAATGTTAAACCCTAATTTTAATAATATGCTTTAGTAAAATTGCTTAAAATAAACTGACGTACGCTTACTGCATGAGTGGTGTGTAGGATGAATCATACTGTCAAGGAAGTGCAGGTTAGTATTCTGGCTGTGCAAAGTTGACGATTTTCACTGGGGATTCTACAGAGAGCATGGCATTGGAAAGCCCTGTGGCGCTCTGTTAGAGAGGAAAAATCATCAGGGACTGTTTCTCCCGACTACCCTAGAGCGGATCTACATTGGCTAAGTGGTCAGTGAGCTGGACGGGCCTTTGTCCTCTTGGGCCGGCAGTTCGCCAGCATCCACTCTCTAGCTCCTGGGTGTAAAGACGCAATTGGCTCGGTCGTGGAGGAATTTCTGCAGGGAACATAAGTGGATCTTTGAAATTGGCAGAAAAATGGGGATAAAATAATTGGTCATTCTAATTAATAAAAAAATACAAGCAAGAAAAATAAAATTATATGGAATTAATAAAAATAATGGTTTCATTGTTCTACATGTTATAAATCTTTATTTTTTTTCTTCTGTTGCAGTGGTGTAATATTTGCATTGAACTTGTGTCATTCACCAGTGAGATATTCAAAGGAGCAGCTTTTCTGTCTTTGGATGGAATAATTGTCTCAGCAAGCTGTAAATTAAGGAAAGTCTTTACAATGAAGCTACAGCCCCAAGACACTGCTGATGAGGATGGTATGTAAAATAAATGAAGGTGATAATGACAAGGTTCATGTGAATAGTTCTGAATTTGCTTTTGAATAACTAAACTCATCAGGTACAGAAAAGATGTTAACACTAAGATGTCAAAAGTTATTCAAATTCAGGGAGTCAAACATTTGGGAAGACCTTAAGAAGTGTGTTTTGTAGTGAAACTTCAGCTAATGTACTGTGTCATTAAAGTAACTGACTTTATTTCAATTGATGTACTGTACATGATTCACCATTTATTTGAAATCAGTTTCCTTGTAATTGGAAAATTGACTGTCCAAAATAATTTTGTGCTTTGATGTGGCTTGATATAAAATATAATCTTTTATTATTCTTGCTACTGTACATTCATTAGCTGTTGATACTTGTCTGTTTAGCTTCTCTTATCTGTGGGATAGAACATGTTATATCTACCTGAGTGTGTTTTGTAAATGACTATGGGTTGTTTGCATGTCTTACATTGTTATGATATAATGTCTCTCTATCCGATTATAATATGTTCATCTCAACTGGAGTGTCCACTGTTGGAGTAAAGCCTCTTTAAAGATCTGTCATAACTCCTATCATACTCGGCTCATAGCTTTTTGTTACCATCTGTTTAGTCTTTTTATATAGTTTCAGAGCTAAAGGTCAATGCTGGGAGGATACATTAGTCAAAATATTTCCTGGAGACATGCTGTTGCTCATTTTTCCATTACAAACTGTATTTTCCCCCCTTCTGGTCATAACTCCTATCATAAACTCCTACATAAACCGGGTCATTCACTCGGGCTTTTTTCCCCCCCCGCCCCCCCCCCCCCCCCCCCCCCCCCCCTCCCCCCCCCCCCCCAACCCCCCCCCCCGCCCCCCCCCCCTCCCCCCCCCCCCCCCCCCCCCCCCCCCCCCCCCCCCCCCCACCCCCCCCCCCCTTTCCAAGTTGTTTCAATGCATTAGATTCCGCCAAATTTCTTAAAAATCTTGTTGCTCATTTTTCCATTACAATCCCCCCCTTCTTTTCCCCCCCCCCCCCCCCCCCCCCCCCCCCCCCCCCCCCCCCCCCCCCCCCCCCCCCCCCCCAAACAAGTAAAAATCAACAAAAGTAATATACGGTAAAGATTTTTAGAAGGAATTTTGTGTAATAAATATATAACAGAAATATGATGCTGCATTTTTGAAAATACAAAACATCTATAATTAGTGAACTGTAAAGGTATACCAATACCAGTATCTTGTAGTAATAATAATAATAAAGCTGATGTGAAACACAAACCTATACTGTCATTCTTAAAATTTATAACCCTTTTGAGATTATAGTGAATTAGTTTTATGGATTCAATCTATCAATTTTCATATCAAGGATGTTTTTCATTTGTAATTTTAAATGGTAATTTGAGCTGGATATGCACCCCTAACTAATTGTTCTGTTGTGAATTATAAAGTAATGTTTGTTTGTGTTTTTGTCATGAAACAGGATGTTGCCATACTAATGATTGAGGCAGCTTGTGTAAGGGTATATAGGGACTTAAAGATTTGTGGCCATTTCTTTCTTTTTCTTTTCAGATCCCTACAATCCCCCTGCTAATGGACCAATAGACCTAATTCCTAGAAGCTGCCAGTTTACAACAGATGTGCCCTACGTTACACAGCTGATAAACATGGATAAGCTCAGAGTGGCTGAAGTTAAGATCAGTGGACGCCCCTTATCTACAGAATCGGGTATGTAGTATAACTAAAAACAACCAAACAGTGGGAAATAAAAAAGGTATCTATAAAAGAAGGCCAGATGTACTGTATCAGTCTCCATAGACCTAAAACTATAACTGGCCTAAATCGTATACAGGTTGATAAATGTGCTGAAAGTCGGAGTAGCAGTTATATACTGTTTGTCCAGATTGGTTATCTAAATGGGTTTCAACCAAATAAATAAATAAACAAACAAATAAATAAAAATAAGAAAAGATCTTCAAATAAGAGAAGCCACTTCATCTGCTGAAAAAGTACTAATGTGTGACATGTTGTTTGATGTCCTTCATTTGCATGTGGTAAGAATTTGGCATCCTGTGTACATTTAGAACATTTGTAGCATCTGTAGCAGAAAGATTAATGAGTTCTCCTCACCATTAGGCACACTTTGTGTTCTGTTTTGGTTGCCTGTATGTTATTTTTGTTGCTGTTATTTGTTTGTCATTCCCAGTGTGTTTTTTGTCACTGTGTTCCTTGTAATTGTTGACCTCAGCGACCCTTCTGTTCTTTTTGTTCTTTTCTGTTTTTTTTTTCTATTAATGTGTGCTGAAGGGATTTGTGGTAAGCTCATCTGAATATCCATTCTTAGCCATGTCACATATCATTTTTATATTGGCATTCAATGGCCTTTTTGGAGATGCATTTGGCTGAGGGCCCTCCATCTTTGTCATAGAATCTAATATTGATTTTGACAGCACAGTTTGGCCACTCAGCACTGGCTTATGTGTATACTGTATCTCTCAGTTAGACACCTTCAAGCATCTTTCACTGGATTACAAAAAACTTGTAGACAATGCTGCTTGTTCAGTTTGTCTTGCTTTTACGTCTTCTTTTTTTAATGTATTTTGTATTCATAGACTGACAGATTATATGATTTCATATATATATATATAAAATTTTTTCAATAAACAAGTTGCTTTTAGTTTGTCTGTGTTTTGATTTATTGTAGAGCTAATGAAGCCCCTCAGGGAAAGATTCAGAATTAAAAGGTTAAGAGCATGATGCAGTAGCTTAATGACATTCATTTAATGCATGTTCTGCTTAAACAATGTAGCACTGTCATTAAAAACCTTTTACAGTAAAACCGAACTTTTAAAACATTTTTACATTTTTTTGCATTTTATTTTGAATCGTTACAACAGATGTGGTTTTATCTGAATTCACCTACGCCAACCAGCTACGCCAACCAGCTGTGTTTTCATACAGTGTTCAATGCAAAGACATATGGTGGAGGCATTGTTTTAATATTTAAAAACCATGCTCTTTAATTATGTTAAATAATATGTATGGCTTGCAGAGAATCATGCATTTTGATATATTGCAGCCTATGTGTCCGTTAAATCACATAGTTTTATGAAATATCAAAGTGTAATGAATTTGAATTTTGGATGGTGAATTGGTTTTGTACTTTAACCCACCAGCACCCCCATTACACTATAACTTGGGGTACAAGACCCACCATATGTTTAAAAAAAAAAAAAAAAGGCAGAATTTTCTAATGCTATTTTCCCTACATACAGTAGTTTGTGCTTTACTAGTTTGAATTATAAAAGTTGCCGAAGAATATGTCTTCTGTTGCTGAAATAGTGAAAAATAGATATTGCAATATGGTTCACATGAATTTGTGAAAAATATAATGTTATGCAAACAGTCCTAGTTTAGCCCCCTGCAAATATTGATCAGATTACATTTTCATTAAAATTGTAGTGAATTGAGGCCGGTGAATCTGACGGCTTTGTTCTCTTTAACTGCTCTTCTGACAAAAAAAGTTGTAACTCATAATAGTACTGTTTATATTTCCAGTTCAATAGCTTTCTTCAACTAAGATTATTTATGCATTTTGACAGCTGTCTTATTGATGTTGATTTATCCAGTTACTGCATAGAATTAAATTATGATCATAACTAGGGAATTTCCATGTAAATGAGCCCTTGTAATTGGTCCCTGTGTAATAAGCGTAACAAAATGAATAATAAAGAGGATTGCAATTAAGCAAGAGACCTTTAATCTATCAATGCAATGCAACCTGTGTAAATTGGAATTACAGCAGTCTAATTGCCTTACAAATCCATCAATGTATCACTTTCATAGTGAAGTTATACATATTGGGGATGGCATTGGCATAGTTGGTGAGTATAACTAACGTCTATTCCTTTATTAGCAAAGGGTTTGGTGTTATTGCAGCCTCAGTGGTGACAGGTGTATGTGGTATTGTGCATGGCCACGTGTGCATTGCTTTTCATCCTGTTACTCTTACTCTCAATCTGATGTCGCTATGGGTAGAAAAGCAACACTGAGTTCTGTTCAGTTTAACTTGTGAGTTATTTGAAGAATTTTTTTTTTTTTTTTTTAAAGTCTGTTCATAAATCAAGTTTGATGTTGCTGAAACTGTTCTGCACTGTGGTTTCATTAACACCAGTGAAGAATAGTTTATTGTAAAGAATTATATATATATATATATATATATATATATATATATATATATATATATTATATATATTTATAATAAGTATTTTTTTTTTTTTAAATTTGTTGAGTCAAATTCGAAACAGTTTAAGCTTTGTAACAGAAAAGTCTTTCGTTTGGTGAAGAATGCAAATAAAGTGGAGGTACGGAACCATATATGCTCAGTTCATCAATCCACTACTGGAGGTCTCTTTTACATGGGAGAGAACCTCTCCTAATTGGGAAGTTCCTTTTGCTAAGGTTTCAGAACCTACAGAGGTAATGCAAATGGCCCTTTCCTCAAATGGTGTAAGCTGGCACTGTGGAACAGGCTAACATTCCTTTGCACAAAATAGATTCAGAAATAACTGGTTTGCCTTGACACACCATTGAGTATGCCCCCCTGTGGAAGGTTGGTGCTGGAAATTGGATGGCTGATACAGCTGTCATTTTTTCTGATGTTGCATACCCTTTTTTTCTCGCATCACATTCTGACAGTTTCTTTCAAGCATCAACACCTTTTGCATCAATATTTATGCAAGATTGTTGGTTAAGATGTCCCTATTGCTGCATCCCTTTCCACATTTGTAATGTTTCATATTTATGAATATTCCTGAACATTCAATCCGTCATTAGATAAAGAAAGAAACTGGACATTTAGATTCCAACTTTCAAATATATACTAACCAAATTTGTACTTCTGTTTTAGATTTTGTGTTAAAATAAAGAGTTCGTTCTGATTGTGACCTCCACAAAAAGGCTTTTTCAATGCTGCTCGTGTTTGACTAATTGGCTCTGGCACACAAAGTGAATACTTATGCCAGAGTAACATTAAATGTAGCCTCACGCTTGCGGTCAAAAGAACTTGCACTCCATTTGTAGCTGCAGACAGATGGCTTTGCCGCTTCTAACTGCATGCAGAAGGAGTTCCAGCTGTGTTTGAGAGAAATAGAGAAGCAGGTTATCAGCTCTATTCTGTGTAGTTTAATTTAGTGCTTTATAAAGCTACTTTTAAAATATCATTATGACTAGAAAGCCAAGCCTTGTAATATAATTGATTTTAAGGCACAGTGTTCGCTTTTATATGGTGCACATTAAAATAATTGTTATACATTTGTTTTTTCTTCACCCTTCATCTGTCTTCATTAAAAGAAACACAGTTGTATTTTTAGTTATTTATAAAAAAGTTTGAGAAACAAATATGACAAAAAATATTGTGTAAATATAATAGAACCTTATTGTGTCATGAACCCCAGGGTGTAGCAGTTATGCATTAAGTACGTATTGTTTGGTCTCTGCTGTAAAGACTGAACTATCAAAAGAATCAGAGTTTCCAAAGAACAGAATCAAAATATGTGTGAGCTGTACCAATGAATAATAATAATGTGTTGCACCAATAACGGATGTGCAAGACTGACTTAAAATTGAGTGTTAATAATTAAGTTTCTCTAGGTTATATTGCAAAACAAAAGAATAAAGCCAACACCACATTAGGGGTGACTGTAAAGTCTTATCATTTGTAATCCTTCTGTGTGTCTTGCTCTGCATAATGTTTACGAAATAAAGGGATTCAAAAACACATTCTTTTATGATGTCCCAAACTTTTCAGTCATCACAATAAATGGTAACACAGTTTAAGTGCTGCAGTAACACTTCTACTAGTGCACTTCTACTCGTCTCTATATAGAACAGACAAGCAACTGTGGAACTGCCAGTGCCCGTAGCATCAGAACTCAGGATGCCACATTGCATTTGGATCAAAGGTATTGGGACCACCTCCAGCCACAGGGAGGAAAATAAGCACATCTGGTCCCAAAGAGGTGAGGACAGGAGATGCCAGCACTAATGAAAAGGACGCGTATTGACACAAGTTATTGAGAACATGAAAAGGGGTATATAGACTGTAGAGGCATCTGTCTGAATAACATAATATCAAACTTAAATGTATGCATCTGCACTTGAAAGAGTGATGGTAACTAAAAGATTGCTGATGGCTCTAATTTTAACAGTAAATATGTAGTAGATGTAGCAGTATTGATGAGGCAGTCAACGGATTTCAACAGCAAACTATTTTACAGAATGTGGAGCTATATTATTGGTAAAGTCACATAAACTGTGGTCCTAACTGTTGTCTGCTGATAGAAAGCCATCGTGTTTACCATTCGTGGAGGCAGAAGGGGAGAAGTATGTTACTCTAAATGGAACTTCAAGTTGTATGTATGCAATTTCAAGTTAATTCAAGATGGAAAAAGCTGCAATGTCGAAGCTTGTTTCATAATAATTGCAGTGTTTAATGTGAAGTCTGAAATAAATTATTGTGATGGCTTGTCATTTTTAAAAGCTAATTTACAAAAAAGATAGGTGATTGAAAGCAGGTAAGTATTTGCTCATTACAAATTGTTAAAAACCTGAAGTTAATGGTTCCCACGATTTCATTTTAATGTAGTTTTGAAAATACAAGAAACACTGGTGGCCCTTTCTGGGTGGCTCTTTGTTATAAGAGGATGGATTTTGCCAATATTATTCCACAGTACAAAATAAAAATATAAACTGAGGTCAATGTTCTTATTAAATGTTTATGTAAAAAAATTTAAAACAATTTTAAATGTAGAAAAGTTGATGGGAGGCATAGTGTAGAGATTTTCAATTAAAATCATTGCCTTAGTGTCATCATTGATGTTTCCTTGGAGATTGTGTTACAGTATGGTAGAACAAGCATGAGTAATTTTCATTAGTAATAAAATTGGTTCATTAGAGCAGTGGGAACATGTTCAAAAACTTATTTTCATATACTGATTTATAATATTACTAATTTGCATACAACTTGGTATAATGTATTAAAAACTGTGTAATTATCTGTCATTAACACATTTTTTTTTTATGTATCTGCAATTACCTTGTTAAAACGATAAGCAGGTGCTAATCATCTTCGATTTAAGCCTTTTTGCATTTTTCAATTAAAGTACCATATGTCAGGTAACTCCATGCCAAGATTTTTGTCCATTCCTGTACCCCTAGTTTAACGTACTTTTGGTGATCATTATTTTTTACTTAAAACGTTGGATAATAATTTGGTACTGCCCCATGTGAAGTCTTTTTGGCATTCTCAACTTTTTATATATATATATGTTGTAGTAGTATAGCCCATAGGGGGTGATGATATGTTTGAGTAAAGGTGCTACTGTCAACTTAATTAGACTTTCAGCACCTCATCTCCAGAAACCATTTGGGATACTGAAGATGCTTAAGTTTTGTATGATTATAAAACATCTTTAGTTTGGGATCTTCACTTTGGCTGCGATATTGTGTTAATGGAGTAGATGTGTCTGGTTTCTGGATTAGTCTGGCTTCACGTTTGGTAAACGGCTATATTTTAATGCCCTGTCTTTCAAATTAGGTTATGAGTATTATACAGTAAATTCTGTTTCCATGTTTCCAACACCTCATGTTACTTCGAGGCACATTGCTGTATACCACAGTTAACATGCAGTTCGGCTTGAAGTGTAAAACCACTACTTTCATTATCCAGCGGGGTGGAATTGTTTGAACGGTGTTAGTTCCTTGTGTTGCTTTCTGCTTTGTTTGTTGTTCTTTCTATGGTTATTTCATTTGACTTTTAAAACTTCAGTACAGCCTCTGTGAATCTTCTGTTATTTTCTGTATCTACTAGTGATCTAGTAACTCTGTTCAGAAGATTTAAACCCAATAGTACAGAAAGGGGGAATTGAATACTGTGTTTTCTAAGTAACACTGATTTCTTTAACAACAGTGTAACCCATCAAAACTGTATCAACTAAGTCTTTCATTCTTTTTTTTTTATTTTTCTAAAATTATTTTGGCTATGGTAAAGTAAATGGCCCTCTTTGCCTTTGTGTTTGTAGTTTATCAAGTCAGTTGCTGTAAATATCTTTATTAATTAACTTTTTAAGCTAGTCTTTTATTGTTTGTAAATATTTGTGATAACATTAACCAGTTGGTTAGAATAACAAAATACTAGACAGTTTTTTCAAGCCTTGGTCTTATACTGTAGAAGAATAAGTCATTCCTTTAGTTTACAAAAATATAATCCATAATTCTTTTGAGGAAGCACTTCCAGTAAAATTAATTTTAATGGCAACACGTTTATAGACTAAACTTGTGGCAGTTCAAAATATTCTTGTCACTTGAAAATAAAAAATTGGATTTGTTTAATAAGAATATAATTCATCTTTTTGTATAGATGGCCAGCTCTCTGGGTAGCACAATTAACAGAACTTCTTACCAGGCCAGACAAATTAGTGGCGATAGATCAGACAGCCAGACAGACCGGTCCAAAATCTCCAGTACCAGACATACAGAAACACAACCACAGAGTGTCCAGGGAAATCATCAATCGTCTCAGCTTGTCACCTTAGGTATGTTTGTTTAAATGTGTTTAATAAAATTACAGGTGCATGTTGTTCATTAAATTCTCAGTCACTTTGGATGGCAGTCTTGTACACTGTCAGTCCCCAATGCACAAAACCCTTTCACTGGACTGAAGCAAGTGCTTATTAAATCAGGTCTTTTGGTATGTCTGTGTTAGACTTGTATTAGCTTGTATTAACTTGTATTGCTATTCTTTTTTTTTTTTTTTTCTTGGCTCACAAAGCCTTTCTATCTTATGGGGAAGCAATGTTGTGGCTTCATTGTAACTGCATTTGGAGGTGCCAGATTGGGACTTTCATAATCATGCATTAGCTAGATAAGAAATTACAAAAAAAATGAATGAAGTTTAATTATGTTGCTGTTTGCACGGTTTGACCGATCTTCAGTCCCCAGGTGGTTCACAAGCTCACTGATGAATTTCATTATTTACTATATGCTTCATGGTCAGGAAATAATATTGGAGCTCCCATATTGGTTGGTAATAGAAAACGTACAAGTGAGTTGAATACATAAGTTAATTCTGGTCGTAATTTAGTTTGCAGCTTTTTTTGTGTGTGTGAGGCTCTAATAATCCTTATAAAATAGAAAAGTGCTCAAGTAAGATTTTGGAATGTTCAGAAAGTAAGTTATAATTTAGAGCAAATGGGAAAGAAAAGTCATTGTACAACACACAGTCAAGACAACAACACTGCAAAATACACAAACACGACACAACAAATTTAATTAAAACCATATTAATGACAGCACTGAAAACATGACTTACTCTGTACCCTAAAATGGCTTTTTTTGTTAGTTTTAATTTATTTTTATGATTTTTATTTTTAAATAATTACTTTTTTGTCACAGTGACTGTTAGTTATTTTGATGGAAATAGCAGTACAGTAAAATAGACTCATACCTATCTACTAGCACTCCGTTCACACCTACTGAGTCGGCCTTGGGCCGCCTCAAAATTTCTGTTTGCAGTTGAGGTTTTAGGGGGCCTAAGTGCGTTCACATATGTGGCTGAAAAGGAAGCCTAAATTGCTACAAAGTGCTTGCCGGGAATGTAAACAGTGACGTAAACACCGCATTCCCGGAAGTCAACATAAGAGATTGAGCTGGGAAATTTGCAGATGTAAATATGGCAATCTTATTTTTTGCAACACTGTTGGTACTGTACTTACTGCATAAGATATGATAAAGGCGTGTGTTGACAGTGCAGTCGGTTACTGTGGAAAGAAGTGATCGTGTTGGATCATGTGTAAATGCAGCAAACAAGGACGTGTACATTACATTAGTCACAATACAGATTATTATAGTAATGGTGACTGAATATGCAACGTCGTATGCATTGTCTATCAATATTGAAACGTACAATCTTAGCTACAATCTGAAACGTGTGTGTGTGTATATATATACAGTACTAGTCAAAAGTTTGAGTACACTTGCTGGAAACTAGGTTTTTTTCATAATTGACAATGTTTTATGTCGTATACGTTTCTGTAAATACTTGAAAATGGAACTTGCCTTAATAACAGCCTTACAAGCACAAGGCATTCGGTTAACAAGTTTCAGAGAGTATCTACGTCTATAAAGAGGTGTAGCTGTGGGTACTATTGTGGGCAGTTAATATATTCTTAAGAGCAATACATCAAAGGACCTCCAAAAACTATTCTAACCTATTTTTAATGTACAAACCCGTTTTTAATATTGCTCTCTGAAAACGATAGCGGATTTACAAGTTACAACAAGCCAAAAATAGACCACATTCCAGACTGTTCAAAGTTCATGAATCGTGTTTGTTCAACATGAGCAAATGATTTAATACTGGGAATCTCTTCTTAGAAAGATGGTATTTATTAAGCATGCAATGAAATGAGTTTGAAAATCACACAAAACTTACACAATTAAATGTCACATTAAAGCATTACAATTAGAACTAAGGTTTAAGACAACAATTCACCAAAGAAATACTAGTACATACTGACACAAGGGGTCACAATACCTGAATAGATATTTTAAGAGTATTGTTACCTAGCCTGAAAAGTAGTCTCTTGCGTTTCTCCGAGTGTCAGGGCTCCCAACCTTGATGGATAAATACTTAGAGCTGAGGGCTCCAGGTGCAGTCTTTAATTTCTTAGTCTTCTTAAGTCTGAGGCAGCTTCAAAGGCTTGGGGCGGCTAGCGGGTCCAGGGAGCTAGCGGGTCGGAGGGAGCTAGTGGGTCCGGAGGAAGCTAGCGGGTCCGGAGGGAGCCAGCGGGTCCGGAGGGAGCCAGCGGGTGTGGAGGGAGCTAGCGGGTCCGGAGGGAGCTAGCGGGTCCGGAGGGAGCTAGTTGGTCCGCGGAACTAGCGGGTCGGAGGGAGCCAGCGGGTCCGGAGGGAGCCAGCGGGTCCAGAGGGAGCTAGGAGCTGAGCTAAAGCAGGGGTTTTATATTTTTCAAACAAAGAGATTGTTTGAATTTCCAGCTGCCTGCTCCGATTGGCTATTTTGTTGCACATGGGCTTGCAATCTTGATTGATTGCACACCCCCCTTCCTCTGTCTGATTATCATAATCTGAAAAGGGGAAACTTTAAAACATGCATAACTTTTGCTAAATAATCCAGATTTTATTCTGACTTCCTGTTATTTTTACCACAAGAAATTACATTTCTTTAGACACCAAACATGTCTGGTTATAGTTTGGCATTGGTTATGGTTTGTCATTGCAAACAGTTTAATTCTCTTAGGGATTTATTACTTGGGTTATTCTATACTTTTTAGGCAATTTAAGAATAAAAACACTTGCATCTTGTACTCAGTAGTATTAAATCATTATGGGAAATTTGTCTTAAATCTTTTAAGACATTTTCCTCTCTTTTTCAGACTCCTATGTTAAATCACCTCTCTCTCTCTCCCTAGATGGGTTAATGAAATCATGGAGAAGGGTTTGATTAGCCATTTGTCTCCTGAGTGCCTGGTGCATTCAAGGTGTGAAGTTGATAGTTATCTCTAGGCAAAGCTAGACGAAGTAGATTAAGGTTCATTCCATGTAGATTCCTGATACTGTAATATCATAAAAACATAAAATAGGAAAGTTCATGACCTTTGCAATATATTTGTGATGACAATGCCTATAGAACCTACAGAGGTATGTGAAAAATACAGCGAACAAGGGGTGTGGCTTGGCTGGAGATGCAGGACTGTCCTTTTGCGATTCAGTACATTTTAAACCAGTTTTACTCTGGGGGGGGGGAATTAAGACAGCGCGTGTGAAAATAAATTGGACCTGATGTGCCTGACAAGCGCTGAATAAATGGACCGCTAAGGGTTAATTTCTGCATCGTCCCAGGTACTACCCTTTAAAGCCGACATTTTTTTATCTACTACGCTCGACCTAATAGGGGAGTGGTTTGAAATACATCACCGCACTGACGCGTTAAGTCCGGCCCAGGGCCTGCGTTGGGTTCACACATGAAGATGGGCCGGCCCTTTGGCGGCATTGGTACTTCAGGCCACATCAAAAAGCTGATCTAAATTTCACCCGGCCCAGGGCTGCCTTTTCATTTTTCGAGCATTCACACATGAGATAAGGCAGCCCTGGGCCGGCATAAATCGCAAGTGTGAACGGGTTGTAGGTTTCCTAAATATCAGCAATTGGCTTTAATAGACACAGAAAAAGAGAGAATAATGTATTTTTAATTAGCTTTATTTGTTTTAACAGTGGAACATAATTTCCTAAAGCCCCATCCTCCACATAAGCAACCCGCAGAGAGGCCAAGCAGGAGGAAACAGCGAGTTCAAAGTGCTGGAAAGGAAGGGAGTGGGCTGTCTGATGGTATTGTCTCCATATTAGTGGTTGTTTTAATATGCTGAATTTTAAAAGTTTTTTCTTTTCTTTTTTCTTCTCTGAAGATACAACACACTGTAAATGAGTTGAGTGGCTTTAGTGGGTGCAGGGAAAGAGATGCAGTGAGTGTTGGTACAAGACTGACCCCTGCAGTGGAATAGTGGCAGTACACAAAAGGGAATTCTTCACGTCTGTGACCTCTTGTGGAACCAAGTCTGGCTGTTTTGTATAACTGAGTTTTTGCTCATGCTTTGGGTCGCATTGGGTTGTCGATCCCCAAGCTAGGAATACAGGAACATCTATATTATACAGTATTTGCTCATTCCACATTCAACTAACATCTTGCATCCTCATGTAAACCCTGTTTTAAGATTAGCTTAATTCATCATGACCCCAGGGTTATCTACGAAGCTCATTTACAAATCACCATGATAAAAATGCTAAAGAGGAATTTGTCACTAAATTCTAAGATGCCATTTTTTTTTTTTTTTTTTGGAATCTGTCATTTACTGAGATGGTCGACGTGACAGCAGAGTGAGAAATTCTCCCCCATTTAAAGACTTTCAAATGAAGATATTTCTAAGAAATGAATTTTCTTTGAGATGCTGATTGAAAATGTTCCATATTTTCGAAACCCTTCTGATAAAATCAAATTATATGTCTGCCTGTGGCAGGGCTGGGGCCGTGCACATGAGGAAAAGGCTTGTGATTGTTTATTGTAAATAAGAGTGTGTGATTGTATAAATAAGAACGGGATTGCTTTTCGTGGGGAACCTGGCGTTCTGTGTGTAGCAGCCTGCCTGCTGTGTTTAGCTGTGGGAACAAGCAGCGTGTGTGTTTACCAGCTGTGAGCTCCTAATCAGCAGGTGAGCGTGGTGCAGCAGAGCGCCAGGAATAAGAGTCCCAATTTATACAGATCATGGCTGCTGTAAGCCCTAGGGGTCAGAGCACTGCTGCTGCCACAGCATCGGTCCATCTGCGCTGCTGAACGACTGGGATCAGGAAACGAAGTGACCGCCTCTAACGGCGATCATGTGTATATTCTGAGATAGGAGTTGGGTGAGCTGCCCATAGGAACAGGGAGTTAGTTTCTATAGTGGACAGTTGTAGAAGCGAGACCTACATTTATTAGCGGAGTAGCGTAAACTGTCTTTACGGCACCTTTTTGTTTTGAGGTTTTTGTGCAGTGTTTATTTTGTATGCCTGGCCATATGTCCCACATGAGTTACCATTGCTGGCAGCGTCACGTGGGGTTCCTGTATGTTCATATGTGCTATATGTAAATAAACCTGCGCGCCTGCGGGGCGTATCAATCCCAACCTTCCAGTCTCAGTCTCCTGTCAATCAAGCAGCAAACACGCACCCAGTTCCTCTTCACCATAGGAGAATAAACAGTGAAGGTGCTTTACTCAGCTCCAGACTTCAGAAGGAGTCGGGTTATAAGATAGCAGGTTAGATGCTCTTTTAAATTTGGGGGACGATGACAGTAAAGTTTAATTTGTGAAATAAAGTATAGCCCTGAGTGCCAGCACATCATCAATCATCATGGTTTCGATCACTCATTCAGTCACATGTAGAGGTCCTGTTGCACTGCCATATTGGGGTCATGTGTAATTTTGGTTTCAAAATGATAACGATGCATTGCTAATAGATACTCGATCTATGTTTTGTCTTTCACATTTTCTGTTTCATTTCAGTTTCCAGTTTGGGTAAAAACCAAACCTTTTTAAAATATTGCTTTCAAATTTAGCTGTATTCTGTGATTCACTCTGTCAAGTTTGATTATGGAAACCATTTTTTTCTTTCTTTCATTAATTCATTAATCCCTTCTTTCATTCTTGCTTGCTTGCTTGCATTATGTCTTTCAAAATGTACTTTACTAGGTGGTTTATAAACTAAGTGGTAAAACTTTTTTTTTTGTCTTGTCCTCAGTTATTCTTTCTTCAGGCACTTCATCAGTGCAATCTGTAAATAAAGGCAGATCCCTGGAGAAATCAGTTCCTCTTCTCCATAGTTGAATAAACAGTGACGGTGCTTTACTCAGCTCCAGACTTCGGAAGGAGTCGGGTTATAAGATGCTCTTTTAAATTTGGGGGATGACAACAGTAAAGTTTAATTTGTGAAATAAAGCATAGCCCTGAGTGCCAGCAGGTTTGAATGCTTAGTTAATATCAACACCATAAGTTATATTGTTATATTTCTGACAGTATCCTTCTCCAGATGAATCCTATCGGATTTTAAACTAATTGTCTGTATTGATTAGCTGATGTAGTTTCAAGTACTGCACCTGCTGCTTGATTTATATTTGTTATTGACTTGGGATGTTTAAAGCTATGTAGGGTGCTTAGTATCTATTGCTTTTATTGGTAACCCAGTGTTATTCTGAAGACTGACTGTAGCGTAACTACATAGCAGTGGTTTCATTGAGAAGTGCTGAGTGTGCCCCAAAACTGTGCAATGCCTTACGACAAAGAAATCTCACTCTATTTTAATACCTGTTCATTCTTTTGTGTTTTTACTTTGTAACATGAATGCTGACTGGATACATTCCTTTGAAATTCTCCTCTGGGTAAAAATGTCATGTGAAGGTTAGAAAATCGGTTAAAACACTGTAGAATTACGTATTTGCACGATAGACTAAGAAATCCATAGGAATAGCAATTATGCATATATTTAGAAACCTTTCATTATAATGATATAGCAATGGTACAGACACTTAGCACCCATTATTTATTTATTTATTTATTGGTTGCAATGGTGCAAACACTTCGCACCCATTCATAGCAATGGTACAAACATTGGCACCCATTCGTAGCCCCTGTGGGGCGCTGTAGAAAATGTGTTTATAATAAAAGCGATGGAATAGTAATTGAGAACCAAAGACTAACTGTGATTATTACCTTAATAGTATCTTAATAAATGCATTTAACTTTTTTTTTTTTTTTTGAGATATGAAGACTTGCATATGGTTGATTTATCCTTAGGGTGAATTCTACTATAGTGGAAATGTGTAACTAGCACTTGTACTATAGTTTGTGTACCAGCAGGTGTGCAGTGCTCGTACAAGAACAAATAGATTTTTTCAGCAAGTTTTGAAGGCAAATAAATGAGAATAGTTTTCAGTTTGTCAGCTTTATTTATGCATTGTTGAAATACTCATTAAAATGTTAGGCTGCAATTAAGAAATGTAGCATGCATCTATCTGCAAGGAGAAATTAATTGGGTGCTTAGGAGATCATTCTTGAATTTATCTTTGCTGCAATATTGTGATTACTCTTTAATTTGCATATCTTTCTATGAAAACGCTGATCCTTTTTCATTCCTCATACGGAAGCTTGTTTTCGAAGGAAAGTGATAAGATGTTCTTTTCAATTAAAGAACTTTGTTATTAATGTGTTTGAGGCCGTCTTGACAGTTATAAAGTTAAGTTTGTTTGGAATTTTCTGTTCAAGACGAACTTCTTTAAGAGCAATAGGGACATGGAAATGCATTTCTCCAAGGCATGAACAGCATATAATAACAAGGGCATTTACACTGAGCAGTGATGTTCTGTTAAAACATTTAAAGTTTAGGCACATATTTAAAAGTTTTACTTTCTCGTTCTTCCAGATTATTATTTTGGTGATCTTGTTCCTTTTCTCAAAGTAGAGGCCAATGGCAATCCCCAGCCTACGAGAGCTCTCTAGTATGGCATGCTTGCCACTATAAATGCAATCATTAATTGCATGCTGTCATAGTATCAATTATCTGATGAGATAAGAAACCTAAGTACTGTATAGATATTTTTTTAAAAACATTAATTAATACAGTCAGTGGTTTGTATTGTATATTGAGAAGCCAAATATGTTCTGTAGTTACAACTGTGTCTTCTGAGAACTGTTCTCTTAAAGCAATCCGTTCAGTCGTCCAAAATTGAGTCTTCTTAAGCCTAAGTCATTCATCAATTCCTTGATACCTAGAATATAGAATAAAGATGAGAAATTGTAGGTTTATTTCAGTCGGCAACTAGGCAACCTTTTAAAAGGACCAGGCATTCCCTAGGGTCTTCCAATACGTTCTTTGCATCCCACATTGGACCTTTGAAAATGTAATTGATTTATTACCTCCCACCCTAGATTCAAGATGTTTTCTCTGGGATCCATTAGTCTATGGGAGATTGAATGGTAAAACTCTGTATGAAAGTCACATGCCATACATTATTCTGTTTCACTCTTGGTATAGAACACAGGTACAGATGAACAGGCAAGAGTAAAACATGTTTGTGCAGTTGCACTAAATTGAGGAAGAACACAACACCCCCACATACAGTATGCTCTTTGTACTACCAGAGTGCATAACTGATTTTCAGAAGACAGGATAACTATAGATGGATATGTTTGGTATCAATTTAAATATAATGAACAGTTTGAATACTATTTTACCACTCCCCTTAATTCAGCGGGAATCATTATAATCATCATTTTAAAATATACCATGCATGAATGATTCTTGTTCTTGAAATACCTTTTTCTGGAGCTACTCAAACTGATGTCCCTTTCCTTTTATCATACTTATTTTCTCTGAATGGGGAAATGTCCAGATTTTGATCATGAAAGATTTGGGGACTTTAATCATACAGAATATTCATTACATGGAAGTGTTTCTGCAGTTATTTGTTATGAATTAAAAACATAAAGAAGAATTTTAATTGAAGCAAGTTCAAAGGCATATTGTTCAAGAAAAAATAAACACTAACAACTACAACTAGCTAAAATATTTATTTATTTATTTGTATTATTTAATTTCTCTCTGGTAACGAACTTTTCAGTTCCTTCAGAATAGAACCTTAAGATTCTTTAATTCTTTTAGGGTATATTATTTCTAATGTTTGTTTTTTTTGTTCCTGTAGATGATTGGATTTTCCCTGATGTTTCAGAGGAGTCTCATTCTTCTGAGCAAGCCTCAGTGCCTCTCCAGTCAGTTAGCAGTGATTTATACCCCCACCTGAGTGGAAGTGACAAAGAGGATGGGAGTGAGGATGAGGAAAAGGAACCTCAGCTGAATTTGAAGGACGTTTTTACTTATTCTTCGAGGCCACCCTCTGCTTCACATGGAAAATCACAGAACACATCTGCTGAAGGCTTCATGTCCCTGCTAGACATGGGAGGAAATGGTGACAGTGACCGGAGGGGAGCCAGGTTCGAGCATGATTTCCTTGGAAGTGATAGTGAAGAGGTGTGTGCCTTATATTCTTTGCAAGTAAAATTTTACATGAGCTCCATTAACGCTGCTTAATAGCATACAGGACTTGATATAATCGATCTTAGGTGTGCAGTTAACAGTATGGAAGAGGGGTTAAAGTACAATTCTTAATCCGGGGTGATCAAAAGAAGTAATGTTGAAAAGGTCAAAAGGCCTCACAGTTGTGTGAAAAGTCTGAAACAAGTAGCCATCAACTACAAAGTTACCTTTTATTAGGGGTTGAATTATATAATTAAGATTAAGGAAAAGAATGCAGTCATTCTTAAAATGACTGAATAATTGTGATGACAATGGTGTAACATGCACATCGCCATGAGTAGAAAAATGCATTTGTGTGCAGCAAGAAAGTAACAAGTTAAAAACAGAAATCACAGCTTAAACTCAGGTGAGGCTAAGAATGAATGTCTTTTCCTTGAGTTTTGGAGGGGCCTCTGAATAAATAGATACAACTTCATGTCGTGATGTCTCTCGAGTCTGAGTTCAGTAAGCCATGGCAAAGCAAGGGTTTCTGTATAATTGGAAAAGCAGTGAGGTATGTACTTTAAAAATTGCTGGCAAATGAGTAAAAGGAATTTTGGGATACGTTTCACTGATGTGCGGCAAAACAGTGGTAGAATGGGAACCCCGAAAAAGTAACCACATTAGTGTTGAGATTTAAAAATAAAATATCAAAATTCTTTGGAGTAAGGTTTTCAAGGAAGGTATTCATTGAGAACCCTGAGTCAAAGAATAAGGAATGATTTCTTAATAATTACAAATATAATAAAGGTGTTCTATCATCAGGTTTCAAAGAAGTACAGGAAAGTTGTGTGCAAGTAATGGGTCCAAGGCTAGTAGAGTTTACCTTTTTTCTTTTATTTGTAACCACGTCGATAAGATATCCTACTTGAATTATAAGTTAGCCCAATTGATTATGTGATTTTAATTACTGTAAATTTGATGTGAAATAAGCTATAGAGCTTCTTCAGAGTGGGCACAAGCAACCCTATGCTGTTAAAAATGAAGAAACAGATATTTAAGGCCCATTAATTATTTATTAACGACTCTTAAATCAAATCATATCAAAATTTCAAGCAGAGTGGCTTTCAAGACCTGTAGATTAATTAAAGTAAACAAACCTGCAGTAACAAATCGTCTCGACTGGCCCTAATTTTAACTACTGAATAAATTACTCAGATTTAAGATTTTCATTAGTCTGATAGAAAATCCACTTAATCTTAAAATCATTTAGCTTCTACGTTTATTTGGTAACATCTTTGTGATCAGCTTATTGCTTCACGTTGTTTCATGTTTGGTCAACATTTGCATCATGTCTTGAAAGATTACATTGTTGTGACTCTGACTAATTTATATTTTATTTGGAGAAGGAAATCTCCAGGAAGTTACTTTAATTGTAAGACTTTATCAGACAGTACAGGAAAAAAATTAAGTTACAAAGCAGTGACAGGTTAATGGGTTTTATTTTGTGAACAATTTTTTTATACATTTCTTTTTCAAAACAGAAATACACAACAAGGAAAGACATAAAACAAAAGTACTAACAGCTTAATGTGTTAGTGTTAATGCTGCAGAAAACTGTAGAAGATCAAATTAATTGTGTTGCTATTTCACAAAACCTGTGGTGTAGTGTGTGTATGCATGTGTTTGATTCACTAGAAATACAGGGAAAGAGAATAGCTTAAAGTAATAAACCCAAGTATTACTTTCGTTGGTAGTGGCGTTATTGTCGGGGGCATTATGAAGGTCAGACTTTGAAAGGTATTCAGGACTAATTTGCCACCCAAAAATACAGGAGAAACAACGATAATGGATAATTTAAAGCATATGACATGGTGTTATTTAGAACTTACGCTTTGATCTTATTTTTGAGGATGCACATCGAGCAAATCGGATAATTGCAAAGCATATGAACATTGTTTTAGTTAGATTTGTCCAGCACAAAAGATTAATTCTCAAACTGCACGCAGTTGGGATTCAAGGAAACACATGTATTCATGGCTAGTGGTTAACATGTACAAAACAGAAAGTACTGATTAGAGGAAAACCTCAGAATGGAGTGTGGTAACCAAATGTACCACAGGGATCAGTATTAGGTCCTCTGCTATTCCTAATCTACATTAATGATTTAGATTCTGGTATAGTAAGCAAACTTGTTAAATTTGCAGACGACACAAAAGTAGGAGGAGTGGCAAACACTGTTGCAGCAGCAAAGGTCATTCAAAATGATCTAGACAAGATTCAGAACTGGGCAGACACATGGCAAATGACATTTAATAAAGAAAAGTGTAAGGTACTGCACGCAGGAAATAAAAATGTGCATTATAAATATCATATGGGAGATATTGAAATTGGAGAAGGAATCTATGAAAAAGACCTAGGAGTTTTTGTTGACTCAGAAATGTCTTCATCTAGGCAATGTGGGGAAGCTATAAAAAAGGCTAACAAGATACTCGGATACATTGTGAAAAGTGTTGAAATTAAATCAAGGGAAGTAATGTTAAAACTGTACAATGCAATTAGTAAGACCTCATCTTGAATATTGTGTTCAGTTCTGGTCACCTCGCTATAAAAAAGATATTGCTGCTCTAGAAAGAGTGCAAAGAAGAGCGACCAGAATTATTCCGGGCTTAAAAGGCATGTCATATGCAGACAGGCTAAAAGAATTGAATCTGTTCAGTCTTGAACAAAGAAGACTACGTGGCGACCTAATTCAAGCATTCAAAATTCTAAAAGGTATTGACAGTGTCGACCCAAGGGACTTTTTCAGCCTGAAAAAAGAAACAAGGACCAGGGGTCACAAATGGAGTTTAGAAAAAGGGGCATTCAGAACAGAAAATAGGAGACACTTTTTTACACAGAGAATTGTGAGGGTCTGGAATCAACTCCCCAGTAATGTTGTTGAAGCTGACACCCTGGGATCCTTCAAGAAGCTGCTTGATGAGATTTTGGGATCAATAAGCTACTAACAACCAAACGAGCAAGATGGGCCGAATGGCCTCCTCTCGTTTATAAACCTTCTTATGTTCAAATTAATTGTGTTGCTATTTCACAAAACCTGTGGTGTAGTGTGTGTATGCATGTGTTTGATTCACTAGAAATACAGGGAAAGAGAATAGCTTAAAGTAATAAACCCAAGTATTACTTTCGTTGGTAGTGGCGTTATTGTCGGGGGCATTATGAAGGTCAGACTTTGAAAGGTATTCAGGACTAATTTGCCACCCAAAAATGTTTCACTCCATAAACAAAATAGGGATAAAAACATCTTACTGGATTTTAAACTTGCTTACAATGCAGCAGAATAAATGCTGTTAAATTATGGCCCAATAGTCTTGAATCTGTGAGCTTGCAACTCGGCCATAATAAGCAAGGCAACCATGTTGCTGATGGTGAACAACTGCCCTAAGAAACACGAGCAGAGTATTAGAGAAAGGAGAGGTGGTGGGAGCAAGGAAATGAACGACAAAAAGGGGCGGGTCACAGAGGAAAAAATACTATGTGTTCTGCTCCAATAATTATATCAAAACAAAAGAGAAGTACAGAACCGTTTTAGTTTTATGTTTGTTTTTTTTAAAAAGGAAACAGCCTTACGAAGAGATAGATTCCTATTAACCTATTGCAGTTTATTGTTTGACAAGCAGTTAAACAAACAAAAACAAAACCAAAAAAAAAAAAAAACAGAAACAGTTCAGCTACTAGTGGCACTTAGATGTCATTAGTTTTGAGTGTGTGCCACTCAGCTAAAACAGCCGGTTATACTTATTCTAAATTATTGTTCATATATTCATTTGCATCTTCTTTTGAAGAAGCATAATTCTGCAGTAGCAGTCAAAACTCCTAAGGGAAATCAATTTCATCTTCAGGATACATATGTTCTGCTACAATTAATTAGGACAAATTGATTGATGTTCCTGACAGTTTCACAGCAGTTTGTGTTTTCATTCTCTGAAAGAATGTAGTTGACTCCCCACTGAGCTTTGTGTATGGGTTTTGTAAATTAGATCTTTTTTTTTTTTTTTCACACAAGTAGAATGCGTGTTTAGTTTGAATGAATAATATGCCATGTATCCTACACAGAATGATTGCTTTGTTCTTCAAAAAGTTAAACATTCTGCTCTTAAAAAAAACAAACAAACAGAAATTCAAAAGTTTGTGCATATTTTTCAATCTGTGTTAATAAATGGGGGTTAGATATAAAATCTTCAACTTAGTTTAAAGATGGTAAAGTAATTAAATGGATTGTATAAAGTCTCTGATCAGTGTTGATTATAAAAAGAAATAAGAAATATGTCCCATTGAGAGTGTGGTGCTTTACGACTTCATTTTCATTAAAAGAAAACTGACATCCTACAGTTGATACCTTTTGGGTATATTTATCACAAAGACAAAGTAATTAGTGTTTAAACTTGATTACATTTGTCAGATTATGTTTTTGCAGTACATTTATTTAGTTATTTATGTGTTTATTGTTTATCTAGCAGGAAAGAACCAATTTGTAGTACATTTACAGTACTGTTTTAAAGACTGTAGAACCATAACAATATGAGTATTGCATTACTGTGCTGTGTCCTTGTATTATTTGCCAGATTTAGGGTGTAGATAGCAGGTGCACACATTTATTAAAGCCATTGAAAACCGATTTTCACAGTTACTAAGAACCAAGGTGTTTGTAACTGCAAGGTTCTACAAATCACAATAACAAGACTGAGGTAATAGATTTAAAGTTTATTATTAGCTGTAATTTACAAATTCAATACATCAGAAAGGGTAATGTTTGACAGTTACTGCTATTTTAGTAGATCCTGGAATAGAAATTTAGCAGTTGAAGCAGTGTATGCTATTTTAATACAGGTAACATTATTGGCATGAAGTGTAAAATATCTAAAACGTTTCTGTTGTTTTCAGGCAAAACACTGCATTCTTTATTAATGTTGATGTGGTTTTATTTTGTATTTTGTTTCTAGTTAATTCTGTTTGGCAACGTGCTTGCTTTAATTTTAATTATGTCTGGCCATCTTCCAGCCATGGTGTTTAATGCCATGGCTGGAATGCTTCTTTCAGATTAGCAAGCTTTTCCATAAGGAAATTAGCAAATGTATATACACAGTTAATGTGTATTACACACATGGGAGGTCTTCCCCACTCATTTGAGCACTTTAAATAAAAGAAGATATCCCACTGTTACATTATTCTGACGATGTTCAAACGCCCTAGAATGAAAAGGTATTGGAAGGGTAGCAGGGAACAGACTACACTGACTGTCTGGTCTTACTAAAATCTTGAACCCCGTAAAACAGAGCAAGCATTGCATCATCTTGATCGGCAACCACAGGAGACCACGTTTGGCAATCTGGCCTCTTTTGGCAACCACTGGAGACCACGTTTGGCAATCTGGCCTCTTTTATAGATTATACACTTTTTAATGTTTTTTTTTTTTTTTTTTTTTTTTTTTAATTAGCCAGATGAGAAGTGTGGATAAATTTGTGTTCTGTACTGTAAGTCCTATGCCTGTTTGATAACATTCAGAATTGCTTTATCAGTTGTTCTCTGTGACCATGTTATCAATTTTAAAAACATTTAAGAAATTAATTAATTGCAGATTTGCCAAAATTCTAGGACACCTTATGTGTACAGATGTACTTTCTTTGTTAAATAGTAGTTGCTGATTACGGCCTTTGCCTTCTTGATTTATATTTAGTTAACATGTCATGTGTAGAAATTATATCGCCATTTTGATTGGCCAGAAAGGCTCAGCTTCACTTCTTGGTTCTCTCGCTGAAACCGCAGGAGATTACATTTCTTATATAATAAGAGACACCCTACACACAACTTGTTAATTTTTAACATTACAAATTCATAACAAATGCATTAAAATAGAAAAGGTATTTATAATATAATGACTAACAAAAGTAATGTTCAGGGTGCAATTTGGTCAAGCTGTTTTTTAATTTCATTCAATACACTGATTGCAAAAATCTAATCCTCTGGAATACATTACCTACCCTAATAGGCCATGCATAGCTGAATTGTTTCAGTCAGTGTCTAATGGTTTTTGCTGAGACAATTGTGTAATTCACTGGGGTACAAATAGGCTTTTTTGAGCTGAATGAAATTAATAAGACCACTAAATCTTAACAGGGCAAGTAATGGACATTCCACAAACATTTTTCAAAGATTGATTGGCTCCATGAGACACAGATGTGCTGCAGTATGTGATGCACAAAGCAAACCTAATGCTCTGAGGGGTGACCTACAGGAGCACTGAAATCATTATGCACACCAGTAGTTACTGAGACACTACCCTTGCTGTGCAGGTGCTATGACAATACATGTTTACAGTTGTTTCTGGGATAGATTAAAAAGCATTCCAGAGAAATTAAAAGAAACGTCACTGCAGTTCTTGGCAATTCAATTTCAAGTTCATTTCTTAAACTAAGTTGCTTTAAAGTCAATGTTCACTGGCTCTGTCGAGCTTAGCAGTCTGAAATTTACCACACTCTAAAAAAAAATGTTGATCTATAAAATGTCTTATTCAGAGTTCCATTAGTCTACGTTGGGTTGTGCCCTGATGTGAAAGCTAGCAATACATCAAACATAAACACTCCCTCATAATCACCCCCCCCTCCCCCCGCCCCAAAAAAAAGGGATTTTGTAAGTTTTTTTTTTCAAATGGTACTTTGCCCATTACCAATGTTACGTCAATGGTTGTTAAGCTAAACAAAATATCATATATATCTAGATATATATAAATATATGGGTTAGGAAATACAGGGTCAATATCTACCAATCAGGTTGTATGTAAACCACATCCAACCATATTGACATGTTTGAAACATTTTTTTTTTTTAAAGTATGATTGTATTTGACACATTTGTCAGACATCAGCTAAAGCCATTTTTCTTTAAGGTCAGATGATTAGATTGTAATACCATTTAAAATAAAATACCGAAATCACTAACACATATTATAAATGGTGTACTGTTTACCAGTATTTCTCCACGTCGTCATATGTTTTTATAACAGTCTTTCTGTTATCAATCTTTTTCACTCCTAACAAATCTTTTTCATCTACTTCATGAGACAGAAAGGGCTTTATTTCTACAGTTATCCAATGTCTCCACCGAAATTTTAGTAAGGGTCGGATAGAATAGCATAACCAATCACTTTTTGTGATTCACATATGTGTCAGGAGGTTCTACTCTGTATAAATGGTATTACATATCTAATCATCTGAATCATCTGACCTTAAAGAAAAATGGCTTTAGCTGATGTCTGACAAATGTGTCAAATACAATCATACTTTAAAAAAAAAAAATGTTTCAAACATGTCAATATGGTTGGATGTGGTTTACATTGGTGTATATATATAACACAAAAACACAAACGTCCTCCAAATTGAGTTATATTATTATTATTATTATTATTATTATTATTATTATTTAGATCTCGTACAACAATTCCCTGTTCTCTCTCTCTCTTATTTTTTGGACAGGATGATTTCCGTTCAAGATTTATCGGTCAGATACCTAGCCCCAGCACAAACCCTGGCACATCAGTATACACACATTTATCTGGTATTTGAAAGACCAGAATACAAATGAGATCCTGCAGTTCTGAATCCAGGTCATCGGAAGAATCATTAACATCTATTCCGTCAGATATAAAGGTATCAGATGGAGGCTTTCCGGCTTTAAAGAAAGCAGATGGAGAAAAAGTTCGACCCAGCGTGATTCCAACCCTAAGCCTACCTCCTACTGGAAACAGGCCTGGACTGCTGATAGACACTTTGGATTCCACTAACAGACTGAGGAATGTCCAAGATAACCACTTAAGGGCTTCTCTCAATAGAAATTCCTTAAAGGAAATCCCAAGAGATGTAACAAGACTGTCCATGGAAAATTCCGTACGTTTGCCTTTTCTTTTTCTTCACCTCCTGAATTGTTTTTGAATGGTATGTTTGTATATTTTAGATTTGTATGTTCTAGATTTTAAAGGCGTCACAGACAAAGTCTGTACAGCAGCTCTCTCTTCCCAGTTAAACATTATGGGGATTAATTTAAAAGCACACTGCTTTCTGTAATAACTAATCCTGCCTCACTAAAAAAAATATTTTAAATGCTTAGAAAAGAATAAAATCAAAGAGTTCAGTGCTGCACTTCATTTGCACCTGTAAAATATGTTATTCTGTACAGCGGCTGTTTTTGCAGAAATTGTAGCTATTTTGTTGTAAAATGAATGCCTGGAGTCACCACAGTATTTTAAGCCTGTGAATTGAGGTAGATGGATTGTAACAAACCAGCAATCATGAATCCCAAAGCCTTTACTTTTTCCATACCAGTTACCACTAAAATAACAGGCATTAGGTAAGCTTTGAATTGGGACGTACAGTTTTAGTGCACTAACTCCCTTGTGAAGCCTGGTAAGTCTAAAAAGAGCTTTGGGTTTGTTTTCGAGGATCATAAAATACAGAAACCTAGAAAACTGAGCATGGTTTGCCAAGTATATGTAATCAGAATACTGTTACGGTGCTCCATGCTGTGTTTTGTGACACACACGTTTTCAAATGGAGAGTTAGTCGTGTAGAACAGAAGAAACCGATGGAAAGCAAGTGTGTGTTGCAATGAAGACTTCATGCACCGTGGTCTTATTAAACCAGGAGAGGTTTAACTGTCATGGGAACCTTGTCTTCCTACTCTCATGTTCAGAAGTTGTGTTGAGACTGCAAATGTCTACAGACATCTACACTGAACCAATAATAAATCATTACATTTTGAACGGTTGACTCTCTCCTGCATTCTTTTGAAAATAATAAACCATGTGATGGAAGGGTAGCTGTAAGCCAGTTTGAAAGTCTAAGTCCCCAGGCTGTTTTCTCGTCTATCATATCGATTTTGGTTCCCATGTCTACATCCCTTTCTTGTTGTTTCTATTAAACACAAAAAAGCCACACAAACATTATTGCCTTTTTTTTTTTTTTTTTTTTTTTTTTTTTTTTACATCAATGACAGAACAGATTACAGACTTTTCTGTTCAATCTGAAACACGACATTGTAATTTTGAAGGAGACAGTGGTTCAAATAACTTGCCCTAAAAACCTGCCTTTGGCAAGTTTACTGGATGGAAACCAGAAGTTCTTGTTTAAATGTTGTGAGTCTATCAGAGATACCAATCATTAGTCTCTGGAGGTATGTGCATGGGGTGGGGTATCCATATTTTAAATACATTTTTAAACTATTATACTTAAGTTCCTTTTTTTGGGGGGGGGGGTGGGGGGGTGGATATTCAGTAATATGTTAAATATTAACATACACTCTACCTGTACATTAAATTATTATATTAAATGAATGAAAATCTTGTGCAAAGATTTTTATTTATTTATTTTTTGTAAGGACTGTGACTGGCGAAACTACCAGCCAACCAGAATGAGTGCCTCTGAGCTGTGCATGTTGGCCAGTCTCCGGAGGCAGCAGAACGAGGAGCTAGAGGATGATGGGAATTCGCCTGGACTCAGCGCCTCACAAATTGACAACTGCATTGTCAGCATTAGCACAAGCAGTGACGACACAACCACATGGAACTCCTGCCAACCACCTGTAAGACTCAATCCAATCCTCTTTAATTAGGGTTAGATAGCCATTAGTAATGCATACCATAATAACACTAATACCACAACTACTTATGCAACTAATAATAATAATAATATGAACTAACTAACTATGAGAGCTAAATTTATATATTTTGAAAAAAATGTAAACAAAAAAATGTAATTATTTTTTTTTGTGTGTGGCAAAGAGGAGGCATATCTTTATAGATTGTATTATGTGTTTAACACAACATTTAAACACTCATATTTGAAATTTTTCTGCTAGAAAAATTTAAAAAAAATTTCTGCTAGACAACTCAGTGTGGTTTATTTTGTTAAACCCATCTGGGCCTTTGTTTCTTCATCTACAATCAGCTAATGCCTGCTGACACATTTTTAAGTTTGTTGGTAGTAAAACATAGCAACAGCACCACCCTTAGACAGGCCTGTATATATCTACAGTATACTATAATCTGCCGAAGATATCTAAAACACATTTCAGTGCTTAAACCGCCTTGTAATATCGATTAATGTTAATATTGTTTGTGTCTCTTAGTTTATATTAATTTAGCAAAGCTATGGAATATGCTTTTGGGCAGCTTTTGCACTTCAGTGTTTGCTTGATTGGCTTTTAAAACAATATATACTCTCCTCTCCTAGTCGCTGTGCATTTGAAGCTGTATGTGTACTAAAGAGAAAGCATTCTGGTCCGCAAGTATTGAAGCTAGATAGTGGTTCTGCCATTTATATCGGTTAAATAGACTACAAAATATATGCATGTGTTTAGTCAGTGTTAAACTCCAACAGGTGAAATAGCAGATAACATCAACTGGTATTTATGGTAGTTAAAAGAGAAATCTAGCAGAGAGGAGCACGCCTAGTATGTTCAGTTCAACATCTCATTGTTTTATAAAAGCCGCAGGTTAAGGCAATTTGAAAGTCTCATAAATATAATTTTTCACACATAGTTCTGGAAGAACAGAAAATCTTAATTAGTTTTCTGATAATGTTGTGAACAAGAAATCACCCAACCAGCAAGGAATTTGGTATTGCACAATTGAAACACAGGTTACCAGTACTTTGGCATGATTCATCGCTATGCAGAGCCGTAACTAGGCATTTTAGCACCGGGGCAGGCAATCATATTCTTGTCAAGCTTCCACCTGAGCCAGTGACCATTGTCAGCCAGTTCTGCCACTGTTGAGGAAGCTGATATGCTTCCTCTTCTGTTTTCTGAATTTGGATCCAGATGGCGTCTTTGACAGCATCTTGGTAATTAGTTTTTTAGTTTTCACTCTGTATTAAAAGTTTTTCACATTGCATGCAGTGGTGGTGTTTGTCCCATGGTGGCCCCATGCAAAATTTGATTCCAGGGCTCCTATTCTCTATTCTTATCAGTAATACTACGATACCATGACTTGCATTTTACTAGAGGAATCGCAAAAAAAAAAAAAAAACACTTAGAGACAGTTAGACTGAAACCTTTCGTGTTTTCGCAGTGACAGTGCAATTATAACTGAATAATCCAGTTTTCGGAAAATCTGGTGTATGATCGATATCTGTCCTAATCCAGTCAAATGTCCCTGTGACATTGTTAAAAGTAAATTAAAAAAAAAAAAAATTATTTCATGTTAATGCAAGAAAAACTTCTCTCCCCTGACGTTAGTGTGACAGGCATAGTCAAAGGCAGACGTAAGTCAGTAATACTGAGGTTAGGTTACAGGTCCAGCAAATTTCCCTTGTAGATGTAGTCGAGCATCTCAAGAGGCAAGGACGATCCATTGGCTGGAAATGCATTTATTTGAATTTGTTTCCATGTTCATTCAAACACGCAATCCTTCTTGTGTGAGATACTATACATAGTCCCCTCAAGTTTGCAGCCCTGACGGCACACACAAGCAAACAAACAATAATGTAATTGTGGGAAGAATTGCACTTGATTGGATAAAAAAAGTAGAACAGTATGTACAGTGTGATGTTTTAAAATGATCCCTTGAAAATGCAGCATGCTACAATTTTTGCAAAACCATTATCTTGTTTGTTTTATCTTTCACAGCCTGTCAATCAAGGCCATCACTATCAGAAAGAAATGAGCCCGCTCGCACATTCCAACCCAAGGTATGGACTTTACTATAGTCAGTGATGAAAAATAATGTTTTAGCAGTAGATCAGTATTCCTCATGTAGCATAGCAATACTGCATTATGCAGTGTTTGCAGTATTGCTCTCTATTAAAGACATTACAAATTTAGATTAGTGAACAATATTAGTTATGTACTCTTATGTCCTCGGGATCAGGATTATTTTAAACTTAATTGCTTTTTTTATGCTTTGATATCTGTTCATTGACAATAAAGAAAAAAATATCTGTACCTTGGTTTTACATATTAAAAAAAATCATATTTTAGCAGCTTTGCCTGTAAGATGCTGTTGGGAGATATATTTAAGCAATGGTAGTTGAAGAAGCAGAGTGGCAGCATGAAGCCTTTTCTTTTTCAGTATACTCTAACCTTAACCCCCTCTACCCTCAAGTACACTTTCCATATGTTGCACAATGCATTTGATTTAATAAATAAATAAATAAATAAACAAACACTTTGAACGTAATTAAAGTCCTTACTTCTGGAAATGTCCCGTGTGTTAGCTTGTTTCTCAGAGCTGGTTTATTTTATTATGGTAATGTATTGCTGAAACACAGCCTTCCTGATGGGAACTCCGGCTTTGATTTCAGCAACTTTTACTGATGTTAAAAGCCATTCCCCTGTACAGTTATACAAATACTTGAAATGCTAAAACATAATGCACAAACTATCTTTAAATATTAATTCCAAAACTTGAGAGACTAAAATTCCTCCTCAACCGGTAAGGATGGTTTGGGGAAAGGGGAGCTCACGTTGCCACAGCATGTGCTGCCCCCACTGCATAAAAAGAGTTAGCATCCAGGTCTGCCAGTCCAGCCCCAATCCATGACTGCGTTAGAGTAGAAGACTAAATGTGTTTGTCAGCCAGCCACATTCTTTACACACTATATCAATTCCAATGCTGGTCCTCACCCCTGCGGATCAGATAACCTGGTGGATTAAAAGTGGTCTTAAACAGTTAAAAATGCATTGTGCAGTGTACTGGCCTGCCCCTCATAGCAGTATTACTCCTGATTAAAGTTCAATGGGAGGAGAGAGAAAACTCTAAAGTTTGTTGCTGTCGTGGTATAAAATGTAAAACCTGCTGCAAAATGTGACAGTTTTGTCTATGCAGCATATTATTCTGTGTTTTAATTATACTGCGGCTTTGATTTTCCAGTTGCAATATTGGCTTCTTCGTGTTAGTAATTCATAGATTCTGACCCCAGTCTACCCTGGCAAACTGTATGGCTTAATTAACTCAATATACAATATATATTACACTGTAGGAAATGAGGTGACAGAATTATTCTAAATATGCACTGGCGTACATTCACGTCTGAGAGTCTGTTATTTCCAGAACTTTACAAAAGTTATTTGTTTGATTCTTGGGGGGTTTATGTGTGAGGATAAGGTATCTACTTTCATTTGCTGTAAACAGATCAAAATACTGCCACTGAGAATTCAGTTTTTTGTAAAGCTATGAAAACATGACTGTTCAGGTGAGTAAAAAATATGTAAAACACCATTGTTTAAATCAATTGGGTAGCCGCCTTTTGTAACATTTAGAGATGTGAAAATATTTGGGTTTGTAGCTCTATACGGTACAGAACCATAAACAATCTTTTTGCTTGAAGTTCGAAAACTATTTCTATATGTGGTTTGTACTTTATGAGACAGTTTTAGATTTATTTTGGACAGTATTCTAGAGATTGTAGTGATCTGTGACACAGATTTGACAAGATTAGATTCCAGTTACGTAGACTCCCGTGGTCACAAAATGAATCTGACTGACACAACTGGTTTTATTGCTTCTCCTGTTGACAACAAAACTGCCTTTCATTCGCGCAGTAGTGTATCTGGTAATTGTATTGTTATTTACTGTGTGTCAGGTGAAGATATATCTTATACTGCTGTCCTATAGAGTAGGTGACAGCAAGGGAACATAATAAAACTGTGTTTCCCGAAATGAAGCAACAGCAATAAAGTGTCAGCAATTTGTGAAGACTATTGCATTTCTCAGATATTTTTTATTAGTTTAAAACAACAACAAAAAAACATGGAATAAAGAAAAAATTATGGTGGCACATTGATGTTATCTGGCACATCATTCTAGTTATTTCAAGCTTCTGCATTTCAGTGCAGAGTGGTTTTCACGACTAACACTTACTTTTAAAGAGTGACACCTTTGTTTTAGTTGCAACTACTTCACTCTTTCAGTTCCTGATTCCTAATACAGTCACCAGCACAGACTCGTTATCAAGGCATGATCCCCCAAAGAGAAGGTTAAAAGGTCACAGCTAGCACATTTTTGTACAGATCTCTGGGCAATCTGCAGTTGTTATATGCCTACGGTGAGAAGTAGGAATGAGGAAATCGATTTTAAAAAGCTGTTGCAGTACAATTTTATGCAATTCTAATAATAAAAAGGTAATTTTGCCATTTTAATGTACTTTTTAAACACATTAAAGCAGAAGTCTATAAATGCCAGCTGGTAGACTGCCAGTCACTGTCTCTCCTGGGCAAGAGAAGACAGACTCCAGTGATGTAGAGGTAATGATGTTAATCTGATGAACTTGACCTGCAGTCAACTTGGTCTATTGGGAGCACCACGCTTGCGTCACCTTCCTAAGCATTGTTGCATGACATAGATTGTACCGATTTCAAAGATCCCGTACTGATTTTCAGTGGTAGTCCTTTAATACATAACACTTTCCCTTTTACTGGGATTTAATTTTATTTTATTTCATTTTTTTTTGGTTGGTTGTCGTTTGTAATCAAGTGTAAGTGCCATCATTCTACAGAGCACCACATCCCACTAATTGAGCCTCCTCACAGGTGGATGAAAGTTGTAGTTGACAGCCAGGACGTCCAAAGTATATGGCTGATGACGTGAATTTTAATACAATGTGATCTAATCAATAGCACTGTAGGATAGGGGTCTGCTGCCATCATGCTCTCATCCTTTCCAACTGAGTGTCGTGCATGTGTGTGAAGTAAGGGAATTAAATGGCACTCGTGGCAGTAATAGGGGTAATTTAGCTTAATTATGAAAAGTGAATAACTGAATAAAATCCCTTGTACCAATTAGAAACATGTTCTGGAACAGTACCCTTGGTTGTCTGTTAAAAGAATGATTTCAGATGGATAATTTTCAGGATTTTAAGGTTAGTAAATATGTTACCTTGCCTCCTATAAAGAAAAAATCAGATCTGTCTACTGCTACCTAGTAATAGCCTATTATCTAGAACTGTACCTGAACAGGTATTGCTGATCTACTAGTTTCCATTGGGTTTTACTTCCAACTGTATCCTTATTTTATGTTTCATAATATTGGTTTTGTGTACAAATAATTGTATGTGTGTTAATCTCTTACTTTCTGGCAATGTATTCCTGTGGGCCTCTGTTTCTAATATATGAATACATCTGTGTATTACATTGTACACAAATAATATAGAACAGTGGCAAAAACAAGACTGTATATAAAGCATGATCTCACTAATAAATGTATAGTACCACAGGGCACACATCAGCTTGCTAATGCCTTATTTATGAATGCAGCCCCAAGCTTCAGCTGTTTGTGTGAGAAAGGAACAATTGTGTGGGGGTTGTTGGGGTTCAAACTGTTCTGGCACTACAGTGTGTACACAAACTGTCTTTTGCCTCTGGATAATGCAAAAATCTGCAAGATGAAAATTAAGTGTGGCCCTGTTTTAGATTTTTTTTGTAATTCTTATTTTCAATTATTTTTATTTTATCATTTAAAATGTATTTTATAATTTATACAGGGTATTTTGAACTGCTGTTACTGTTTGTTTGTTCGTTTGAATTAAAATTCAGTAAATTATTTCATGTGATAAAAAGCATTAGATCTCTAAGTGGTACTGAGTAAAATAAATGTTCCTCCAAAGTCCATTAAACTCTTCATAGCGTTTGCTTTTTCTTTGTTTAATAAATGCACAATATTATGTTTTTAATTGGCCAGATTATGTGCACAATTGAAAATATTTTTCTATCAAGTGTCATTAATCCATTTATTTATTTAATTTTTTTTCAGAGGCTTTGGCTCTCCTGACATCAATTTTAATAAAATGCCTCTATAAACATAATCAATCTAATCTAAATCTACTGCTACCTTGTAATATCCTGTATACCCTATAACTGTGCCTGAACAGAGTTATATATGAGAGGAAGAGTTGAGGAGCTTGTGTTTTCTTATAATGAGCACCTCAGCTAGTGTACCATACTTATTACCTGGATTTGTACTTCCGGTCTCTGATGTATTAATAAATATTTGGTTAATATTTAGCAATGTGTGTAGTTTAAATGACTAAGTTTAAAATAATTCCTTGTGTATGGAAACCAATTATAAAAAGCAGTCTGATATGGATTTCAGGTGAAAGAAATATAAGAAATGGGGTCCCTCTAGTGGCTCCTCCAGTTAAAGCACTGCTGCAGGGAGCGCAGGATGAGTCACACAGCTTGGATGGTGCCAGTTCGCATCCAGGCTGTGCAAAGAGGCTGAACTTTGCTGGGGTGATAGCCCTCTCTCAAGTTGTGTCTGTGATGTTCCAGTGATGGAGGATAGGAAAATGGCAGGGATTGCTTCTCCTCAATGCACAACAGCAAACCCTACTGGCCAGACACCGAGTGGATAAAAAGCAGGGATGATCCTACCACCTGTCTTCCCCCTCTGCAGGGGGGATCTTCTCCTACTCCATCTGTGGAAACACAACCAACATCATTAATTACATCCAGAATCATTAGTTACAACCAACATTATTACTTACCTCAGGAACTCACCTCCAGGATCTGAACTGCTGTGTTTAGGGAGCAAAGGCTATGGGATTACCCTGCCACCCCACCAGATCCCATAGGAATCATTTGCTTCACACTGACTGTAAGGTAACCAATTCTTTGAAAATATGAAATTCAGCTGCATTTGAACCCTATTATCCAGCAACAACATGCTAGTGAATTAGTCCACTGTGCCATCTCACTTCCATGGAAGAACTAGCTTTTTCATTGACTTAAGGTCAATTAACCAAGTTTTTGAAAAATAAAAATCAGCTGGATTTGAACCTAGTCCTCTGAGGAGAATAGTATAGCATTCTACTCAATTAGCCTGCTATACCATCACACTTTCATAGAAAAAAAAAATGCCTCTATTATCGTCTATTTAAACAATTATACAATTCTTTGAACGTAAAGGAAAGAAATAGCTGGATTTGAAAAGTTGGTGAGCTGGCTGGTTGGTTCAATGGGTACAGCAGCAGACTCTGAGCTCTAGGTGAGTGGGTTCAAACCCTGTTAGGGGCATGTGTTTTTCTTTACCCTTTTTAGTGACTCAGTTTTACAGAATGGGACAAGGCGACAGTGGTCTTAAGCATAAAAATAGTAATATAGAGAGGTTGCAATGGTAGACTTACACATGGAGCCAAGTGGTGGTGGTTTGAGAATTCTGCTGCTGTTCATCCTTGGGTTAATTTCCTATATATTCAATGAAAAAGCAAACTCTTCTACAGTAGTGAGATGATGCAGTGGGCTAATCCACTACTTTGCTGTGCTTTTTTCATCCTTTGGGGGACTGGGTTCAAATCCAGTGGATTCTGTCCTTCATTTCTATGATTGTTTAATTGACCTTATATTCAGTGTGAAACAAAACTTTCCTGTGGGAGCTGGTGGTGCAGTGGGCTAAGCCCATGGCCTCCTATCTGTGAAGATGGCAGTTCAAATCCAGCTCTGGGTAAGTTCCTGAGGTGAGTAATGATTCTTGGTTGTAAGTAATGATGTTGGTTGTGTTTCCACAGGTGGAGGAGATATTGGCAGTGGTGGAGGCAGGAGAGAATAGAAAAAGGGGGGGTTGGCCCCCCCTGTCTGAAAGGAATGCCAAGTTGGGGTGTTGCTACCTGAACAAAGACAAATGTGTAAATGTGAGATTCTTTATATGTACTTTTAACTGTCATTCTCAATGTGTTTAAGAATGACAGTTGACTCTTTAAAAAGAAAAGCACAAGTATAAACATTTATCTTTATTTAGGTAGCAACACCCCAACTTGGCACTCCTTTTAGGCAGGGGGGGCCAACCCCCCCCTTTTCTATCCTCTCCTGCCTCCACCACTACCACCTTCTCCTCCACCTCTAGAAACACAGCCAACATCATTATTTACAACCAGCAATCATTACTCACCTCAGGAACTTACACAGAGCTGGATTTGAACTGCCATCTTCACAGATAGGAGGCCATGGGCTTAGCCCACTGCACCACCAGCTCCCCCAGGAAAGTTTTGTTTCACACTGAATATAAGGTCAATTAAACAATCATTTGGAAATAAAGGAACACTGGATTTGAACCCAGTCCCCCAAAGGATGAAAAAAAAAAAGCACAGCAAAGTAGTGAATTAGCCCACTGCACCATCTCACTTCTGTAGAAGAGTTTGCTTTTTCATTGAATAGGTAGGAAATTAACCCAAGGAGGAACAGCAGCAGAATTCTCAAACCACCACCACTTGGCTCCATGTGTAAGTCTACCATTGCAACCTCTCTATATTACTATTTTTATGTTTAAGACCACTGTCACCTGTCCCATTCTGTAAAACTGAGTCTACCAAAAAGGGTAAAGAAAAACACATGCCCCTAACAGGGTTTGAACCCACTCACCTAGAGTGCAGAGTCTGCAGCTGTACCCATGGAACCAACCAGCCAACTCACCAACTTCTCAAATCCACCCATTTCCTTCCTTTATGTTCAAAGAATTGTATAATTCTTTAAATAGACGACAATACGATAAATATGAAAGTGTGATGGTATAGCAGGCTAATTCAGTAGAATGCTATACCATTCTCCTCAGAGGACTAGGTTCAAATCCAGCCGATTTTTTTTTTCAAAAACTTGGTTAATTGACCTTAAGTCAATGAAAAAGCTGGTTCTTCCATGGAAGTGAGATGGCACAGTGGACTAATTCACTAGCATGTTGTCCAGCTGATTTTCATTTATTTTCAAAGAATTGGTTACCTTACAGTCAGTGTGACGGAAATGATTCCTGTGGAGCTGGTGGTGCGGTGGGCAAAGCGCACAGCCTTCTTTCCCTGAAGACAGCAGTTTGAATCCAGTTACAGGTAAGTAAATGGTGTTGGTTGTGTTTCTGCAGGAGAGGATAGAAAGGGGGGGGTCTGCCCCCACCTGCCTGAGTGGAAGGTTGGAGTGTTGCTAACTGAGAGAAAAGACAAACTTAACCACAGTTTGGTCACATTTCTTTTCTCTCAGGTAGCAACACCCCAACCTGAAACTCTCCCCCCCCAGGCAGGGGGGCCAGACCCCTCCTTCATCTGTGGAAACAATCATTACTTACCCAGAGCTGGATTCAAACTGCCTCAGGGAGAGGCGGCAGTGGGCCTAGCCCACTGCTCCCACAGGAAATCTGTGCTTCACACTGAATATATGGTAAATGAAGCAATCATTAGAAAATAAAGGAAAAAAATCCTCTAGATTTGAACCCAGTCCCCTAAGGAGGAACAACACCACATACTAGTGAATTATCACACTGCACCACTTGCCTCCATGTGAAATCTTGCATTGCAGATAAGATCTTATATCAGTCTCAACATATTATTATCTTTATGCTTAAGCCCACTGATTTATCAAAAAGGGCAGTGTCTGAAACTGAAAGGAAAACACATGCCCCTAACATAGGGTTTGAAATCACAACCCTCAAGAATCAGACTCCCGTGCTCTACTAATGATGTAGACCTGAAGATAAGTTGCAATTCTCAACTTTGTTTCATTTGTGAATTGAACTGGATTCAAAGCCAAACCTTATAGGTCTATAAGGTAAATAAAGCAATATTTTTGAAAATGAGGGATTCACACTTCTGTCTCGTGTGGGACTTAAACTGACTACCCCTTGAATCAGAGGTGCTTTGTAGTCTTGTAAAATGGCAACTAGGGCTTGAATTACATCTTTGTACATTATGTAGAGTCAGCTTGTGGCATTCTTTTGGCAGGGTCCTGTGGATGGGGCATCTTAATGCAATGATTTTTAAAAGGAAGCTCCTGCCAGTGAGTGACACACTTGTAAATAGGTGGGTCATGAAGAGATTAAAACATTACTCGGTCAAAATGAAGCTCATCATGAAAAATATGCTGAAAGTGATACAAAGCCACATTGAAGGAGCACAATAAAATGTTTCCCATATATTTTATTTTACCGTTTTATCCTTGTTTTATACATTATTAGACAAGTGTTTTACATTGATTAGCAAATGTTTTTTGATTTTAAATCTGGAATTTTACCAGGACATGTTTTCATAGCCTTATAAGAGGCTAAGGGTTGACTTTTTTTTTTTTTTATCCCCGGCAGATTGGGTTGATCTGAGGTCCCATCAAAGGTTATTCCTAAAATAGTCCATATTAAACTCTTAGCTTTCTCTTTCCCCTGTGAAAAGTCAAAAAGGGTATTTTGAATGTATTGGAGCAAGAGCAGGAGAGACACAGAGCTCAGAAAGTGATAATGCATCGTCAAAGGACAGAAGAATAAAAAAACACACATTGCAATTGGATCTTAGACACTGCTTGATGCACCATTGAGCATTGAGACGAGTTGACCAAAAATATTTACAATTGTTATTTAGAATATACTTTAACAATCTAAGAAAAAGGTAATTTAATACTGCTCAATCATTCATACTACTGTAGACAGTGCATATTTAAATAACAATACAGCCAATTTCTAAAACACTTTGCACTGTGGTTGTAACAGAGTATAAACACCATGATTCATCATAGTGATCAATATAGATGATCCTTCTATACAGATGTTGACTAATATTAGTTTAAGTATTACTGTTATTTTCTATGTTACAATTATATCCAGATGGGGTAGGAAGTTGTGGAGGAAGGTTGGAAGCTGGGCTGGTTTAATTGTGTGACTGTCTGTAAAAGGACTGCCTCGGGAGCAAGAGTACAGATCAGAATCCTTACAAAAGCAGCCGTGCTAGATGAAAAGCAACTGAAGCAAGTTTCTGTTGTAGCAAACCTTCACCTCAGGAGATCTCACAAGTCTATATGTGGTGAGAGCAATCACCTCAAAGATAGGACAGAGCTGTAAAAAAAAAAAAAAAACCTGTACAACGTGACCTTGAAAAACCCAACTCACACCCAGCATGTCAAGGACAGTTAGCGTCAAAAGTTGTGTTTAGTTGACCATTTCCTGCATTCAGAGTATACTGATCATCGTGCTTGGCCCAGCTAACCTGAAAGGAGACCTGGCCCATAATTCAATAATGGGATGGGGCTGTAGCACCAAGTAGAGAGAAAAATATAACGTTTATCATGGCTGGATTGGTCTCCTTTATTCAAAGATGTGAGGATGAATTGGAGTCAAAAGGGGTGTGTGATTTTGTCTAATGAATTATAATCTATATGTTTTAGACAAACACATGCATTCTTTCAAATATTTTAATGTTTCAACAAGATGGTACATGTTATTGTAATGACTTATTATAGAAAACATTAGGATTTTCTTGAAAAGACAGTTGTGTAGCAGTGGCGTTTTCAGTTGTAGGAAAATATTAAAGTCAAGATAATGCCATTATTGTTATTATTATTATTATTATTATTATTATTATTATTATTATTATTATTATTATTATTATTATTATTATTATTATTATTATTATTATTTTTATATATAATTTAATTTCCAAGCAATCCATACGTCATAGCTGTAGTTACTGATATTTTTCAAGCTTTGCAATTTTTTTTAACTATCATCCAGAACTCTGCAATACTCCATGATAAGATGTAAGAACGACGGTCAACATGTTTGTCAGACATATTACACTATTTTCACTTTATGCAAAATGTGCTTCCCAATCTGTGAGCAGAATAAACATACACTATCATCGCTAAATAGGAAAATCTTCTCATTTGCTGACAATACTCCTCTGGCAGAATACATGTGGCATTGGCTCCACAGGAGTACAACACCGCATTTGTTGTATAGCTCTGCAGTCTTTAAAAACTGCAACATTATTATGTTGAAAACGATGGCTTAACCATCTATTGCCCGGGTTTTAATCAAATAAGCTAACTGATGCTGTATTTTTTTCACAAGACTATTCACTCATTGACTGCTTACAAACTTAAAAAAAATAATATGAATTGAAAAAAATAATTATCAAATCAAATTTTTTATATATAGATAGAACAAAAAAATTAAAAAATTAAATGTAAAATTCCCTAATTTTTAGAGACGTGAAATTTGCTGTAGACCTGACTAATGTACACAGCCCACTACAAGCAGACGTGCTGAGGGAAACTGTTCATAACTAACCGTGGCCAAGTTTTAATACGCAGAAAGTACCAAAACAGCAGGAATCAGCATATGGCATTTTATATATATATATATAAAACGTCACAAGCTGACAAGTCACAAGCTCACTTGACCTTTCATCAAAGACTTTAGTGCCAAAATGAAAAGTGCCAGATCCAAATGCCTCATAACAGAAGCCAAATCAACATATTGCAAGTGAAATATGTCTTCAGTTATTTGTATAACAAACACTAACATAAAAAAATCGGTCCAATGCTTATTTCAAACGGAACAATTTATATCCAGGTCACACTTACCCAACCTACTTTGCAGTGGGTAAACATTCACGTAATGTTGTTTTGAAAACTTACGCAAATGTAATGCAATCTTTCTTTCAAAAGCCATCTCTGCTTTCAGCTAGGAGTGATTTGTGAAACGTCAAGTCGAATAACCAACTGAAATCTTACTTGAAGACTTGAGAAGCAAATATCTAAAATGGCATCAGATATGTGTTGAGATTATGGTATAGGGTTCCGTGAAGAAAATAATGTAATTTTCTGAAAATACTGATACTGTCAAACAATAGCACATATTCAGACCAAAAATGAGACTATTACACTAACAGTGAATGTAAAAAAGCAATAATACAAAATAAGTCCTCTGAAGAGGATGAGATTAAAAAATGGAGACCATAAGCAGTTCCATCTCTCTAGTGTGTAAAGTTGAAAAACAGGCTTTGGGCATTTTTATTTTATAGATGGAAGATAAATTCTTTACGATGCCTGCTGTTTTACTGTTTATCCTCGATAACAAATCTGTTTTATATTTTGCAGGGACTGGTTGAATGTTTTTAGTCCTCCAATTATTCCACCAAGCCAACAAATGGGAGAGGGCAACGTCCACCAACACAAGAAAGGGCTTTCAACAGGTATGTTCGTTTATTTTCACAACCACAGCCCTTCCAAAATGTTTGCAAACCTTTTAATTGGTTCAGCTCCAGCTGCAACAGCTTGAGCTTGTCTGGGAATGCAGGGAACAAGTTTCTTTACAAGATTAAACAATGCCTTATTGTGTCTGTAAAACATGCCAAAACAGGCGGCTGGGTTATTTTTTTATTTAAAAATGAAATAAATTTAGACAACAAATACCCTTTTCTTATCATATTGTAGTTCCATTTAGAACTTCACAAATGTATCACTGAGTAGGTTGAAAAAAATAATATTTATCACAACAGCACGATGAACTAGCCCCTGCACACTGTATTAGATTAGGAAAGTAAAAGTGGCATGCATTTGTTTAGTTCCATCTTAGATAACATGGTGTGAATATAAAACACTGTATTGCAATTTCCCTTATCAGTAAAAATGAATTTCAAGAGAGTTAAGCCGTCATGTTGTGGAAAGTCCTGCAGGTCTCCTGAAATGCTAGATACTGGTCCATAGAAGCATTAGATTTATCAACATTTGTCAATGTAGTCAATGAGTTTTAATGAAGTTAAATCTAGTGTATTTTACAAACAATGATTTTCCAGTGGGGGACAATTAATGTTGTGCTGTTTTTTTAACTGAAACCATTCATTATCTTTACTACCTTAAATATACACAGATTGTACGCTTGTAACAGTTCTTAGTATGTTAAGACCTCCAGCAAACTATAATACAGAACATTACATAAAAAGTCATATTTTGGTCAATACTGTTACTTGTAACTGAAATATTCATATAGATGAGCTGTTTTAAGGTACAATATTCATTCATTCATTCAGGTGTCACTGCTAAAAACTTGTATTACCATCACAACAACCTGCATTCATAGTATGTGTTATATAGAAAGTTTCTCGCAATGTTATGTTCTAATTGGAAGCGGTTGCTAAATCAACTGTTGTTTGTCCAAAAAGTTACAGTTTACAGCTGACTGGTTCCATCAAAATATAACAGAATGGAACACAGTGAGGATACATGCCCTAACATTCCAGGTACATTCCAAATAGAAATATTGAAGCATTCCAATGGAATGACAACCGCCTCTTGAAGATGCTATTTTCTATTGGCTGGTGTTGCACTGGCCAGTTAGGAACTTCATTACGATGCATTTAGGTCAGGACTTTGACTAAGCCTTCTAAAATGTGGTATTTCTTCTTCTGCAGCCATTCTTTTGTAGATCTGCTTGTATGTTTAGGATCATTGTCTTACTGCATGACCCACTTTCGGTTCAGCTTCAGCTCACGGACGGATGGCCTGACTCCCCTCTAGAATCTTCTGACAGAATGCAGAATTCATCATTGTGTCAATGATGGCTAGCATTCCAGGTCCTGAGGCAGCAAAGCAGCCCCAAACCATCACACTCCCACCACCATGCTTGACGGTTGGGATGAGGTTCTTCTGTTCGAATGCAGTGTTTGGTTTTCGCCAAACAACGTTTCTCATGAGGCCAAAAAGTTCTACCTTTGACTCATCTGTCCAGAGAACATTGTTCCAGTAGTCTTGTGGATCATCTATGTGCTCTTTGACAAACAAGACGGGCAGCAATGTTCTTTTTAGAAAGCAGAAGTTTCCTCCTGGCTATCCTTCCATGAACACCATTCTTGTTCAGTCTTTTTCTGATAGTTGAGTCATGAACACTCACATTAGCCAAGGCAAGAGTGGCCTGCAGATCCTTGGATGTTACTCTGGGGTTCTTTGTCACTTCCTTGATGATTTTCCAGTTTGTTCTTGGAAAGATTTTGGTAGAGTGATTGTGGTCTTGAACTTTCTCCATTTGTAGACTGATAGTGGATTGGTGGAGCCCCAAATCCTTAGAAATGGTTTTTTGTAACCCTTTCTAGACTGACGAGCATCAATAACTGTTTTTCTGAGGTCCTCAGAGATTTCTTTTGATCGTGGCATGACGTGTTTCCACACACCTGTATGGTGAAGACCAAACTCACAAAGCTTCTGATCTTCATATAGGGTGGGGCCTCCCAAACTCACCCCTGAAGATCTACCTAATTATTTGAACACCTGATTCTAATTATGCCCTTACTTGAGCTGATACAACCAGGGGTTCACTTACTTTTTTCACATACCCTGAATCTTAATTATTCATTCTTTGTCTAATACATAATTTTGTTTCATAAGACATGGAATTGGTTAATATAAACCCTGTTGGATATTTAAGAAAAAACTGGTTTTGATTCAAGAAGGCCAGCACAGTAAAACTATGGAATTTCCATAATTATCATTGGGGTTCACAAACTTTTTCTCAGCACTGTAAATGGCTTTTTTACAAATGTAATTACCAATCAGTTTGAGTACTGAGTACAATGTCAGGCACTTTTCCAAAAACATGGAATGCAAAGATGCAAGGTTGTATCGTCATGATAAATGTAATTCAAGACAAAAACTTTTTTTTTTTCATTTTAGTGGAAAAAGTAATTTGGAACTCTAATAATAAAACTATTTCAGAAATCTTTAACCAGCCTTCTAATATTTCTAATTCATTTGATATATGTAAAGTGTTTAAATCCAACACAAAATAAATAGATCTATGGCTGCATTATTTTATTAATGTTTTTCAAAACAAGTTTTCCCTTCCCCAAGGGATATGGTGTACAGTTTGTTTTATGCTTTTGCATTTTAGTATAGTTTGTAGAATTGTTTCAACTGCAGTTCAACATTAGGTAGATAGACACCTTCTGTCCCATCCCAAAAAGGTCATCATAATTGCATTTCAAGTTACACAAACAACTCATTAACTCCATTATCTCTAGCATAAGCCTCAGAGGAAAAACAATGGTGCCCGCTTGACAGAACTCTAAGATGCATATTTATGAAGCCCTGTTTGTTGCATGAAGACTGCAAATGATCAGCCACACACAGCAACAAATCAGCTCTTTAATATACCAATGAAAATAGTACTCCTTGTTAGGATACAGCATCATATAAATATATATATATATATATATATATATATATATATATATATATATATATATATAGATATATAATATATATATATATATACGAGGTTTAAGCAAAGACCTTTTTATACACACACATACACTCACACACATATATTATATATACAGCATCCCGACAGGGAATTGCCAGCAGGGGACATAAGTACAAACTGAATATAACAGCTCCTGTTTGAACTGTAAGATTACAAGAAAAATGCCCACTTGAGCATTGGAGTTGACATAATACAATTCAGGTTCAAAGTCCATTTTATAATATAGTGGCACACAATATGTTTTAGTCGTGTGTGCTGTTCCTTATTCATATTTAACTATACTCTGTGTTCTGGGGTTAATGTAGCCAATAAAGCCTATTGAACATAGAAGTTTAAGAGCATATAAGCTTTTAAGTTTATACTTCAGTTTTAACCTGATTACTTTATTAAATAACCTTTAAATCTTATCTCTGACATTATTTAAAATACAGTCAAAATGAGTAAATAAAATTTAAAAAAACATGTGAAGTGTGTAAATAAAAAGGATATACTGTAAATTGATAAACAAGTATAACCCCCACATTAAATATGTGTGTACTGAGCTATGGTTATTCATATTTTTTGTTTGGTTTTAGCAGTTTGGTTAAACATAAATAAGTAAATAAAATGTAACAGGTCCAGGTTTTTTTATTTATTTATTTTCTTAAATTAAACAAGAGCACTTCCATTTGTTGGTAACCCTTTTACTAACTCACCTGTTCCAGTTTATTCCAGAACTACAGTGACCCCTGCTGTACCTGAGGAGCATTGTCTTGGAGTTTCAGACGTTCAAACTTCTAATGGTAATACTTATGACTACTGAATATATATATATATATATATATATATCTATATATATATAATATATATATATATATATATATATATATTTTTTGTAATTATTACATGTGCGTCCGTCATTAATCATAGATTATTATTATTATTATTATTATTATTATTATTATTATTATTATGACTTCATATAGTAGAAATGTTGTTATGGCACCCTCTCGACTAGACTTATTCTGATCTGGGGGGGTTGATATAAGTCTAGTGTCTATGTATGTTTATATAAAATGTACTTTAAATAATAAATAAATAAATAAATAAATGTAACTTACGTAAGTAAAGTTAAAGAACCCAGGGCGGCCCATACTGCCCAATCACAAACAGACACAGGTGAGTCCGCTGTTGCTAGGTAAACTAGGAAGTAGACCCGTTAAACATGGCGGTGTTTTTGCGTCTCAGGGGGATGTCTTTTCTTGATCTGCTGTCCGTTTTTTGTTTATTAACATCATTTATCAGCGCCGGAGGTAATATACAAATAAACAATATGCATAAGACTGAACACTCAGGAGCAAAGGTTTTACTTAGTGTGGGAGACGTGACTGCCGACGAAGAAAAACCCTCGAAAGCTGATGCACAGGTGAATGAATACCACCTGATCAAATAGCGGATACAGCACTCAGTAACACGGGTGCACCACTTATAACTGACTCGAAGGGACAATGGAAACCCCTACTTTATAAACGAAGTAAACACAATTCCAAATGCTGTAAGTTATGTAACTGCCCCTGTGGGCAGCACAGTGTAATATGTAGTACCATTTTACGATCTTATATTTTCTGTAAATATAATTAAAATTGTATACCTTTAAACGGTACAACGGCTGTGCCAACAAAAACATAATACAAGTAAACAGCACCTGTTTGCTCTGCCTGACGTCACATGCCATCGTGACTCATTTACTGCCCCACTTATTTGCGCAGCATATGTACCTGTGGAACAGGAAAGCTGTACGTATTAAACGGTATTGTAAACGAGTCCGTTTTAACCAATGTAATTCCTCATTAAAACCCCATGTTATTTGGCAGAGGGACATGCCTCCTCAATACTGTACGTTGTAAATGAACTCCGTTCAAAAGAGGATCCGTCATAACTTGTGGAGTGCACCTTTTCATGTGTTATATTAGACTAACTCTGCAAAACCTGATTAATTAATTGCATAACTCAAGATACACATTTATAGTTGCCATACAAAACCAACAACCACAGTTACTTAAGTTTCATGAAAATATTCTTTTTTCCAATATAGCTTAGTAAAAAATAAGTAAAATGTGACTTAGGGGTGCTAAAACTGTTCACAGTTAGTTTACTAACATTATGACCTTGTGTTGTTCAGAACCAAGGCACATGTAGGTCACCAGGACTTATATTTTGATAACCTTGAGAGCTGACCTTACCAAGTTTCCTCATAACTGGATGTGCCAATCTAAAAATAAATGCTAGAGTTGTAAGAGAAACATACAGATAAGCAGACACCTGTATCCCTGTAGCTAGAGGTGCGAATCCTCCAGGAGGAAAGAGTCTTTCTGAGAGTGGTCTCACAGGCACTGTTCAGCATCCACTAGGAAAATATTTAGAGCCTGCTTCTGTGGCCTCTGGTAAAGCTCTACAGGAGTGGTATCCATTGCCTGGTAAAATATGTTACAGCAGCATTTAACAGATGCACAGTCTCTTGTTATGATAATGGTCTGCTAAAGCAATCCAAATGTAAATACATAGAATGTGGTTGCACAGTTCATTCCACACCTGCCATCAGCTGGTCTTTTGATGGTTACAAAATTACATCAAGTTAAAGTTCATTATCACTGTATTTCTTTCAGGGCCGGCTACACCCGGGACTCATTGTTGCTGTGGTGATCGTTGCCTTCATTGCAGTCTTAGCTGCTTCTCTTATTATTAGAAAATATTGCTTTCCTCAGAGGTAAGAAATCCAAACGCTTACCAGCTGTGTCCTTTATGTCCATCTGGTAAAGTATGTTCATTTTTCCAGAATTAGATGTTTTTTGGCAGGTTTCACAGACCTCAATTAGCACTAATCTTTCCAAACTTTGCCTCAGGTAAGTTAGACCAGGATTAGTGCTAATCAGGGTGTGTGAAATCAACCAATAGTGTTGCATTTTTCAAGTTTTGTTACGTTGATTTGCTACTGGAAACTTTACAGGTCTGCACTGTTTTAGTGTCCCTTTAAAAGGATTATGCAGCGCCGGGGGTGATGGGTCACTTCTGCTTATAACCAATGGGATTTACATAATTAGTCTTGAATCTGGAGTTTAGGCTCATGTGTTTTCACCTGCAGAGGTTAAATCCAATTTGAGCTGTTTGATTTGAACAGTTAATGCTATGCTGTGTTCTGTGTTTTTAGCAATGTAACATACAGGTACTCAGTCCTCAGGGAAAATGAGGAGCAGAGTATTGCAGATGAATTAGACAACAACGCTGCAAGCAGGAGGCTTTATAATGATGACTCTGATGAGGTGAGACACGATCTGCTTCACTCATTAATTCATTTAGCCAAAGTCACTTAAAATGGAAATTTCTCAAGTGCATCACAATTAGTCATTTGCTGGTATATTGAGATTCCAGCATAGCATAGGATTAGAAAGGTCTCTGTTTAGCAATTAAATTGTAAATTTAGAACAGCTGCTGCAAGATCTGCGTATTTTATACCAAACAGATGCAAAATAAATGTTTTACTCCATTGCTTCAGCTCCCGTTACTTGGGCATTTCTTATTGTATAAGGTAATCTTTGGCAGTTTGGTTGAGATAACTGTAAAGTGATGCTTATATGCCCTGCGGTTCAAACTCTGTGAAATAGTGTATCGTATACTACAAGCATTTGAGCAGCATTCTTCCCCAGCTTAGCTGTACAGAATTAGAGCTTATCAGACATAAAATGAAATAGTAGATCGTCAAGACCTACATCCACTGAATACACAAACGTTCGACATGCATGAATATGGACAGATGCCTCCATATACCCCTGTATTCTTATATTATCAATTACGTGTACTATATAATTTCCTTACCGAGTTTCATGACAATTGTATTAGCGGTTCAAGTGAAGCACACAGTAGAGCAGACGGTCAGACAGACCGATAGCCTTTACAGATTGGGATACCCACAATATAAGAAGATCTTTCCCATGTGTAAACACAATTGGACAAGCCGTTCTCTAGATCTATCCAAAACTCTAAAGAGTAACAGACGTGGAGACATTGTCTACAGGGATGCACATCTTAGATTGAAAATTTTAAGTGCATTAACTAACCTATTCAACTCTAAAGTCAATAAACAATTGAATTCCTGTTCAAGTAAACCACACTTTCGTAACGTAGCACAGAACGGAGGATTATTTCACTCATTCAACACAAATCATTCGACATCTTGATTCTTTCTTTTCTTTCAGGGTATGTTGGAATGAAATGTCTCGTTCTGTAAACACCACAGCAACACCAAAGAGAAACTCTCTGTTTCTTGTACAATTCTATTGTCAGTGAGCAAGGCTGTTATTTATTATTCTCTCCTCTTAACTGCTCTTTATAAACTTGCTTTCCAATTATATTTGTTTATGTACAAAAGGGATTATGATGGATAAATCTGCAAGTGCACGTACAGCACAAGGATGAAGGTTAGCTACTGCAAAAGCTGATGCCCTGATAACTGCTGTTCTGATATGAAAACATTTGTCTTGAGTAAAAAAAAAAATGTATTTGATTATTATTGTAAATATATATTTGATTATCTTATACATAAACAAATTAGGTCTACAATGTGTAGTACTATACTAAATGTCCTTGTACATGCACTTATCCACACTTAAGTCGTGTGTGTGTGTGTATCTATGTGTGTATATATATATATATATATATATATATATATATATATATATATATATATATATATATATATATATATATATATATATATGATATGACTGTAATAGTGTTCTTAGTTTCAGTCAATATTTTTGTCTGTGTTGTACCGGCAAGTTTACCTGTATTGGGGGGGGGGGTTATATAAACGCAGTAATACAGTAAAGCGTTTGTTTTTATCTCTGTTCTCTTATTTATGAAACAAAATCAGCTGAAAATCAAAATCATACCTTGAATTGGTATGATCCAAGCTTGAATTTTAAATAAATTCCTTTGAAATACCATTCTGAGCTGTGAGCATTATTTCTTACTTTGTGCCTCGTCTATATAGGCTACAGTCAGCTGCATTGAATACTCTGCTGGGTGAGGTCAATGGGCCAGTTTGCTGCACCATTGACATTCATGTATTGTATCAGAAGAATCAATAAAATTGTGTTATTCCCATTTTTGTTTCCTGACTGAAAAGGTAATAAAATCACCATTTCAATCTTTGTGAACCTTTTTTGTTACATTAAATTGGTTTACAGGCCACACCTACATAGCCAATTACCTTGTTAAGATGTAAATGTTTGGTTTGTTTTTAAATAATAAATCATAATGTATGGGGCACAACATATTAGTCATTGATGATTTCCATTACGAGAGTAGATGTTAAAACTTCTTGCCAAGATAAGCACCAACTATGATGTAGCTTTACAGTAAACTAATGTGATCCATCTGTGTTTCCATCCATTTACGTTTCCTTCCATTGGATGATGTAGATATCCTTCTGCTTGGTGTTGATGGCTAAAGTGTAATGCTGGCTCCAGGAATCATCTTATTCTGCCTCCCTGGTGCATCAGCACACAAAGGCTGCGATGCTGGCTCCAGGGATCAACCACAGTGCGGTCGCCCCTGCGCCTTAGCATGACAACCGTGTGGATTGAGCCGAGTAGGGTACATCTTTGGGGTTTTCAAGTGGGCAGGTATACAACCAAACAAGTAGAGTAGTTACTGAAATGCACTATTGCAAAGTTATCTCAAGTTTATTATTGTAGTACTGTACCAATTTCTAAAACAGCATGGCATGTTTAAAAAGAGAGGGTTGCATTTGCTTTCATAGTGGTTTTTAAATGACAGATTTTACATGTGATTGCAATCATCACGTCATCTCACGGTATATAATTAAACTAGTATAAATATTAGGTCAACAGTAAACTGAATGATGCAAACAGGAATTCTGTTTACTCACCAAATGTTTAATCAACGACCCATCTCTTAAAAAGTTTACCACTTAGTTCCATGTTAAAGCACAACCAAGTAAGGTTTTTACGCAGATTTCTGACATACTGCAAGATTGAAAACTGCAAGAATGCAGTGGATTGTGGTTCCAGCATAATACAGCTAGAATGTTCTACATATTGAAAATACAATGTCTGTAAAAACTTTTGATGTAAGACTTATCAGCTTCACAATTTAGCCCAAATGTTTGTCTCAACGAGAAATAAGCAGACGTCTTACTTTGTTCCATATTAGGTATAATATGCATTACATTTGGTAGACCGAAAGGCTTACACTACATTTTGCAGATAATTTGTAACCTTTGAAATGTACAGTACCTAATTGCACAGTGACTGGTAAATATTACACGAAGAGTCAACACCGCAGGTCATGTTAAATGTTCTGGGAGACGTTTGTGGCTGTCTATAATAGGGCCTGCTGAACGTATTAAATACATTTTGTGTAACTGAAGTCATCAGTTTCACTAAGCTTCTGCTCCAGGAGTATATTGCACCACAAAACTAACCAGAAACACCTTAAGCACAAATGGAAGGCCATATGTTTTGCTTTGAGAATTTCAGCAGTTTCAGATCAAATGTATTGACTAACAGGCTGTAACCTAATCCTCTTGAATTCTGGACAATTTACATTGTCTTGTCAAACAAGTAATACAGGCTGGTTAGTACAACAGTACCATTCGTCTTCACCTGCAAGAACGACACCTGTCTCTCGTCGTCAGGTAAATCGAATGCAATACTTAAAAACTTTACACTGGCTATTTGTGTTAAGCACAAAAAAAGTAAGTATCACTTTAATATTCAGTCATTACGTTTGTAGGATTTCAGCCTACGGTGAAGACTAGTAATGTTATAGTATGCAATTTCCTTATGGGGCTGTGTATTTTAACTGTAATCTAATTCCATTGAACCGAGTGCTGTAAAAACATCTCTGCCAGGGATACTTGTACCTTTCTTTGATTTTTATTAGTTTTTTTTTTTTCTGTAAAATACATTTGCTTCCCTGCCTACATCTCATCTAATGCACTTAAAACATCTGTCTCATTGTACCAATGATATGCTAATCTACTGTATACTGAACATTGATCCTGGTGTTTGCTTAATTTCCTGGTTGAGCTGAAATAATGTATTACTCATGGTTGTTTTTGCGTTACACAGCAGCTATATTATTCAAGGAGGGTGAAAACGCTGAAAACAGGAAGGAAAGAAACTCCCTTTAGAGTGGAATGAGCTCACACTAGGGTTGAGACTCTTCTGAACTACTGTGCTGAAAATAGTCCCCTTCTATCTTCTAACAGCCTGAACAGTGAAACAGTCCTGCTGCTGCTCTGCATCGCTGGAATGAGGGCATTAGGTATCAGTAGATACTTGTCTTTTCTGTGTTTCCTATGCTTTGTTTCTTCATGTGCTTACATTCCTAAATGAAGGTGTTTGTGGTTCAAGAAAAAAGTTTGGTCGATTTAAGACTAGTGCCTTTTGCCTAGCATTTTTTATGTTTTTTTCTAATTAATTTTCTAGTTCATTGCAATTGATCAAATGGCCAGTCCCTGCGTTAATAAACAAACACAAAATAAACCAAAAAGGGTTTTCATATTGTTAATATATGCCATGTGTTGAATTCCCAGCGGTTGCTCATGTTGCTGTGATATTAGGCACACTCATTCAGGTTTGGCTTGCTGTGAATATGGTTTTAAAACCTCGATGGAGAGACGTTTTAGGTAAGTACTTTGGAAAAATAATGATAGTAATGGTTGTTAGAGTACAGCAGCGCTCTCCAGCCCTGGTCCCAGAAAGCCCCAATCCTGCAGGTTTTCTAGGTGTCTTTACATCATCAGTGGCTAAAGATCTGATTAATTAAGCCAATAATTGGTTCAATTAAGTAAGTAACTGAGAGCTCAGTTGAAAGGAAAACGAGAAGGCCCTGTAGCTCCCCAGGACAAGGGAGGGAGACCCCTGGTGCACAGTATACATGGAGTGGAATCATTCTGCCATTCACTGTCCATAGTAAGGTACAGCAGAAGACCTTAAAGAAAAGACAAAAACAGATTTTTTGGAAGATTGTACATTCTAAATGGACAAGGATTTTTGGATTTTGTTAATCTAATTTCATGTTGTGTTCTGTATTTCTTGCAGGACGTAATTTAAATGCACTCCATGATAAGATTCCATATCAAAAGATGAATAATACATCTGCACATTTTGAATTGAGAACTTGTTTATCTGTCACATTGAAGTACTTCATGAGAAACTTTTCCCTTTAGACCAAAGCTGTCTAGATTAAATAATTAATTAATAATTTGCACATAACTGGATTTTAATAAAGCAGAAGGACATACTGTAATGTTCTAAAATAACGGATGTTTTCAAATTAAGAAGTTACTATAATCACACATTACACTACAGCATCATCACAGTTTAAAAATGAAAATAATAATCAATGTATTACGGATTCAATGAATCTGTTTGAGAACCAACAGCCGCCTAGACCAGTTTTATGCATATAGAACATTATTTGATTCATAAAAAGACTTTAAAACAAGTTTATGATTTGTGCCTGTTTTTGTTTTTTCCTCATTTTTATATACAATGTTAATGATACTGTAATGTTGTCTTATACAACCCACAGAGATTAGTTCATTGATCATCATGAAGCATTTTAGTGCTTCTAGTGCTGTTATGCATTCTGTCAGAGTTAGATAGATTTAATATTGAATACTGGATTCGGAGTCATTGGCCTTTGAGCGTACTTTCGTCTACCAGTAATTAGTTTACAGGAAGCTTATAAAAGAAAACAGATGGTGCATCCAGAGAAGGCAGCAATGCGTAAATGAGTGCCACAGACCACAGGAGAGACTGATTACTGGAGCACTGCTTGTCACATGTTGTTTTGTCCTTGTGGATGTGCTTTAAAAAAAAAAAAATGCAACTTTCCATTCTTTCCAGGAGGACAGATCTTATAAATGTGGACTGTCAAACGCATGTCCTCAAGGACACTTTGCTTTTAAAATTCAGATGAACCATTTGTTTTGAAGACAAAGTGTAAGTGCTGAAACCACACTTATTTTGGCTATACTTATGTTCTGTTTTAGCACTGTTATGAAAATCTATTTATCTCCTCCTGACACAGCACCCACTGCAAAAAGAAACTTGCTGTTCTAAAAATTAGTGTGTGTTGATGAGATGTCAGTGAATTGCGTGTTAAAGTTTAAAATAGAAATCTCAGAACTTGAATCTCTGATAAGAAAACTCCACTCAGCGTGGTCTCTAACGTAACATGTCAATTATTGTTTAACCAAGGATGGAAATAATACTCCCATTGCACAGCAGTGTCTCCCATTCCTGGTTTTACTACAATTTTAATTAGCCACAGTGTACAGGTAACAAGCTCTGGTGTGTCTTCTTAAACTCCTATGGGAGTCTTATTTTCATCTCTGGTTTAACATAAATACAGCGGTTACCTGTCCTAGCATTATACAGTGGATGTGCAGCGCTGTTTCTTAGTATGCTACAGAAAGGTGACTAAGTAAATACCACTGAAGAGAACAACCCTTCAATGCCTTAAAGCAGTTCTGCACAAACCCCTGCCTGTATTTTTAATAGGTTTGCTTTATCAGCTTTCCACAAAAAAAGTACTAAATAAATCAGTTCAATCATCTTAGGCGTGTACTGTAACAATCAAACACACTGCGGGGTGACTTAAGTTTCCGTCCAGTCTCTCCAATAGAAATTAGGGAGCAGCAGCGCTCCCAATGACTTTATTTAAACAATCATGTTTACAGTTTAACACCAGTAGATGGCAGTGTGACCTTAACTATAGCAATATCCAAGCGCAGTTCTTTTTTAAACCAGTGGTTTACAGTATGTACAGCAGTTCACAATATTTAATAAATAGGCCAGCAAAGTCTGAATGTTGTACCATTTTAGGTTATGCATTGGTAGTAAACAAATAACTCTAACTTCTTGCATAGTACAATAAATTTGCCTATCTGTGAAGAGGGGAAACCATTGAATAAGAAGTATTTAGTGTGTTTTTTTATGAGGTAAACTGGTCATCTTAGTCATGTTGCAAGCTAGCACAGTGTTTACATTGTTTTGTATACAATGCTGTATAATATTATTTACCGTATATTTCTTTTTTTATTTTACAGCCTAATGAGAAGTACATTGATTAATGTTGCAGTTGGAATGAACATTGCACTGGTAGATGGTGAGAACACCCCATGTTCACAATGTAGTTTTTTTTTTGTTTGTTTGTTTTGTTTTTATTATTATCATTTTTACTGTTATATGCTTGCTTTGTAAGAATGGTCACGCCATGAGAATCGGGTACCAAAAACAAACCTCTTCAGGACAGACACAACCCAGAGGACTAGTGGTTGGCAGGTCACAGATTTCCATTGAAAATATTCAGACTTTCTTGGGCCAATTTAAATTTACTTTTAGATTTAAAGAGACGCTGTTTCTTAGATTTAAAGAGCTGCTGTGTCTTTTAGATTTAAAGAGACACTGTGTCTTTTAGATTTAAAGAGACGCTGTTTCTTTTAGATTTAAAGAGACGCTGTTTCTTTTAGATTTTAAGAGATGCTGTGTCTTTTACATTTAAAGAGATGCTGTTTCTTAGCTTTAAAGAGACTCTGTTTGTATTCTTTTAACTGTATTTGTTTATTTACTTTTGAAGCACCTATAGTATTGGTTATTTGTGTTTGTTGTGAAATCCTGTATGCACTGTTTTAGGGTTATTTATATGTTTGTTGTGATCTTATTCACGCACCGAGTTGTTGGTTTTTGTTTTCTTAATTTGTGTATTTGTATTTATTTAGGATTCCCGCGCGTTCTTGCTGCCACAGACACCGGGAACCTTTGAATTGGAGTACCGTATATTTACCTTATTGTTTGTATTCCTATCAGTGTCAAATCTCCCCCTCTAGTGGAACCCAGTGGTACTACAGCTGCCTGTTCCAGATTTAATGCAAACTGTCTTGTAATTTCTTTAATTTTTTTATTGTTCAGGTTTTCCAGTGTTGGTACTAGACACCTTTTAATAAACATTATTTGTATTTTTATATCTTATACCTGCCTCCTTGGTTTTCATTTATTTGAGAAGGGCTTGCGTGGGGAACCCGTCTTTATCTCTTTGGAGGACTTTCTGCATGGAACTTAATTAACAGTGCAGTTACCATTCTGAAATTGGTACTTCAGGACTTTCTATAGCCATTTTTATTGTATATCATCAATCACAAACTTTACTTAATCAATATCCTAACCAGGGTGATTTGTATAGGTACACATGACTTCAAAGTTTAAAAGAAAAAAAACACATTTAGTTGGCTTCCAGCTGAAGCACTTTTTTTTTTTTAAACTGAAATTATATATTATCACTAATCTGCATTATGAAAATACTATTTAATAAGTGCTGTGCATTTGTGGTAGGGTTGTTCATATACAAGTGTAAATCAAATAGTAGCGAATGCTTTTAAACATAATGCTGACACACACAGCATAAAGCATGCAACATCTTTACTTTAGAGGCAGCCACACAAAGCAATCCATTCAAAACAGCATGACAAAGCAGCATTCAGGTTGCGATATTGATTGTGCCCTATATGCTCAGTGTTTTGAAGGCATACAAATTTCAAAATGATCAACTAGAAGATGAAGACATGCTGTGAAACATTCATAAGAGAAACAAACTTTATGAAAATACTCCTATTACCGGTATATTCCCTTGCTACTACAGATCTTTCCACAGAAGCCTTGAGACAACCCATCACAATTACAGTAGAAATTTGAATAGTCAGTTCAAAAGTCTAGTAAAGTTTTAATCCCTTTCTTCTCTGTGCATGCTGAATATCTGCAGTTACAGAAGCACCAGCTGTCCTTTTCGTTATAAAATCTGAGCTTACACAACATGTAATGTAGAAATTGATTAATACATTCCATGGATTTCTGAACTGTTTTCTCTACTGGAGTGTGTGCATGTTTTGCAGGGGACAAATGGTGTTGCATATCTGCTGAGGGTGGATCTGAATAAAGAATGCAGTCTTATAAGCGGTCAGCTACATGTGTGGTTAAGGGAGAATGACAGTATTCTATTTAAACAAGACCATCAGAAAAATATGAGGAATGATTGGACACAAACATCCAAAGCCTCCCTTGCATGGATGCATAGTCAGTGCAATGTCAGATGCAACAGTATATGCCAGAGGTATGACAGGCAATGCAATTTATCCATAAAGCCCATCATGCCATGTTGTATAGAATAGCCTCTAACACAGCGGTGCTGCCCAGACGAACACGAAATTGCAGTGTTTGAGTGAGATCATTCTATATCACAGAATAGGATGGGGTCACCAAAAAATAAAAAACAACAACTGTGCCGAAATCATTTCAATTTATTAAAACCGCCACACCCAAATGAGAAGTGTGTACAGTGTCTAAGGCGCAGCAATGCATGACCTGTGAGCCTGCACTAAGACACCGACTGTGATTCTGTCATGTTAGCAGTAAACTTTAACTAACTGTAAAAGGGAACAGAGCTGGGTATAAAACATGTTCTTCTCTTGAATTCCACTGTCACCTTTCTCCCCCAAGAATATGACAGTCAGCTCCACCTTAAGTTCTGGAAAGGCCTCAGCCATTTTAACAAAGCTCATTTCATAGAGAGTAACAAAACAGTTCTATTGTGTGAGGGAACAGTCAGAGCGTTCTGCTTGTGGGCAGTAAAGAGGCTTCAGCTAAAATTCAAGATCTGCCTGGCTGTGATGTCATAAGCTGGTGCTCAGGCCACATGCTCCTTGTCCAGCAGCTGCTACTAACAGAGCTGTCAGGAAGGGGAGAGACCAGAGACACAAATCCCTTAGTAACTTCTAGAAGGAAGATCCTTAGAAGGGAATAATAAAACAGATATGAAGGATAACGCTGCCCAGCTAAATCGCTGTGTGTTCAACCAATAACAGGCTTCCTGTGCTGGTTCTGTTCCTTGTAAAACTGGCTGTGTGTGCACTCTAATACTGTGCTCTGTCAATGGCAATTAACATAATCTTCACTTCTGCACTTAAGCCTTTTAGAGTAGGGAGTCAGCCATGAACAGGATTTTCAAAGCTGATCTTGCGCTCTCTCTTGTCACGCTGTAGGTATGGTGTCCTCAACACCTTGCATTGTTCCTCAGCCGAACAGACTCAGGGTTTGTTTAGGAAACTTGTACTGCTGGTGTTTTCTTCAAGATTTTGCTGATTTAGCCTGCCAGTGTCTGTAGAATAACCTAGAGTTGTCAGGGTGCCAGGGACTGCGCGGTTTTCTTTTTGTTCACATTCCCTGCTTGCCTGCTGCAGCCTGTGCCTGTCTACAGATTGTGTGGACAGCACCACTCACATAGCAATACTGAGGCACTCCAAAGTGCCAACAGTCAAACGAGGGATACAGCTGACGGAGACTGAAAGAAGATATCGAGGAAGCTTCTCAAGGGACCGGACAACATGGGAGCAGCTCACGGAAAAAAGGTAGATACCTGCTGGTTTTCTTTCACATTTGTTTTGGTGGTTGATTCCAGGACTGTACAGCATTTAAACTGGTGACACCTGAATGCGGTTTTGAGTTAACCCTTCGGGTGCTGCAGGCCTGAATCCATCAACAGTGGATTAGCAGCTGAGAAAGCACAGCTACAGAACCACAGTGTCAGTTCAGTGATATACTCGTGTCTTCCTTACTGTGAAAATACAGAATAAAGAGCGCTCTGCCAGAAATGGCAAAATGATGGCTAAAACTGGCAAGTATTTAGTGTATAAAAGAAGTTAAAACCATACCCCATGATTTTGGGGTGTGACAATCAAGATCTGGCAAGAAAAAGTTAGTGTGGCCCACCTACCAAAGATTAGTCAACTGTCTAGTGCTTCAGACTCAGAGCCAGTATTTTGACAGAAACGTCATATTTAAACTATCTGAAAACATGCTAAAACTGTAACTACTAAGTTTAGGTTATGATTCAATTAAATCAAAATAAGAACCACTCCGAATGATATAAGCATCATAAAAAAAAGTATGGGGACTTAAAAGAAAACAAAATGTGCCCAGTTAGTGGCTGAAGCAGTGGCTGAAGAAATGCATTAGAAAACGAGTATAGACTGCCCCTCTACTAATCTTGTTACAATTTATCTCCAAGATCTACAAAGCTTAAGTAAACATTGCCATGCTTCCTTCCACTTAGCCAAAACAAGAATCTTTGTCCAACTGTTAAAGGGTATTGGGTTATTTAACATGCACCAGTGGATTTCAACACTGGCCCTCAAGTAATCCCAATGGTCAAGGTTTTTTGTTTGTTCGTTATGTAAACCATTTTTTGTTTGGTTGTTTATTGTAGTCTGCTTATGCACTAAGACTCTTGAGCAGCTCTTATTTAAAGTGACAGAGGCTGTCTGTACATGCACTTATACAATAGGTGCATGGAAACCAATGCATATTTACAGTAAAACAAATATTTAGAAAGAAAACTACACTGTGGGGCGTACTTCCATATTTCAACCTTTATATCACAATTCCAAATTCCTGAACATTGAATCTGTGGTCACTGACACCTGGACCAATCCCAATGTACTGAGTGAGTAATAAACTCCACAGAATATGCAAATCTTGTAACTTTTAATGTTCATTTTGGAGAGTAACATAAAGTCCATAAGGTACTTTATTATTATGGATCCACATGAAATCAATTTAACCCAGTGAAAGAGACACAGGTCACTTTAAAGACCCCTGAGAAAAGTTTCACCAGTGTTTTTTGTGGGGCAGCTACTTTGGTTTGTGATCAATACTGCTACAGATCATTCAATAAATTCCTAAACTTGCCCGTGCTGAATGACTACCTTGCTTGTTTAGTACGCAATGGAATGCACAGGCGCTTCCAGAAATCCACAACCATACTCAATTACACGACCAAATTCCTGTATGCTAGAAATGCCAGTCTGAGTTAGGGTTGAAATTTCATCCCTGGTGCCAGTATCTGGACTCCTTTGACATAATCTGAATACCCCTGAAGAGTCATGTTTGGTTGGCACTAGCAGATACAATGAGGCACCTTCTTGAAAACCTACAAAACAGCTTGTGGTTTACAGCACACATCACTGTATCATCAGACCCTTGCACTAGTACCAGTATACTTAAGTGTAATTTCAAGTAACAGTATGCTTTTTGCTTACCCAAAACATTACCTCCAAACTCAGAAACATGTGTGGTTCTAGCTAGGATTGGATCATACAGCTTTCAATAACAATACACTGGAACTTCAGTTAAACAAAAGCAAGCAGATCAGGGTTGTCCAATCCCAGTCCTGGAGGGCTATTCCACTCCAGGTTTAACAGGTAAAACTATATATAATGACTTACTTCAGGATCAGGATGCAGGCTGAATTGGTTTAATTAAACAATTTAGAACAGGGGTGTAACAAAGACCAGGAGTGGAAGGACCAGATTTGGCAACCGCTGGTTTAGATGCATTTGCTTGTTGCCCGGCTAAAAATAGCTGTGCTCTACCCTGCTGCTAGACAGAATCCAATAAAAATCCCTGTGCTGTCAATCTGGTCTGATATCAATCGTGCACTGCGGGTCTTTTTATGAGGAGTGTCTACGAACAAGGTGGAGAAGGAGGAAGTTCAAAGAGAAAGACGGCAATTCAGTTTTAAAATTGTTCTTACTCATTGTTTATTCCATAATGCTTCTGCACAGAATTAGGATTGCATCAGTGTCATGCTGTATTCACAATTGTTGTTGAATCAGCAGACTAGGAGACAGGCACAGGAAGAAAGAGCTTGAATAGATATGTCTCATATGATAGATTTTTGGCATAAAAAAACAGAGTACTTCCTTTGCCAGATAAGAACCGATTGACTCAGTGTGGGTTTGTGTGGCACAATAGGGGATGCTGGGTGCAGGATGACAGGGAATTCTGGAAGAGTCGAGGTGACGCAAGGACATGTGGTAATGTTAGATACAGGAGGACAAAGTGTGATACAGGATATACAGCTGCCAGTACATGTGGTAAGGGTGGAAGACAGTGACAGGGTACAGGACTGACACTTCTGACAATGAACAGCAACACAAACAGACCCGGCAGAGGATGTCATAATCGTGTGGAACGCATCTTTATTTTTTGTTCTATTCTATGGGCAGCGAGAAAGTACTATAAATCAAATTAGGCTCAAATACCGCCCCAGAGACACATGATGTTTATAATCTAGACATTCTGTGTTCTGTATTTCAGGATTTCAAAGGTCACACAAACCTGCTGTGTAGCTGAGCTAGCGCACAGCGCTCTACTTTGTTTGTATTTGTAGCTAAATCAATTATGTGAAGGCCGGCAGTAACAAAAGGACATTGAACGAAAGAGCAGCCTTAACCCGTGCAAAACTGATACTCAACTGGTATTCAAGATACAAGGGCCCTAGTCATAAAAACTTTGTAAGTATGTGTGTCAAAATAGATGTTATACATACAACATAAGGGTCTGTACTCATAAAACAATAACATACCAGGAAATGCAAAGGATCCCTAGATCTAAAAACAGGTGGTAAACCATACCTGAGGTTGCGTGTCTCTCTATTATTGATTTCATAAGTTATTACGATCCTCCAGGCATTCAGATATGAAACAGCAATCATGAGAACTGTGGGCCTTGGGGTTCTGGATCACGACAGTAATAATCTATTTTGCCAAGTTGTAGATTGGAAAGCTGTAGACCTAGCTTTTAGCCCCAAGCACATATGTGAGAAATCTGAAAATCTTCTGGCAGCATGAATGGACTAATCTAGTGTAGGCCTTAGTGGATTTGTTCAGAGCTCTTAAAATATTGATTAAAACGCAGAGCCGAGCAGGGCTGGTTCCCTGGTAAAAGATTTGTCCAGGCAGTTTGTCGACGGTTGTCTCGCCTTACAGACCCCTTACACTTGTAATTAGAGATGTCCTGCATTGACTCGAATCACTGGGAAATCACACTGTAATTACTTTCCTCCAACAGACCTGTTAGTGTTACTTTTCAGGTACGGGTTACAGTTACACTCCATTAGCTTTCTGTTCTGCTTTACAAACAGATGTGTTTTGTACAGACAGCTTGTTTGGAGTCTTTCAGTGGTCTTATTAAGGCTTCTTTTGAAACTGTAGACCACAAGACAGGTAACTTTAGATAAAAGTTCAGTTTGGACCTACTTTTTGCCTACGGGTCCTTGATATCGTGGATCAGAAGTAAACAACTTTGTTTTTAATCTGCTCTTCTCTATGAATTGTTTTCTAATAGTAGAATTGTTGTTCACTGGAATCTGGTATTTTGATTGACTGAGAGGGACTATGTTAGTTTTCATTTTAAAAGTGTGTCCTGATAACCAGAAACTGGGCTTCACCATATTACTGTCTCGTAATGAAATTACAGTCTGTGATCAGCAGCAGTAAATAGCAGACTTCAGAGAAAAATGATAGATCTTTTATAAAAAATAAATAAATAAATAAATAATGTCCAAATACCTCTATTGTAATTGCAATGTTAAATTAGGCAATGGAAAGTCAAATCTGTTTTTATTTATTAAATCTGTTTAAAAAATGTTTAAAAATTGCTATTATTGGGCTTACTTCCTTTAATACCCATAGTTGCCTTTGTACTTTATTTTAATAACTCTCTCTCTCTCTCTCTCTCTCTGATTCCATCAAAATAAATAAAACAATATTTCGCCTGTGGCCTGTGCCAATGCAGTCACTGGTACCAACAGCATGTTGGCTTTCCAAATTCCCCATCTGTCTGACTTAAGCCCTGCAGTTGAACTAGACAGATTTATCATGGCTGCAGATTATGGGAAATGGACAGGATTTTGTTAACGCAGAGAGCAGACAGCTTCTCAAATGTCGTTTTGAATTAGACAGTAATGCATTAAAAGGTGACTCGTTTAGCATTCTAAGCCCATCACAATACTTCACAGAACTGCGCAGTCCAGCTTCCCTTTTGGCACAGGAGCCGGCTGTCCAGTGTTTGTTTAATGTACCAAAAGCTCAATTCGACACAAATCAGCTTTGTCTGAACTAAAATAAATAAATAAATAAACAAAGAGAAGAACGAGAACCCCCAAACATATCCATCACAATGAAATACATGAAAGTTCTTCTCGAGTGCTGTGGAAATACAAAGCCTTTCAAAAGGTGTCTTACCATTTCACTTTGCCACTACAGTGACTACAATTTGTTTCTAACCATGCCAACTACAGCAACTGTCAAGACTAATGATTCTACATTTAGCATGGTGACCATGCGGTCATACAATTGATGACATACGGCTTGCTTCTGTATTTAATAACACTTGATCCAGAGGCACTGCAATCATTCTCAATTGTGCTATATGAAATGAAGAGAGTGAATGGAGCCTTCATTGATAAACAGGAGATAATTGGGGCAGATACACGCAGACTTGACTTATATTTAAAGGTTACAAGCTAAGGATCGTTTTGAATGCATTTTAAAAGGCAATGTGAAGAAGATAAGGCTGTATGTGGTTTGGCTTTGCTTAGTTTGTGTTTTTGGGGGTGCAGAGTCAATGCAATCATCAAGATTTATCACAGTGAAGTGACAGTAAAAAAAGGATTCTTTAAAAACGCCCTGCTCTTTGTTTCAAGATTCAGTCAAATAATAACTCTGAACTGTTGGATTGCACTTGCTATTCAGACTTGAAAAGATAAACAGATCAAAATTATCAGTGACAGGTCAGTAGCAATATGGCATATTTCCAGGTTCAAACAAAAAGCCAATTCATTCTGCTTTGAGAGAAACAAAATATAATGGCAGTGTGCAATCGTTTCTTTTTTTTTCTAGATAAACAATGTATTCTTTGTCTAAATAATTTGCAGAAATATGTCCATAAAGTACTGTGCTGGTATCAGCGATGTATAATTAAGTTTTTAGTAGCCTTAAATAAATAAATAAATAAATAAAAAGGATGCCATTGTGGATCTCAATTAACTGCACATGTCTGTGCATATGCACTACATGTTAGAGTGAATGTTGCTATAGTATGCTCTTTAAAGACCACAATGTATTGGAATTTGAGTAATTTTTACATGCTACTCTTAATGAAGTGACTGAGCAAGTCTTGCGTCTGACACTTAGCCATCATGCAGGTTCCTGTACTACATATACATGGTCTACTACAGTAGTTCACACCTCCTAAATGGAGCAGCCCATAGACCCGATGGTGTTTGTGTACATGTATCCGACAATGTGCTAATTAACATTCCAGTGCAGGCATTGTGTGCTTACAAAATAAGGTATTTATTTCACTTTTAAATTTAGGAATGACGTGGATCCTATGTAGAATTTCTCCTTCAGTGACCACAAACACAAGCAATAATGCACTAGACTGGAAATGAGATGCACCTTTGGAGATACATCAGTTCATTTTCAAAATAAATAAATAAATAAAATAAAATATTAGTTGATCTACATCAGCATGCAGCTTGTTTAGTCATTGAAAAGTTTCAACAGAAAAATGTGTAGTCATCATAAGTTATCCATTGACGCACTAGAGTCTATAACTACAGTGTTCATCGTAGAGCAATATAAAATATAATTATAAAGCATTTTAATGCACATTTTATATTCAACCAAATTAGTTTCAATGATAACAATACTAATAAATGGACAAAGTAACACAATAGGTGTTTAATGTGTATATGTGGATTGTAGTATGTTCCTGCAGTTTTGTTCTATTTTGTGTGTGTGTGTCTGTGTGTGTGTGTGTGTGTCTGTGTGTGTGTGTGTGCGTTTTCAATTCCAAGGCTGTGGAAGACAGTCACTGAGACAGGCTCCATGCACAATCTGAAAGCATACTGGGAGAAAGAACTTGGCCTGTCAAAGTACACCCAGCAGGACTGTCACAGTGAATTGGGCACTTAAAAATAAAATCATTAAAAACAAGAAGACGACAAGTTGACATGATACATTGTGAGCCTGCTGAGATACTAGAGTCATGTGAGCATGTGGATTCGTTAACAGAAATATGAACATGGAAGACTCACAAAAAAAAAAAACCCTCCAATACATAAGGAACGGAGCATGTAGCCATGAAAAGAAAGTTCCATGTAGAAGCTTGATGTTTAAAAAAAAAAACTGCAAAGTTGGTACTTACTTATTTTAAAAACATACAATTGAAACAGTAAACAACAATGAAATACAACTCTAAAGATCAATGGTGAATTACTAAATAAAGCAAGTACACTTAAGCCATGTGTTCAAGTTCATGTTTACTCCACTTCATTTATCTTGCAAGCACGTGGCCAAGTAGGCAAAGTATTAAACTGCTCTGAGCTCTGCCTAGTCTCACAAATGAGCTGTTCTGGACAAACCACTGTCAAAGATTTGAGACACCAGTGTATGCATGTTTAAGGGTTATTAGAATGGTGCTAACTGAAACACATTGTAGCAAAAAAGATGGGAGCCCACAAGGTGGCAGAGTTTGTCTGGATGGAAGCAACAGCACATTCTTAGTAACACACAGTTCAGTCCATGCATACAGCACCACTTCATATTGCTTAGCCATAAGGAACGAAACCGAGATGTAAATGTTTATTGCAATACTCTTCAATCCATATTTCTCACGCTATACATTAAATCCTAACCTCAGTATAAAAAACACCTTTCAATTAAAACAACATGCTCTAAAACTACCAACCAAGTCTGAACACCAGCAACTCATTTGTCCATTTGATTTAGATTTGTTTTTTAAAAAATAGAACTGTTTGAATATGAGAAAACCAGAATAAATAACATCTAGAATGTTTAAAAAGTGTTCAAAACATTTAAAAACTGCCTAAATTAACAACTTTTTAAATAAAATACTTTGATATTAATTTGTTAGGAGATATTCCTATGTACCTTCAGTGCGAAGGCCAAGCCCTATTGAGGTTACAATGTGCTGTAAATTTTGCATTTGACTCTTCTTAAAGGCTGTTATACAGAAGCCAGCGTCTGTGAACTTATCAGGGTTTATATGCTGCCCCGCGTGCTGTAGAAGGTCACAGGGCAATTGTTACACAGTGAGTTCTTTATTACATCATAAGGGTATAAGAAGAAAACAGTACAAGCATTGTGTTTGCAACATCTATTATAAATGAAGGGCGAACCTTGTTTCATGCCCCGCTGTTGTTACAGTCAGAGCTGTATTATCTATGAAAAAAAAATGGAAACAAAGCTGCCATTCCCTTTGCTTGTAATGTTGTATGTTTATAATTAGTGCCCCTGCTCTGCTCTCCCAGGCTCTGCTAGTTCTCTGTGCGCTGCTGGTAACGTGATAACAACACTGTAAAACGATCTCAAAACCTGGCTCAAAATCTACAAAAACTTTATTAAAGGGTGCAATGTCACAGTCACCATGTGGGCTGGAAAAATGATTTGTTTAATAAAACATTAACAGGCCTGGCGTGGCTGGAATCTTGTTGAGGTTTTCTTAAGAAATGAAAAGGTTAAACAGAAATTCTACACCTTCAGTCAGATGTTTTGTACAAGACCTTGCAATGCAATGTTCAAGATGCCTATAGCTATTACATAGGGAGTGTAATTATCTTCCTGTATGCATTACAGACTTCTACACTTCTCAAAAGTCAAATGATTCATTTTTGACAGAAAGTACAGTGCGAGGACCATGGAAATACTATGACTGCTCCAGGGCGCTATGAATAGCTCCATTCATGGCTGTGTTTTGTTTCGACGTAGTGAACCATGCAATGCCTGCTGCATTCTTGACAGCTAAGTGGTTCTGCAAACGGCTGCCCAGTGCGTTAACTCTTGGTAGTGCTCTTTCATGACTTGAAGACACCAGCCGTTCTGTTTCTCTTGATTGATCAGTTTTCCTCTGAGCTTTAAAAACTCCTTTACCCTGTCTTGGTATTCAACGTGATTATTCAGTGCACACAATTGGATATTTATGCTTGTTTTGGTTGCTCAATATTATCGGCTGTCAAATACTGGAACTACCTTAATTAACCTTATTGCCAACTTTGTAAAAGCAATTCCACAGTGAGAATGTGAAGGTCTGCTACCTGGGGAAAGGAGTCAGTTGGCAAATACAGAGAGTGCCAGGGTGCCTGTGTGCATCTACTGTACCTGCTCACAGGGGCATGTTACTGCATGCTCTAGTCAGATGCCACCAGCAGCCAAGCAACTGTACCAGACTGAATGCCACAATACCCACTAGGAGATACAATGGAAAGGAAGGGAAAACTATACTTCTGAGACCTAGCAATTAAGGAAAAACAAGGAAGGCTCCTAATGCCTGGTCACACAGGCTCCACAGATACTAGAAAGACTGTAATAAGCTTATTTTTGCATTACTTAATTACATATGCCTCAGATGTTTACACACAAGTGCAAAGTATGTAGTTGAAAATAGACTTTCAGTTACAATCAGATGAACTGTACTTTTCCTACTAATAATTTCATGAGGACAAAATGAGAAAGTCACAATGACTACCCCCCCCCCCCCTCAAAATTAGATGCAGCACAAAATTCTCATCACGCTTTCACAGAGGATTCAAGAAGAACTGTACTGCCAAGAAAGGTTGCATGCACAGAAAGGCCATGTCAAAGCACCCTGCGTGGGTAAGCCTCTCCTAGCAACCACCAACACTGGCACAATGTCCTTCAGACAACGGCGAAGAAATACAAAAACCTTTTGGGGTTCATCCTTGAAAAGCTTTACACAGCTCAATGACACTATGGAATATCAAATGCTGCAATGGCCATATAGCACAATTATATTACAGCTAACAACTTTGTTAACTGAGTTTATTGATAATTATGCATAAATGCTAAAATTATTTTAAAACCATTATTCACTTTTTGCATATGGTGCAACTGTTCAGCAACTATAAAATTGTTATCACATTAACTGATAAATGAAAAGGGAATGTGAAGCACAAAGCAAGCATATTAATAAAAAGGTATATTTTAGTGTTATGCATTTAAGGAGTGAAGCAGCCAGGGTTCAAATTCTATGTAAAAAAAAAAGGAAAGTTTCCCAACTTAATACAAATCAAATGCTGAACGGAGAAAACCACACTGCTACATTAGTCTTTCAGTTTGAAACTGAAGGGTGACTTTCTTGTTAAAAGCACTACTCTCATTGCTTTTAACCTTGGCCTAACTGTAAAACTTTAGGAGCTTGTGTGCACACTGTCTGCATAATGTGTGTGACTGTGAATACACTGCAGTGGTCCAAAGAATCCCAGCAGGTTGTATATTTGTTAGGTTAAAGACAGATTTCAAACAGAAGATATGCCAGGACTATCTTGTACAGTTGTTGAAAGGGATTTGATCCTGAGGAAAGAGCTGCTGTGTTTCTGGAGCTGAGCTGGCATGACATGACCAGTTTGCATAGAGGTCTGGGTGCTCTGGTGCAGATGTGCCCAGCGCAGGTACAGTAGTTTACATTGTGATGTGATCAGTATTCGAACGGTCTGCTGAAGCCGGCGCATTTCTCAGCGGATCAAATTGACCACCTGAGCGTGTTCACATTTACCTTGCTTAACAGGAAACACAAAATCAGTTAAAACAGATGAGAAATTAAAAATCATCTCTTCTAAGAAAAAACAATTCAAACCATTCAAAGTCTGGGCACACAACAGTCCTGGTTGTCTCGTTCTAAATGGATTGCTAAATCTGGAAGCAAAAGCATTTATAACTCTTTAGAGAATAATAGCCATTAATAGGATGACATAGCTGTGAAAACTGAAAGCCGGCATTCTCCCGTGACAGTGCGCATTGTCCAATTAGTTGTACTGTACATTGTCAACTCTAGACAAAGCTCAAACAAGAAAAATGACTCTCAGTCGTTGCTTACAAGTTATCTTGAACTTGATCATACAGGCACACGTCAAGCTATTAAGTGTGGAGGGAGAACAAGCGATTCAAATGAACGGGGCACAGATCGGTTTATATAATAATAATAACAATAACAACAACAACAACAACAACAACAACAACAACAATAATAATAATAATAATGCACAACACACTTTACATAAACAATTAACATTTTTTAAATAATTTAATATAAAGTCAAACCGCAATTGCAGCTATTATGGACAGGTATACAAAAAACAAGTATCTGGGAAAATTCAGATAAGAACAAGAAAAAAATAAGTTATGTACAGCGTAGCACACGCGATTCTAAACTTACAACACTGCTTGCTACCGACACTGTGCTCACTTGGCAAGATAATTCCAAAGGTGCCCATATTGAAACTCTTTTCATATCGTTTGCAAACTCTTCACCTGGGGAGAATTGCTGGAAAATGTCCACCACAAGGTTGTCTGAAAGTCGCCTTGTGTTCCCTGGTACTTAGGCATTTAGTCAATAACAAAATGTAATTTACCTTTCAAAGGTCAATGAGATTCTCAAACAAAACTTAAGATGGGGGCTCACATAAGATTTATAGCACATATTAGAAGAAACTAAATCATTAGAACGCCTGTCTCTTACAAACAAACAGAAAAATGCTTTAATTGAACTGTTTATATTATAAAGAAAATGAGAACAGCATATAACGAGAACAGCTACTAATAGATTACTGTTATTGCATAGCCTGCACAGCAGGTTTGAGTGGACTTGTTGAGTAAACACTGCTTTGAGGGTGTAAGTGTGGTATTGGAAGTATATATGGAAGCCCTGGGTGAGGTCTGAGGGAACTTTAATAAATCATTATTTGCATTCAAACACATAAAACCTCTCACATGAATATTCCAGACTATGAGCGTCAATAACAGAAGCCTATAGACAGGAAGCCTTGATAGAACTTTACTTAAAGGGAGAGGCAAGTTCACTGTTTACACTGAGTAAAACTAACTGAGGACACATCATATATAAGACTCCTAACTCAGGGGATTGGTCATTATTGATCGAAGGTTGCTTCACGGCTTTGGTTTTATCAAAAGAAGTTTTAAAAGTTTTTTAAAAGAGGATTTTTTGATACATTTATTTAAATGATCAGACATTGATATATGGCCTGTCATGTTAAGGGACACAAATATAAAAAAAAATATAAAAAAATGAAATAATAATCACCATCAAAATGTATTTTTCTATGTGTTTTGACAGAAAGAATACTCTCTTCAACACCAGCCATGTACAGAAAATGGGAAGCACATCATGAATGGCTCTGGTAAGTATTTATCGCTTGACAGGTCCTGTTAAAAAGAAAAGCTCTCTCAGTCCAAGTTCTAGAAACATATACACATACTAGCTTTCAAACCACTGCAAGGACTTATTGTTGATAATATTCGTATCACGAGCCAGCCGTTTACCTACTCCAGTAATCTAGTTTTACAAACACTGCTCTCTCCTGACTGGCTTCTGCCAGGGGAGGATGTGGCTCTGTACAGGGAGGGGAGGGCTATGGAGTGGCTTGGTCACGTGACTGTGTATTCTAGTTCTCACTCAAAGGATTTTATAGAAGTAAGGGAGTACAGCAGTCTGCTGCTAAAAGTAATGTAGGCTCTCATACCAGCGACCTTTGAGAAATCACAGGCACGGAAACGAGGGAAGGAAAGGTGTGCTCAATGTCTCAGAAAGTGAGTCAGGGGTGGATCCCAGTGGGGGCAGCTGAAAGGCCCAGGGGGATGTTGGTCAAATCAGGTAAGAGACAGGCACTGGATTTGTGCTCTCTATGTTACTGACACCCAGAGGACATAAGTCTCTGACAAGTTTTTCTTCAGGTCGGTAGTTTCAGGTTTTATTTCTCAAAACAGCAGGCTGACAACTTTTAACTTGATACTGCAATACCAAATGTAGTGCTTTTTTAAGGTATTCAAATATATGAAAACGCAACTGTAAAATATGCAATTGGAACAACACACATGGCCCCAGTTAAAAAGGCCTGACCTATGCTAATAGGATACAGTTTACATTTCATTCAAGTACAACGCTATGGTGTTTGCAACCCTTTTTTTCAGTCAATTGCTTGATAAAGATAAAAAAACATGTTTCAGCTCATGCAGCCATGTAAAGTCAACATTTACACTTGCAGGAAGATGAGAATTTGATAACGTGGGAAACTATAGCCCTTCAACTGGAGCAGCTAAAGTCTAATGCAAAGCAAGTGTCCTCGACTGAAATAGGACACATCTTCAATGGAGAATGATGATACACCCACTAGCCAGTGTTAGCATGCTAAGAGGGGTGTGGGCAGTTCAGCCTCCAAAGCATCACAAACTTGCTTTTCCCTGTGCTCGGGAAAGGAAATCGTAGTATGTGTTGAATACGTAAAGATGGCTGGCAAGGTTGTCTTCTGTTTTGAGCCCTGTGTGCCTGTATTGAGAATGCTTTACTAACCAGTGGAGGTATTGTAGGAGTGCCAATTTCAAAGTGTTTCCATTATTTATCTTTATTGGTGGTATTGGCACAAATAAAAATAAATTAATAATTTAAATTGTACTCCTACCTTTTTTTTTTTTTTTTTTAATAAAGGCAATATACTGTACTATTGTTTTCTGCTTATCTAAAAGCATTTCTTCAATTTTTTTGCATTGTGGCACTGTGATGTGCAATTATATTATTGAACACGGAGCCAGTAAATAAAAGGGTGTGTGATAATGGATAGCTGTAATGACCTAATAGACCATTTATGGTATATTTAGGGCCTAGGCACAGATCCAGCTATTAAGGTAGAACGAGAAGTTCTGATCGTTAAATAAAGACCACTTGATTTAAAAAGTGCCTCAGCCCGAGCTAGAACCTGGTTTCATTGATGATGTACTAGGAATATGAATTGATACAGCAGACAATATATTCACAGGGTGGCTATAATAATACAGTACACTTCTCAGTGGTCATATACCTCAGGCCTGTGTTTAATGGGCTGGACAGGGCAGATCAAAGTTTAGATTGTTCTTGATCCTTTAAATATTACAGACCCTGCACCTATCAATTTTAGCAGTGGTGAATATAAATACCACTGCTGTTTAAATCATTTAAATAGGTCCTTCCTTTTTTTTCTTGTTGTTATTCCATCGGTGCATTGTCTTTCCTTTCTCAGTACATTATCAAGTTAGAACCCAGCAAGGCCACCAGGCCATACATAAGGTCAGTTACTGTAAAGAGTTGCAGAGCACTGTCCAGTAAGTGGATCCTTATACTAAATTCTTATACAATTTTTAGAGCCACTTCTCTTTTGCTGTCTACTGAAAGAAAATTGGGATCCAGAGCCTTAAAATCCTTTCCTAACCCCTTTTTAAGTTAAGCTCCAGCCTTCTGCGATAAAGCCGTATTTTCAAATAAGTTTCAAAAGGATTTCATGGTGAGAAGAACGTTTATTCACATCTAATATGGGAAAGAACTGCCTCGAGTTTCCTCAAGAGATTTTGGCAGTCCTCAAGCTTGAGTTGCCATGGAGATCTGCAGTGTGTGTTGTCACAGTATACATTGCAGTGCTGCAATCACTTGAGATCAATCATATTAAACTACGAATATTAAAGAAGTAATTAACTGCATGGTTTTTCCAAAAGCTGTTGTCAGTAGTTATTAAACACACACACACACACACATTTCACTCTTTTTTCACTCTGAACAAATGTTGGCTAAGGAACGAGCCCTTCTATCACTAATCTGCTGGTTAAACACTAACTCAGGATTACAGAAAGCCAACTTTACATTAATGTGTCGGCATTAGACTATGTTTGTTTTGTGATTTACATTTGTTCACATTTCATGGATTCCAATACAGTAAACACTACATCTGCCATGTTATCTTTGTTTTTTTACATGTGAATAACAGTTTTTTCAGTAAAACATTTAAGATATCATGATTCGTCATTGTAGCTTTCTTTTTTTTCTTTTTTTTTTTTGGTATGGTCAACAGTTATTAAATTTAAGATCAAGCATGACAAACACAGACTGAAATCAGGGAGGACACCTGTGGGTATAATAAAACTGTTACTGATTTTCTAGAAACATCTGTGAGATATTTAGTGGGAGGTCTGCTTAATGTTTAATGGTTCAGGGATCTTACAAATCTGTTTATTGAATCAGTTAAGATAGAATTAAAATTCTCTCACCCCAGTTGAAATGTTTACTCGTGCACTGAGATCGGATGACACAGTTCAAAATGATCAGACTTGTTTTAAATCCAGCTTTTCAGCACGAGAGGCTGAAATCCTTACTTGCTGTGTCGAAATATATCTATTGTACACAATCCAAACTTAAGTACTTTCGAGTTAATCTAAATCCTAAAGCACTTTTTAGATGATTTACACATGATTTGTCTTGCCTGTTAATCCTGGGGCTATAGGAGACATATTGGTTACAATAAGATATTTCTGCTTTTCCATTATAATAACCAGTATTATTACTATAGTCAGTCAGTGGCAGTTGTTAATGTCCAATACACGTTTATACACTTTCTATTTTACCGTAAAATGCAGCGACAAATCAGTTCTTTTAAAATCGTGTTACATTACATAATCATTTATGGATAAGGAAATGTTAAGATACAATAGACTGAATACAGATTTTGAAATATTAAGCAGCAAAGGTGGGCTCTTGTTGCACATGAGAAACTGCATATTGTTCAGACCAAGGTTTCATGATTTGTTAAACGTGATACCTTGAATCACTCAAGCATCAGGTACCCTTTCTGCTGATACTACAGCGCAAGCAAGGCCCTCTTGATGAAGTTCACTACCTGGGCAGAATGAGGCTTGGATCAACTAGTAAAACAATGCTGTAGAAATCAATTCACGTTTTCTGGTTAGTTTTCCCCACATCCTGTACATTGCAAGAATTTATAGTTTGATTAAATTGTAAACTGAATGTCCGTTTTAATACACAACTCTGTTTCAATTGTGCTGTTCTCACACTATGAAGGCATCAAATCGAGTGTAATGTTTAGTGAGTGCGTGTGTACACTAAACATGTCGTTGGCAGAGCTCAGTCATATAAAATTGCACCCGTCTGCCCTGCAAGTGAAGGCAGACTCTTTTTCGGACAGTTTTTTGGAGACCAGGGTTCAACCCTCACTTGATACTTCCACAGTATATAAATCAAATTATGTTACATACCTTTCCAGAGACTCCTTACAATAAAGCAAACAAGCCACAGAGGCTACACCACAATGGAAATCAAACATAAAACATAAAAAAACTAGACTAATGTTCTTTTATTTACCCACACATTTACTCACAGAGTCAAAACCAACTCATGTCTGGCTACTTAGTGAATCACATATACTTGTACAGTGTGCCTAAAACCTACAAACACCTTTTCTATTAAAGATATTTGACATGCTAATAACTTCTGCCCTGCAGCCCCCATGTATTCAGACTTGCAGAGGGAAAAGCATGGAATCGGCAGCATCATGGCTCAGCCGGATTATCAAGACAGGAACGATGACCTTATCAAACCTAAAAAGCTACTAAATCCAGTGAAAGCCTCCAAAAGCCACCAGGAACTCCACAGGGAGCTGCTGATGAACCAGAAAAGGTAAGATGGCTTTTGCAGGGCTGTCACTCTCACATGTACACAGCTTACTCTCCCCAATGCTCATCAATCCCTCCCTTCAGAGTGAACTGTGAGTGAGATAAGAGAACCCTGAGGAGTTAATGCAGCTCTGTCCAAGTACTGCCCCTACCAGATATTCATATTAATGCAGTGCAGAGACATGCAAAATGACTGTTTGAAACACTCTGAATTATTTGAAAGGCGTGTGCTTCCAACGCACTCCTGATCCATAACAAGGTCCTGCAGAAGATCCAAGGTCCAAACGTGGAAGGAAAAAAAAGCCGAAAGCCAAAAGTTTTCCTAGAAAGTTTAGCGGTTAATGCAAGGAACTGCATTGCAGAGTGTTTAGGATTCTCAAGAAATCCACTGAACTACATTAAAAATCAGAGACACAGGTGGTCTCTTTCATTATTAATGTATCTAGCATTTCCTGGTGTTGGAAATTAATTACCAATAATGTGCAAAGGTGGAACACAGACAAACAAAACAAACTTCTGTACTTGAACAACAACCCTCCCTATGACGTCCAGGACATAACAAATTATACAAGGTGTTCTTTCTAATCTACCTTATTCAGTGTGGTTACCGGGGAAGTAGAACCAATGTGAACGCTAAGATTGTCTTGGCGCAGTTTAAGACAACATCTATGAATGCATACTATTTAATAGTGGAGCCTGGACTAAAATAACTTAAAATTGCGCACATAATCACACTTGCAACTAAAGAGTCCAATTGATTGGGCTCACCATAACAGATTTAAGACAAGAGGCACTTGATTCTGCAGGCAAGCAAAAGTTTTGATTAAAACGCAGGTGATCCACTGTCAGCTCACTGATTTCAACAAGCCTGTTTATGTCACACAGATGACTGTGTTTCCCGAATAAAAGGCAAACAAAACAGTGCCTTTGTAGACACATAGAACCCTTCTCTATGAAACAGCAGTATCTGAATCCCCATTCTGGCAGGGCGGATAAGGCTCTCGCTGCAGATGTATGAAGTGTCTAGGTCTCAAGTGTACTTGGCAGGTGGCTTGTTTCCTAAACGGTTGGCAATTGTAATAGACCATTACCTGGCAACTGCAAATCGGGCTGCCAATCAGAAGCAGACACAGGATAAAACAGGTTACTGTGGAGCAAAACAAATCTGAGCCAGGTTAAAAGATGTCCAGGCCCAGCTAAGAAAAATAAAAACAAAACAATAGTGTTTATATTGTCTTCACTTAATGAAAAAGAACCCTTATTCCTTTGTGTGGAGGAATTAATCAAACTCAATCTACAGTAAATAACACTGATTTTAAATAGCGCGTAGGTTAGTTTCTTTGTAAACAGGGCCCATTGTCTGTAAAAGAAAAAATAAAAATGTCCTTGCCGATCCTGTGTGGCCGACCACATCATGGCTAAGGCAAGTGCTGTTAATAATTACACTTAGTTTTTTTTAAGAATACCTTTATAAGTCTATTCACTGATTATTGAGAGCATGTTGTAATTGGAACCCAGCCACCTTTGCAATTAGCCAGGTATCTGGTGCAAAACCTGGCATTGAATGGACTTCTGTCTAATTGTACCCTGTGCAGTACAGCTCATGCAACCATTAGATTGGCCGTTCTAATCCCTTTCTTCATATCATGGTACCATAATATCTAGTTTACCAAAAAAAAAAAAAAAAAAAACAACATATATTTGACTTGCATAAAGGAGTGCTAATAAATGCTTTAATTATTTAGTTATTTTGCGCTCATTAGCTTTATTAACCCCTCCCCCCCTATAGTATTGATCATGTCTTGGTTCCTTTTTTTAATGTTAATTCAGGATTTGCAAATATTTCAAATACAACACTATCGCTGCTGCATCCTGGGATCTTTGATTGCAGCTTAACCACTGAGGTGATTTTGGACTAAAACACGTAAAGTTTATAGGTTTCATCTATAGTCTTTAAAAAACTGTATTTTGGAGAACATTTCAGCATGTGTGAAGTCCATAGTTACAAGACTGCCCTCTGCTGGGGAGAAGTTTGAAACATAAAGTGATTTCCTATGTGCTGTCACCTACATCAGTGTTTCCCAATCCTAGTCCTTCTGGTTTTCATTCCAACTGAGCTCTCCGTTACTTAATTAAACCCTTAATTGAACTAATAATTTGCTTAATTGTACCTTTAATTGTTTTCAATGCCTAAAAGGTTGCAGATTTCAAGTTACTTTTAAAAATGTTACAGTTAACTTGAAACTGTTCAAGAGCAGAAAACAATTAAAAATGTCTAATTAGAAAAATTATTAGTTCAACTAAGGGTTCATTTCAGTAACCGACAGACCATTTGGAACAAAGACCAGAAAACCGGGTTCGGGAAGCCCTGCATTACACAATCATTAATGGATCGGCTCAACCCCTCCACCCCCATTGTTTAAGAGACTCTTCTTTGTCCAATCAGATAATTCAAGCACTAACGTCCTGACTTTGCAATTCAATGCAGGGGTACTCCAACATACTTGATTGAGCACTGTTGAACTCAAGCCCATTCAAAATGTTTTCTTCACAGGGGCACGGGTATTGAAAACAAACCTGAGCTGCAGAGAGTGCTGGAACACAGGAAGAGAGATCAGCACATTCGAAAGAAAAAAGAGGAAGAGGAGGCCCTGAGGTTGAAATCTCCCTTCGAACAGGAGCTTCTGAAAAGACAACAGAAGCTCGACCAGGTACGGAGAGCTTCATGGCCAGCCTTGTATCAGGCAGCAGTCAAGGGTACAATGGGCTTGTGCAAGTGGTAAAGGGGTAGAAATTAGAGCCGTGATGGAATTTTACATACTTTTAAAATATTCTATTTATTAACCTTCACTAGTAAGTCCTGTTGAAATATAAATATATCTTTTATATGGGTAAATACCTAGACAAACACTAAATGGATCACCCAGAGAATATTAATTTGTCTACAGTTCAAAATTAATTTGGACCTTTGTACTCTGAAAAGGTACGACTGTATTAAGTGTCCAGCAGATGGCATTGGTAGACAATACACAAAATATTACAGTTCTCCCACTACCCAAGACACTTCTCTGGATAACAACCCTTTGAACCAACAGGACTCCAGCACCGTGTTAATAATGTCTGTAACGTGTATGTGTTGCAGCTTGAAAAGGAACAAGACGAACAGGATGACAGACCAGGAAATGCACCGGAATTTCTCAAAGTCAAAGAAAATTTAAGAAGGACATCACTTTTAACCTCGGAAGAGAAGGAAGTGTAAAAACAAAAGCGGCCACAATGCGCAGCCCGGCCGGTTTGTTCACGTTCACGGACACGGATTGTCTGCAGAGGTTCACTTTCTCAGCTAAATTCAGGCAGCTTACAGACGACTAGTCTCTCACTGTGTCTTGCCTTTAATAATGCAATGATATCTTAAAAGATGTTCATTCTAATAAAGCTGCGTTACTAGGCTGGAGAGAGATACAGTGCCAGGGTGGCAGCCTAATAGTCTACCTGGAATTGTCTATAACTCAGAAACCAACCGTTAACAACTGTAGCGTGTGCAAGGCGATAGGAACTATAGCCACTAGTTACCCTGTCCTGGCTTTCCATGAAAGGAAAGTTCCATGCTGTAATGCACATCCAATATGAAAACAAACAACGCTGTTGAATTGAAAAGGTGCTGTCTCTGACACTGATTTCAGCTTGTACAGTGCAGCATTTTCAATTGGATTTTTACATTCTTTTAGTTGAGTGTTTCATTCGGCTCAATTGAGGCCGTGTTTCTACAAAACGACGGGACACATTGGCCTCAGGTAAACAAGCTTTGAGAATACTGTATTGCATGCAATAGGATATTGTGTAACAGCAGCTTCCCCTAGTGTCTGTAACCACTGAAGCATGTTCAGAACTCCTACATGTGTGGAGACTGAAGCGATAAAATCAGTAAAAGATTAAACTATTCAATATCACATACCCGCTTAATTGAGAACTACTGAGCCATCAAAAAACTGCAGTATTGTCAATCAAAAGTGACCTTTATATTATATACACACACACACACACACACACACACATAGTACTACATAGTTGTTTCACTGCAAGTACCTTAACCTAATTCTGCTCTGTATGGGGAGAATGAAAACACAGTATCAAAAAAAGAAAAACATTCAGCTGTCTGCTTGATCAAAATGACAGCAACCATAATACAGTATAGCGCCATAGGCTATCTGCTCTTATCAGCAAGTTGCCTTCAAAACTAATAAATGTTGATTTTTTTTTCCTAACTGCCTCTCTGTGTGTCTTTTTCCTGTCGATTTCTATACATGATATATAACGCTTGTGTGGTGATGCAATACACTGACTGCATTATTCAATATGATCCCCCCACCACATACAGTAACATAACCTGCCCAGATACAGTAATATAACACCCCTCCAGATACAGTAAGATAACTCCCCCAGCCAGATACAGTAAGATAACCCCCTACCAGATACAGTAATATAATCCCTATCCAGATACAGTAAGATAACCCCCAACCAGATACAGTAAGATAACCCCCAGCCAGATACAGTAAGATAACCCCCCTCCAGACAGAGTAAGATAACTCCCCCAGCCAGATACAGTAAGATAACCCCCAGCCAGATACAGTAAGACAACCCCCAACCAGATACAGTAATATAACCCCCAGCCAGATACAGTAAGACAAACCGCAGCCAGATACAGATTCTATTTATTGGGGTCGTTGTATGTCATTCTATTTGGAAGGTGGGTGTATGTCATTCTGTATGGGGGTCGGTCTATGACATTCTATATGGGGGGGGAACCACCACTGTATTTGCTAAAAAAAAAAAAAAAAAAAAAAAAAAAAAAAAAAGACACACACATCAGCCCTCCGGAAACTGGATTGGATGTTCCCACAGCCCAGAGAACAATGTGTGTGTTGTAGCACAACTATATTTTTCAGAACCCTGCTATGTATACTTTAAGAAACACTTAACATACTAAGACAATGTTGATTCATCATGATAACACTACGCACAGGAAAACATAAACCGCAGCATAAATTCACTAATCCTATAATCTCACCAGCAATACATGAAGTATATCTACACACAATCATGACAACAAAGAAGCAGATAATTAGAAAGTACAGGAAATGGTATTTCTCATCTGTGACACACATAACCACCAATACAGTGTGCTTCAATCACAGCATTACTTTAACAACAGCATTAACCATATGCACAATTACAGACTGTATCTTTAACATAACCTACAAATCTGTAACAAAACTGTAGACTATGATATGCCGTGCTGGTCTACATAAAGGATCAGTTGAATATATGTACCTATGCAGTGGTATAAGATACTGTGTTACATAAACATATTGAGCCAACACTATTAAAAGGTATTATCAAAACCAAAGCTCTGTCCTACTAAAAGTAATTGCATGCAGTTAGGGTTTTTTTTTTTTTTTTTTTTTTACCTGTGTTCATCTATATGTCATTACCAAGCAAGTTATACTGTCTCCAATATAACTACATATTCCAAGAGTGTCTTCAAACTTTACAAGAATACAATAGCTTTTTCTAAGAAAACTGTGTTGTTCTTTTAATAGTTTTATATGGGAACCATTACCTATTGTAAAGCTACACTAGTATTGTGAATGACCAATGTGTTGCATGTTTAAGGTATTCACACACACACACACACACACACACACATATATAGTATATATATATATATATATAGTATGTCTCTACAGAGAGAGAAAGAGACACTCTGTGTGTGTATATATATATATATATATAATATATATATATATATATATATATATATATATATATATATATATATATTATATATATAAATACTGATGATGACTACTTAATGCTGAATAACAAAACCTTCTTATCCACCCATAACACCCCTTTCATTTCTCAATTTCTTATAAATATACTGCTTTATATATTTGCATTGCAGAATAACAAATACAACCTGCAACTGTACTTGCTTGAAAGTGATTTTTCAAAGAGTGTATGTTCTTAATACAGTATTTAGTCAAGTAACAAAGTGTCATTAACAGAATTATATAAACATACATGTTGCACATATTTCTATGTTTGTTTATTTATTTATTTATTTATTTTTAAGGGTTTTTAATCATCTTTATACTACAGTAAAAACTGGTTGGTCTTAAAATCAAACAGCTATGCAATTCTAGTTTTAATCAAATGCTTTTCTGCTTGTTCTGTGCCACCTGGTGGACAAATAATGCAATTGCTATATAAGGATCGGGAACATACCCTATTTCTCTTTCCTCCACAGCAGCGTCACCGACTACGACTGTGCCTGTGCTGTGCACTCGAATAACATCCATTAGAAAAACCTTCATCTTTGTGCTCAAATGAAGGAGACTGGTTTCATTTCTTGGGGCTTTGGTTTAGTATTTCATACCGTTCTAATCTACTGAGATTAATATTACACAGACTCAGAACTCTCTTGCTGTTTGTTTCTAACCACCCGCATTTTTGCTTGTAACTGAATGCTCACAAAGTCTTTTACTTGGAAAATGCATTATCATTCTCCAGTCTTCTAAGAATGTTCTGTATCAGATTTATTTTGCCCTGCTAAGCAAGAACAAAATTGTTTTAGTGCAGCATTACTATACTGCCCTAGAATTAGCCTAGAATTTCATTAATGGAAAATAATACAGGGGGTAATAATAATAATACTACACAGTTCTTGATATATTTTCTTCCACCTGCATAAATCAAATAAACCACACCACTCCTGCAGTCTGGCAGTGTACAACAGAATAGTAATTATGGAGTGCTTTCTCAAACCTTCGAGAAAAGACTCTGAATGTAATGAAAGCCACAGCACTTCTACTGCTACAAACGAATAACCTCTCTCAGTAAAGATATCAATTTCGAGTGGGATCCTCAGCCAGGATGCCTAATGTCATGGGGAGCCTTGAGCTAAGAAAGCTTGGGAACCTACAAATGTGCATATGCTAAAAGAAATGTAAAGTGAGTGTTCTTGGCCAAAGTCAATGCCAAAAAAAAAAAATCATTACAACTAAATCCATGATTGCTGTACTACGGTTACAAATCAATCAATACCCTTGTTATTCGTTCACCAATATCTTTGGATTGTATCATGCAGCAGGGACGCCTGCCAACGTTTTGGAAGTTACATTCCAAAAGAGATGAATTGTTTGTTTGCGGTATAAAAATGTTTTCAGTTTCTGAAGACCAACCATTTAATGCAGGGGTTTCTTTGAACTGCTGGTTCTAAGAACAGAGGACACGAGGAACCGTCCCCCCAGAGTATCTGTAACTACCATGGATTATTAAAAGCAACTTATTTTTTAATTGCATTCAGCTTACCGGAATCCATACTGATGTTTTTTTTGTTTGTTTGTTTTTTTTAACATGCTTTACAATGCTTACCTATGCTTTACTATACTTTCAATGTGCTTTATTACAATTTGATATGCTTTTACTAAGAGAAACTTTTATAAGGGCACCGATGAAATAGTTTACATTTTGCTACACTGATTACATTGTATGATTGAATACTATGTATACCAGTCCAACCGTTTTTATCATACATACCAACTGCCAAATAAATAACTGTTTAAGTAAGACACACCTAAAACCAAATAACACAAACCTTCCGTGACATTCATTCCATTCAAATAATAGATTGATTTATTTCGTTTAAAACGTAATCAAGTTGTGAGATTTTGTCACCAAACCACATAGAAAAGAAAGAAATTCAGTACTCCCCATGTTATAGCTGCAACACTGAAGGTCAACAATATCTTCAGATTGCTTAAAGCAAGGAGGCAAATACAGGTAACAAAAGAACAATAGAAATCTTACAGCCCAGTTGATGTGCACTAATAACTAATGCTGCTTGTAAGATGCCAACCCGAGTAAAGGCAGAAAAATAAAGTTCTAAAAGCCACGAATAATTAAGGCGATGTTCCATTGGGGCGGGGCTTAGCACACCTGGAAGGTTGTTACCACCCAGAGGCGTGGCCTGCGCACAGATACTGTAAAAGTCTGCAGGTTTTGGGGACAAATCTATGAATCGAAGAAGAGATGGCACTCAGAACCTTACAGATGGCATTGCCTTTGCTTGTAATGCTGCTCACAGTCTACATCACCAGTGCAGGTAAGATACCACCTTTTACAGCTCACTGAAATTATAGCAGATCAAGTTTCAGCTGAAGGATAATATGGAAATCTGAACTTAAAACATACTTAACTGTATCACCGATTTCAAACTGCATGCAATAAATAAGTCTGATGCCAGAGCAAGGGAACAGCTCCACTACAGTTCTGCTTTCTCCAGTTCTCGCAGGGACTTATCCTTTGCTAATAAAGGCACAATGCTGTCATTTGTGCAAAATCTGATGACTATTTAAATCTCTAAATAAAATAAACCCTACAAGAGGGTGCACATGCTTATATTGCATGCATAAATATAATACCCATCAACGTCAACAATCACATCCCTACTGATGCATTGCTGTAACGTGTGTTAAGCTGTGCTGAAAAAGTCCACTGCTGCTGAATTCCTGTCCAAGGGGAGAGAGGAACGCTCATCTGAATGTTATAAAGCAGGATGCAGCAATGAAGAAAGTGAGTCTGAGGAGCTCCTGGAATCACAGTCTGTCAATGTGAGTACAATACAGAATCACAGTCTGTCAATGCAAGTACAATACAGAATCAGTCTGTCAATGCAAGTACAATACAGAATCACAGTCTGTCAATGCAAGTACAATACAGAATCACAGTCTGTCAATGCAAGTACAATACAGAATCACAGTCTGTCAATGCAAGTACAATACAGAATCACAGTCTGTCAATGCAAGTACAATACAGAATCACAGTCTGTCAATGCAAGTACAATACAGAATCACAGTCTGTCACTGTGAGTGCTATAGAGAATCAGTCTGTAAGAACAACACACTGGAATATGAAACACTAACAAACTAAACTGTGAAACTGAAATTAAATTGCAATAAGTACTATATGCATGCAACTACAGACATGTACCAAGGGAGCTGTTGGTTTGCAACCTCAGGTTTTAATAGGAAACTCAGTAGAATATGCTGTGTTGTAACCTATTCCCAACGGGGTTCATGAAAGAGCAATAGACTTTAACAGTCCTTGAATATAAAATTGCTGGAATGGCTCCTTGAATATAAAGTTGTATTTAATCATAGAAACCGACAGAGCTAAAATGCAGCTTTGTGAACAACGTCCACCTTTGAATAGGTTCAGTGGGATATGTACTGCTTTTTAATTTGTATATGTTATTTTAGAAACTAGCAATTTTAAAAGAATCAATCTGCGGGAACTATGCAAGACAAGGCTGTGTGAAATGAACTTGCTGTTACCTGATTCAATTTGAACAGCCCAGTCATATACAATACAGTCTAGTGTATATACTTGGTAATTGTTGCAGGTCTACGATTACTTAAAATAGCATTTACCTATACCTTCTAATAACAAAGGGAAAACAATTGCAAAAAGACTTGTGTTATTTTTCTTATTTACTCCACAGGAAGAAACCCGACATTCAAAAACTGATGGTGGTCCGAAGCCTGGGAAGCAGCAGGTACAGTAAGCCATTCGCTCCACCTTACTTGATGGCTTTTACCTTTGTACTGCATGTGCAGCTCTGTTCAAACAGCGAGTAACTAGAAACCAGTTAGGAGAGACTGCAGAAAACCTAATAGCTCACATGCTTTCATTACACAAGAACGACTCGGGAAAATGACCCTTTTAACCCGATGGTATACAATGTGTTTAAACGTGCTGCGCGCATCAGACACTATTCAAAAGGCTTGAAAGGAACCAAGACGCAAACAGACCATTTATGCTTGAAGGAACACATCAAGCTTCAAGTCCAAACCAAAAAATGCAGGTATTAGGTATTTGTTCAACATTCAGAGTGTGTCAAGCACACAGACACACACAGTCACTGAAGCAGGGTCCATCTTTTGATGGAGGAGTTTAAAAGAGGGAACCCTTTAGTGTCATTTTATTTCTTAAGTTTATAGCTCTCTTTGCTCCTATAGCTATTGAAAAACAGACATCTGTCAAATTAGTATTTTACTTTTGCTCAGTTTTATGACTGAGTATTTGTTATGGACAGCTACAGTAGTGTGTGTTTGCGGATTACACGGTTTCTGATTGAAAGGACAAAAGAGCAGGCTAAAAATTAAACATAAGACATTCACCTCCACCTTGGGCCTTACTAAACACCAAACAAGTGGCACTCCCTGGGTCTGATTTTGAAATAGCTGTAATGTTAACCCCCTTTTCTCTGCAATGGAGGGTTGTTTTTTTTTTGTTTGTTTTATTCCTGTAAGAATCTTTAAACTCAAACTTTAATGCTTTCTTTTTTTAGAAACCCGACAGCGACACAGACGAAGGCTCTGGAATGTAGTGCAGAGGTGTGGAACTAACTTTGAACAAGATGTTGACAAGACATCAATAGAAAAAAAATAGAGAGAAAAATCAATAGGATAATGATGGGGGACACTAGGTTATAATGCTTGGAACAAACCCCAGATAACAAAATGTACTTCATTACTGACAGGAGAGAAAGAAAAAACAAACAAACAACTGTATTACTGTTTAAAATGTCAACTGACGTTTCTGCACTGCAAAACCTTAGTAATATATATTTATCCACATATACTTTCTTTGAGCATTTTGCTAAAGGGAAATACAATTTTTGGTTGTATGTGGCATATATACATACATTTAGTATGAACTGTAGTTACCTTACAATCTAAGTGGTGCTGTGCAAGAGTGGTGCTGTTTTAATAAATTTAGTGAAGTAACTCTCAAAGGGTATCTAGTGCCAGATTAGCAATCACGATACGTGTTTCACCAGTATAATGCTGAATACAGGTGAACTGTTTGGAAATAGATACTCTGCGTGAACCGGTGCTTTTTCACTAAAGTGGTTTTAAAATAAAAACATGTGGCAACTTTAACTGTTCGGGTTTTTTTGTGCATTCAATTTGTTTGTACATACTGCTATGTTTTATCAAGACAGCCAGCTCACACTGCCATCTGAAAAAAACGTTTAAACTACTCATTTAAAAAGAGAGGAATTTATACGTGCAATATGGATATAGAAGCTTGGCTTTGGATGGCTGTTTTCAGAATAATACTAACATCACCTGCATAGCCCACCAAATAATTACATGTGTTCTTATTATGTGTTAATTCTATATTGTCCAACTATTAGGATTTCATACATGTTTTAACCCATTGCTCGTTCTCATATACTGATATTTTCTAATCAATATTGACGCTTTTTTTAATAAAGCACATTTGCACATAAAAAGTCTGCTTTTTTGTTTCTTTTTTAAATACACATTGCAAAAATAAAGGTAATATTACTTCAACATCTTGTTTGAAAAGCTGGATCATTTTAAAAGGATTAAAAAAAAAATCCCATAAACAAATCTGACAGTTATACAAGGTGTCAGACTGGGGGGGTAATAAAAGAGGTTAAATTCTATCAGACAGAGCAAGCTCTACAATCAAGTTTGCTTAGAGTTGTAGTGAGGCAGGCAACTTACTGCAAGGACACCCTTTTTTGAAAAGTAAAGTTTTTTTGTTTGTTTGTTTTTTTTGTTTTTTTTTATGAATACATACAAATAATTAACTTAACTGCCGACATGGCAGTGGTACAAGAAAACCATGATTACACAGTTCTTAAATAAACAAGCATGGCCGTGACTAACAAGTAAAAGTGTTCACCATTACCTACCGCACACCTACTGTATGCGCATGCCCAAACAGAAAAGTTTGATTTACCGCCAGATGAATAAGCGAGTCCATTCAGTGTACACATAACTGATATGAACTGATATGCTTCATAGGTAAAGAAAGTCCTCTGCAAATGTATGTGTGACACACTGTACAGAAAGAAGCGATATATTGTATTTCTATGCTTCCCCGTAGAGCGATAAAAAGACCCAACACCAACAGAAGACCAGTACAACATAATTCAATTCTCACAGAATCATTGCCAAGGGATCATCATAGTCTTGTTTTTCAGAACTGGCTTCAAGTTCCAGAGCAAACATCAGATTTTCCAAATATGTGTTTGGGACTTGCTTGTGTGTATCCTGTAAAACTGTAGAACATATCGAAGAATGGTTTGGTTTAATATTGTTAAAATAAAACGCAGGCTACTTACACACAAAACCTGACTTTATACGCGTCCTGTGTAAAATGCGGACACTTCCTTGCAGAGCTGTTCTATAAGGTAACAGGTAGTAAAGTCCTAGTTTATGAACTACGTATGTGCGCTCCGACATCTTACCATCTGTATACAACTAGGACTCGCGGTTTCTCAATGGCAAGACGTGTTGGGGTGATCCTTATTTATTTATTTATTTGTTTGTTTGTTTATTTGTTTTGTACACAATTTTTTAATAATAATAATAATAATAATAATAATAATAATAATAATAATAATAATAATAATAATAATAATTTTGTAAATACACGGATTTTATTGTTGTGAAATAAATGTAGTTTACTTGACGCTCTATAATAAGGCAAGTTGTACACTGAACCTTATTTTTGTGATTTCTCTGTGTGTTTTGTATACTCGCAGATAATTATTTCTGTATTTAATGTTTTGCAATAAACCTGCTTCCATGACCATAGTGGACATTGTTATGAAACCAACTGTTGAGTTTTCAGTTGTCGAATACAGTTTATTTAATGTAGTAGATCTACCTTCCTCGGTCTGTTTTTGAATAGAATCCATGAAACTATTTGCTTGCTCACGTGAATGAGTGTATATGCTTCCAGCACCTCTACCTCCAAGTTTAATGTATCAATCTGCAGAAAGAGTATTGTAGAGTTACGTCATGTATAATAATTACAACTTGTATATTTGTATGCATGCATTTACAAGATACAGCATAACTCTGGTCATAATTCTATAACCATAAAGCACAGGCAAGTGTTTTTTTAAGTATAATCGTTGTAAACATGGTAATATGGGGAAAACAGAGTTAACTACAAAATGACTGTGCTAACTTTTGTAAGGGTCATTCAAACAGATCAGTCGGAGCCCGCTAAAGAAAGGTGATATAGTGCTGCGATGGAATTCTCTGGAGTCCCTGTTCTGCTGTTGCTAGGTAACACCAGGCCCCAACGTTGGGTAGTGTGATAGTAATACCGTGGGAGACAGAACGGTTCGGCAGTTCGGATGGGATTCTGTATAAGGGGGGAGACTGGGCAGGTGAAAAGGAAGGAAAACAAAAGCAATACTAAAACCAGTACCGCTGAAGAAAATAACATGCGAAACAAGAGACGTGAAATGAAGTACTGGGCTAACTGAATCGAAAGATAACCAATAGCCAGCCATACAAAGTACCAGAATTTGGTGAAAATTAATGAAGTACAACATCCAAAGGGAAACATAGTAACAAGAGTGAGGGAAGTAGAGATTTGAGAGGAAGAGGTGAAAAAAGGGTCAGCACGAAGCGGCTAGGCAAACATCAGGTGCGTGACTGGGGTTTCTAGGTACTATTATGGCTTGTGCATAAAGACACTTTGACTCAGCTTGTTTTATTAAACTCTCAACATGACCAACAATATCCTATACTTATTGCCCATAAACCGGTCACTAAGTTGGAGGGCCCTGTAGTTGTTCTAAATCGTTTGGTCAGACCTACGTGACCCCTGTCAGCACGCTCCAGACTCCCTGACCGTTCCTCTTACGTCACTTTTTCAACATTCAGGGCAGTAGTTTTCCAGTATAGGGCTCAAGTCCTGGCTATGTTTGTATACTATATGTCTGAGTAAGGCAGTGTTATATGATAATTCGGGCATGCTCAAACCTGTTACTGTATTAGAAGTGTTTTAATCTGCAATGCAATTGCTATCAGAATTTATAAAAAGTTATTACCTGCGTAAATCAACAGAAGGTATATATGTATTATAGTTTTCCTGCCAACGGCACAGGTTTACATGATTGCCTGTGAGATTAGAAATTTACATCACTGTTGATCATGAAGCACAAACATTGCAAGCTTTTTTTTTCTTGATATTTGCAGAACAGTTGCATATGGATGTGTAAAACAAGCTGGTCCACAGCTAATTACTCTGTGCTTGTTGATGCCCTGTCCTTATCTGTACTATTTACATACTTCTTAAGACTGATAATTTGACTTGCAGTACCTGTGTCATATAGAGCAAGTATCTAGAATCGCCATCAACGTAGCTTAGCAGGTATGGGGTCAATTCTTTTTAAATCAATTCCCAATTCCAAATCTAGAGAATCGCATTTTCAATTGTGATGACCAATGACTTTCTTTATTTACTTATTGTTTTCAATTCAATGCCAGCTATGACTGGCACAGGCTCACCAGTACAAAAACAGAATCATGGAATATAACAGTAAACTAATAAACCAGTTTAAACATATTTACACAAAAACAGGCAGCAACCTTTAACCAGACAGTTAGAGGATGTTGAGCTTTTGTGTCCCTGTTGTGCTTCAGTCAGCTCCCTTATCTTTTATCTGTTTGCCATTTTAATTAGATGTTTTCACACTCTAAAAAAGGGTACCCCTAAACATAAACAGATAGTGACAGTCACTACATGGCACTGTTCACAAATTTGCTAGTAAAAGGGTCACTCTTTCCTGGAATATAAATCGTGCTGGGAGCTGTATGTCTCTGTATGTTGACGATGAAATACGAGGTCAGTCATGTCCCCTGTCAATACTAGTCTGTGATGAGAAAGTCACTGTATAAATAATACTGTGGAAAGTTGGTCCTTGGTTTTAAAACACCACCATTTCCTTTCGAATGGCTGCGAAGGAGAATGTAGTTGTTGTAAATCGTTCTGTCAGACCTGTGTGACCCCTGTCAGCACGCTCCTGACCCCTGACCTTTCCTGTCACCCTCAACTGTGCTGTACTTAATGACAATTCTCTGAAGGCCAGTCTCTTAGTGGCAAGCAGATCACTGATACCCCACTGTTCTCCTACTGAAACCAGTCTGAAAAGAGACTTGTCACACTGGCAGCTAGTTGTCAGTGGATTTGCAATGAAAAGTGGCTTTCCCCTCTGGGTTGCAAACCTGCTGTATCATGTTGTTTGTTTTCTTTAAGAAACGTAATACCACGCCCAGAGCCAATTCATATTTTACAGAACAGGTAAATGTCAGAAACTTATTGCAATAGTTTTTTGTTTTGTTTTGTTTGTTTTTTTTGTTTGTTTTTTTTTTGCTGTATGGTTTTGTAAACAACTATGTATAACTTCAGGGCTGTATTGTAAGGTTTCTTTTGCAAATAAAAAGGTGCTTGAATTGTAAAGGGAAATTTTTACCAGATGAGGGCAGCCCAGTTCTAAAACTCAACCACAAAGTTAGAGTGCTGTAGGATAGTAAGGATTTTAGAAACGGGTCATCTGTCTCCAAAACAGATTACTGTACTTAGGTGAAGCAGACGTATAACACTGATTATAAAAATATGGTAGCACAAAAAAACATTTCCAGGAAAGGCGTCTTTTTTGCCAACTGTTTGTAAGTCTAAAGGGACCTTTTTAAGGAGAATGTATTTTGATTGCTGTGACTATCAGGACATTAGCGATAATAACAAAACAGGAAGCTCCATTGACGTTATAGACAAACAAATTTGCTCATTTTGTTTTGTGTTTACCAAACAATATAGTAAATGGCAGCACATCACAGCTCAGCTTTATGCTGGGGGGCAGATAGATGGTGAATGCCCACGTTCTACACAAAGATAGAAAAAAAGTGACATTGTATTTCTAAGGTAAGTACCATATTCTGCAGGCTACCAACACCCTGAAATATTCTAGAGCATCTAACAATAAACTTAATTCCAAGAATCCTCACCACTGCCCCGCTATTGTTAGTTAATATTCCCACTGCCTGATCAAAGTGCTTCAGATTCCACTTGTACTGCACTCTGAGCTCTGCATGCTGGAAATGAATAGAGATCAAACAGAGAAGTATGTTTCGTTTGTGAATCAGGAATCTGCTGCTTATTTAGCGTTCTGGGGTAAAATAATACATTATGCACTGAGGCTATTAGTGGTGGCTGAATACAAGAGAGGATAATGCTTAAGCTTAAGAACAAAGCTTCGTCTGAACAATACAAATCAGAGACAGTGTAGAGGCACTAGAATAGCAATGCTGTGGTTCTGTAAAGAGGGCAACAGTGTCGGCACAAGGGCAGAGTAATCATATATACCAACGGTGAAACAATACACAATGGTAGTACATTGCCGTGCCATAGTACCAGTGTACTAAAACAGTATGATTGTTTCAAGCATTTGGCAAAAAAACATGTTGCTAAATACTGAGTGTTATCAACAAGTGTCCATCGCATAAAGACTGCATTGATCAATTGAATTTAAATTGAACCTCATCTCACTGATCGAAAGAGAACAGTGTCATTGCAGTGGTTTATTCCCATCTGTTATATATTTTACTCAAGAGTCAAGGTAAACCTTAAGCGATTAAGCTGTTGCGAAAGAGTTAAAGCAGTAAGGTGTGTGCGACTGCAAGAAATACCACCTGTACAATACAGAGCTAGCAACCCACCTTTCTGTAAGTCATGCCTCAGCTGTACTATACAGAGCTAGCAGTCCACCTTTCTGTAAGTCATGCCTCAGCTGTACTACACAGAGCTAGCAGCCCACCTCTCTGTAAGTCATGCCTCAGCTGTACTATACAGAGCTAGCAGCCCACCTTTCTGTAAGTCGTGCCTCAGCTGTACTACACAGAGCTAGCAGCCCACCTTTCTGTAAGTCGTGCCTCGGCTGTACTACACAGAGCTAGCAGCCCACCTTTCTGTAAGTCGTGCCTCGGCTGTACTACACAGAGCTAGCAGCCCACCTTTCTGTAAGTCGTGCCTCAGCTGTACTACACAGAGCTAGCAGCCCACCTAGCAGCCCACCTTCTGTAAGTCGTGCCTCAGCTGTACTACACAGAGCTAGCAGCCCACCTTTCTGTAAGTCGTGCCTCAGCTGTACTACACAGAGCTAGCAGCCCACCTTTCTGTAAGTCATGCCTCAGCTGTACTACACAGAGCTAGCAGCCCACCTTTCTGTAAGTCGTGCCTCGGCTGTACTACACAGAGCTAGCAGCCCACCTTTCTGTAAGTCGTGCCTCGGCTGTACTACACAGAGCTAATGTCATTTTCATATAACTGGTAGCTTGAACAGAATCCACACAAGACACCAGGCACTCCTGCAGCCTCCCCAGTTGCTCTGCTAGTAACAATCTCCATCAGAATGTGAGAGCAGCAACAGGTGTGTGAATCAGCTATGAATGAGAGTCAACAGCTGTGTACAGAACTGAGGGTACTGTGGTTAATTAATATGTACATCAGGTATTTCTCAGATGTAGACTTAGGTCCTCCAAAGTCAACTAAACTGACATACCAACAAATAAAATAAATGTATGTAGGTATTTTACTGTAAGTGTTTAACCAAAAGATTTGCTAGAAGTATTTGGAGGCATGTCTTCCTGTAATTGGGAAGTATTATCAGATTGACTTTTTAAAAACTCCAAAATGAGCTTAGCAAATAAACTAGACAAACAACGGTGGTTTTCATGTGTGTCTCATATCCTCTCCATAGCAAGGTTAATCAGTAACTCGCTGCTTTATATTTATTAACAGAAACGGTTTGACTTGGACAGTTGACAGATTTGAATTTATATAAAAAAGGAAGTGCGGCAAGTAATGAAGTATTACACTGTTAGACAAAACCACAGCACAAACTACGGTACCTACGGAGCTTTTTTACAGAGAACCAATTGTTATTATTGCTTTTGTAATTATCGTTTTTCAACTACTGGTGATGGATCGTGAAAAGAATAGCGGGAGACGAGCCCCATTGCAAGCCCTCCGACTGCGAGAGAACCAGACAATAGCTATACGGGATCCGAAAAGTCGTTCGCACAACAATAAAGCGAACACAGACAGGAACATTTACTGTGAAACAATACCAGATTTCAACCAACACTCAAACTCAAGAGCAGCTGACGATGGGCAGCTTCATAATGACACACCTGGAGTAAATGAGAAGGATGCAGACGAGACAGCAGATCTACCCATCCTTGAAGCACCTCCTGTGTCAGAAAACAACACCAATGAACAAGAAAGTACTAAAAATGGAATTAAAGTCACTTTCAGCCCGAGAGTTGCTGACTTGCAGGCTCGTAGGAGGATGTCAGTACCAGAGCAAGCGCTCTTCGTTCCTAAATCGATTTTAAAGAAAAGGAACTCCGTTTCCTTTGGCATTGAACGAGTTAACCGGCGGGTTGGGTTCAACTCGGGCGCACATACAAAAGACGAAGATTTTGAGGAAACGGGGACTGTGCCTGCTTCTGTTTTCGCAAGCATAGATGTGAATTACCAGGAAGCTGGCTGGTCCTGCAGAAGTGCAAGAAGAAAAAGCGAACTATGCTTGCCGAGTAGTGACGAGTTCGTCAGGGCTCTGTTGGAAATGAAAAATGAAATTCTTTCAGACCCGTGCCAATAGTCAGTCAAAATAAAATCTGTTTGTGCAAAAGCAAAAACTGACTAAGCAAGTATCGTTTGTCATGAACCGGGGTTTTGAAAAACACAGTACAGGTACTGTATCTGCTCCGCACATGGTATCTGAGTTCGGGCAACAACAGTGACGTGCTGATTGACACACAACCTTGTGTGACATTTTATGTGCCTGTAGATTATTTATATGATTCGTTTCCCAAATGGTGTTACAGCCAGCAGCATCCCTTTGTGAATTCCCTGCAATATAGTGTGTACACTGCTGCTGTAAATGTTTACGATGTCCAATTACTGTAGTTTTAGAAAAAATATATATTTTTCCAAAGACAATCCTGTTGTGTTGTATTACGTCAGTTTCTTTGCATAAAGCCTACTTTAGTGGCGAAAGCTGTATTACTTTTTGAGTGATGTAGTTCTGTATAGCCTACACGTGTGTTTTGCTCCTTCTTGTTTGTGGACATTAGCGTGCAATACTGTAAATAAAACCAAATAATCTCATCTCATATCCGACCAGTCCAGTCATTTCCTTGTTTTTTAAACCGGATGCAATTGTTCAATATTCTATTTAGTTACTGCTTCAAAACTCACGAGTCACCTAAGTAAGCGTATCCTTTTTAGTACTGTAATTGTGTACTGCAGGTGCCATGAACTTGAAAACATTTGATCACTGTGCCCGATAGTATAGTAACGATTTTGCAAATACAGTGTACAGTAGAATTAACTGGCCCAACCATAAGAATTTGCGCTAAGCAATTGCCATTCCAGTAGTCACAACTGAATGAACGGTTTTCAATATACCGGTATATCAAAAAATGTAAGTATGATACATAACGGCTTAAATGTAATGATAAAAGACATGCAAGCCTGCTTACACGTAGTTTGGAAAAATGTAACAAGGTACTGAATGGTGCGTAATGGTTTAAGTTACAAAAAAGTAATTAAATGAAGCCTGCTACAGCTTTCCTGTACTTGAACACACTGCACAGTAAGAATATCCATACCATTGTGTAGTTCTCATTTCTACATGTAACACAATCAAGAAATATATTGAATCTAATATATACTACATACTGTAATCAAGACCTCATAAACTCTTAAGGTATATCACCATTACACAGAACTTTCCTTGCCTTTAGTAATCCATTGTGAAATATACAGTAGCCAGTCTACCCAATTATTTACTGTAATCAGCAATGTTTGCCCAGTAATAACCTACAGCTGCTTCGTTTGGTTTTAATCTAAATGCAGGTTTCTGCAGTGTACACTCTGTTTTATCAGAAAACAAACCAAGTGCTCAGTGTGGTTTAGTGTTTATTTACTTACACGGGCATATATAGCGCTACTGAAAGAAAAAGAAAATAAAAAAAAACATCTCAAATTTAAATGCAGTTTGTATTTGACTAATGTCCGGTAGTCTTTTTACCGTGTATTTTTCCCCCCCGTCTGATGGAAAACCCAATCTCCCAGTATTCACAGGATTGCAGCTTTAAGAAAGAGCGTGGCAGGCTGTTGAGGAGGACGATCCTCGTCAGAGATGAAACACATTCTGAAAAATGAACCTTTGCGGCGGTATGTCTGGAAGAGTGACGGAACATTTAAACAATTCAGCGCCGCAGTGACAGACCACACGATCTCCTCTTACCAAATTGGTAAATGTAGGCAGATGGAGATCTGTGAAAAAGGGTGGGGACCGGTTTACAAGACGGCATCTTTACAGTGGTATCACTTTATATAGCTTATGTAGTAGGTGACCAACTAATTGAATAACTTTAAATCTACTTTTTTATTCTTACCAGTTTGCATTGCTGAGCCTCACAACGTTTTGTAGACTATATCCTACAGTCTTACATAGTGTAGACACACGTTCGAGTGTACTGATTTGGGAGACAGAAGTCGCTAATTTTCTTACATTACCAAAGTTTCTCAGGTTTACAACTGGGATTGTTTTCCTCAACATGGGTCCTCTTTTTGCACTGATATCACTGAGCTGTTTGGATATGTTGTTGGGGTGCCAACTTCCCCAAGACTGGAGACCCCAGACCGAGTCGTGCAGGGCTGAGCTAGCAGAGATCATTGTTTTTGCTAAAGTGCTGGCTCTCCACAAGGATTCTTACAGCGTTTACAACTATCTGCCCTGGCAATATAACACGGACCTCTTTTATTCAGCGGAGATTGAGATGCTGTGCGACCAGGCGTGGGGCAGCATGCTGGAAGTGCCAGCCGGGTCCCGGTTCAATGTTACAGGGCTTGGGTACTTTCCATGCTACTCTTACAGCGTTGTGGAGAACAATGCATATTACTTCTTCTTAAGGTAGGAAAGTCAAAATACCGTGTGTGTGTGTGTGTATAATATATATATATATATATATATATATATATATATATATATATATATATATATATATATATATATAATTTCACTTATACTGTATTTGACCAATAATGTATCTTGTTATGTGTTATTTAGTTTCACGGGTTTATTTTAATCTTATTAATACTGGGTATCTGTTTACATACTTTTTCAATAGTCTAATCTAATAAAACACCAGGTTTGCTGCGCTGTCCAGTTTGTTTATATTAGCTGTAACAGTAGTAAAGGTAGTTTCAGCTGCAGATACACTGTGCAACTGTACCTACTGAACGTCCTGCTGAGTACAGAGACACAATATGCCTCCTGCATGGCGTCCTTCTTGACATGCACCTGTATTAAAAGGCAATGCGCAATTAATCAACGAAAGACGTGTTTTGACTGAAATCGCAGTCCACAGCACATTCAGATAAGCACAGTGCAGTCCAACTGAGGCATGCTGTAGGATGTAGGCTTTATACCTTGACTTATTGGAGACACCCATCGAAAAACACAAGAGAAACACAGTTTGATTATGAATAGTAATTTTGGACGGTATAGTAAAGAATACGAGTTAGTCTATAGACTAATAGGCTACAATACAATAGGTTACCAATCTAGACAAAGAATGAGAAAAAAATTGGAAATGCACCTGTGAAGTTTTTTTTTTTTTTTTTTTTTTTTTGCAAAGCCAGGAGGGTGAATTCGTTTTTCATGTTTTTCCCCTAGTGAACTACAGTAAGAAACAACATTCATATTTCTATAAATATATAGAAATCTAGCAGGCATCCTTGGTTGAGGTTTGTTTCTATGTATATGTTTAATTTAATCAGCATTTAACACTAAGTAAAAATATTCCCCTAGATTTAAAAAACGCTCACAACTTTCATTTACATGCTCACGCATAGTGGAATTTGGCAAGCAGATTGTGTTTTTATTCTTCTGTAGCTAGTAATTGTGTAGGTTATTTCTCACTGGCATTATCGGATGAATAAACAACACTGTGTAACAAAATAAAAAAAAAAAAATTGTTCCTGGGTAGTAAGTGTTATTTCCTAATTGCTTATGCCTCAAAAGTATAGAACATGGCTATTATTCCCCACAAACTTTGCTTTTGTGACCAGGACAGTGATATTTCAAAATATCACTATTTCCAATGGGAAAATAGAAAAATGTGTGTCTTTTCGTTCACATAAAGTCAGAAAAAAAAAAACATCCAAATTAACATGTATTTATACTAACGTAATACAAAGATGACTTCAAAAGATTTAGAAGTGAGTAGTTTTTCGAAATTTACAATTATACGTATAATTGTAAATCTCGAAAAACTACTCACTTTTTAATCTTTTGTAGTCATCTTCGCATTACTTTAGTGTTAAGAATTGGAAGAGGCTGCAGACAGTAGTGTATCTTCTACTGTTTAGCTTAATAAAACAGTTACTGAGGTACACCATGTACAGTATAGTATAGTGAGGTACACCATGTACAGTATAATATACTGAGGTACACCATGTACAGTGTAATATACTGAGTTATACCATGTACAGTATAGTATAGTGAGGTACACCATGTACAGTATAGTATAGTGAGGTACACCATTTACAGTATAGTATATGTATGGTAATAACTGCTGATTTCCTACCCAGTATTTAATATTTAAATGAATTAGATCTTACACAGTGGTAATGTAGTTGCTGTTATCTTTGCTGTTTCTACTGAGAGGGAAACATACATTGGTAGAGGTTAATTCCTGTCTGTGTCACACAACTGGCGTCAGTAATCCTTAGGCTATAACCCAAATTCTCAGGTATCAAGGGCACTTTTCCCTGGCCAACAAGGCAGTCCCCATAGACAGCTTTTACTGTATAGGATAAGTAATCCAGTCCTAATTATGCTGGGGGATCACTGTAAAAAGAATAAAAACTCAATTATTAGTCTAAGACTCTCTGACTATGTACTGGAGGTGGTAACCAATACCAGCAATGAGATCACATGGTTCAAAAACACTGTTTCGACCCTGAATTTATTAAATAAATAAATAAATAAATAAATCAAACGAAACCTCTACCAAGGAGCGCTAACTAAACTATAAACCACAACACTTCACAAGTTTCACCCAATATACATTGTACAATATCTTCTGCCCGCACAGCCTGTACAATGGCTTCACACAGACAGACACTCTGCAAACATTTAACCCTGCTTTTACACCTCCCTGCTTAACCATAGGCAGGTGTCCCTCATTCAATTAGAGCCAGGTGTTTCCCATCCTGATTCTAATTCTAACCCCAAAGCATTCTGGGACACATAGTCCTCGATCCTCCAGGACTACATTTTCATTGTTTCCTCCACCTACTCTGCCACAATATACAGGGTGATTAGAAAGTAAATCTATGATATGGTGTGTTGATATGATAAACTTACTTTCTAATCACCCTGTATAACTGTTCCTTCAAAGACAGGTTTAAACTGAAGGAAAAGCAATCTGTTTCGTTCAAGCTAATGTAATTGCAATTAACTGTAGCCCAAGGCCAGTGAAGACACAGGGTTGGAAGCTGTTGCTATGGTGCTTCCCTTTAAAATTAATGTACAGCCTGCTTCTGTTTTACAGCATCAGGTATTTCAACTGGCTTACAATTCTCGTATCATGCAGTTATGCATATGTAACTATCTGTCTTAAAATTAACAGGAGTGGCAAGAATGCTGTATAAGTGACCCCTAAAGAGCATGGAAAAACAAACTGGGGAATTCTGCTTGGTTGTTGTTGTGGCTTTTTGTTCATGGTGATAACATGAAATAATTGTCTCCTATTAATGAAATACCCCAGTCTTTTTGTTGTTGTTTTTTTTGTTGTTGTTTTTTTTCTGTGTGATTGAGTTTAAATAATGCTAAGAATTTGGATTACAGTAAATAGCCATTCTTAGATCATACAGTACAGTACCACCCTTTTCGAATGGGCAATCCTCATCCTCTAGTTATTCAACTACATGTGTGGCTAGCATGAGGTGTATACTTGCAATTTCTGCTGCATCATCTGCACTATTCTGTCCCTCATGGTTTTCATTCCATTAAGAGTTTTGTACTTTTTTCATCAGGTCACCAGTGAAAACAAGGTAAGCAGTCCAATGTTTTCTAAACCATTCGACACTAAGTACCTTGACAAAGAAATCCTAATTAAATACTTATACAATGGTATAGAGGGGTACACCTGAGATTAACCCGTTAAACCAATTTCAGATGAACACATGAACCACTTAATCCCACTCTCATTGACTTTGTGAGCATGATATGGCTGACTCCATCCTGCCCATTGCAGTCATCTCCCTAACTAAATTACTTAACCAGGAAGAGATTCCTCTGTTGATACATGACTCGACTCACCAACATGCCAACATCCATGTGTTTACATGTTCATATTTGTCAAGCTTGGACTCTTAAACCGGGCAAACTTGACAGCTGGTTCCAGTTAGGGAGGAGTATATAATTTTCTTTTTTTTTTCTTTAAAATTCTCCTTATTGTGCGAAAGGGGCATGTGGAATGGAAACACCAGCCTTCCAGTGCAGCAATTTTAAGTAAAGCAATATGTCCTTATATAAACAGAGCCCCAAGCAGAAATAATCCTCCTGTGAAGGAGGCAGACATTGATTTGAGCAAACCCTTTCCATCTGAAGAACAACTTCTGATGACCAAAATCTACAGACACAACTTCTAATTGGTCTGCATCTGTTGGTCCACAAACAGTTCCCTGCTCCTCAGCTGTAAATAGCTGTTACTTCTAAGGGCGATCGGGTTTGTTGGGGGGGGATAAACTTTGAGGGAGCTTGTTTGTTAAATTGATTCCATTGTAATGTCGGAGAAGTGACATCCCTGCCCAGCATTCATACTGACGAGGAAGAACTAGGAGATTTCCTGGTATAAACATGCCTGTGCGCTTACTGTATATAGTAATAAAAACTCCACTTTGCTGTTCTTCTGATCCTCCCATAATATAGGTGGTTGTAGGAGGTGTAGATTTATTTTGATGTAAGGACCCAAAATGTGAAGGGACATCTTATTAAACTATTCAGCTGATGGACTCAGGGTCTCTTTCATATATCCAAGAGTATGTTGCTAAAGAATGTCCAACTGGAAGAGTAGTCTGTGTGTAGTTTCAATCTCTATCCATCTCTCTTTCTCTCTCTCTCTCACACACACACAGGAACAGAGCAATTTTGTCTAACGTTTTTTGGCAACCGAATACAAAACCAAGCAAACTAGAGTACTTATGTTGTGCAAATGAAGGAATCATGTGTGTTTTATTAAGAGTTCTTGCAGTATTTGTTTAATGGTGCTCCTGGGTGCACAGGGTTCTTGGGAACCCCTTTCTAATGCCCTTCTGAACTGTTCATGGCACTACTTTAAAAGACTCCAGCGAAGGCTTCTTATCCAAAAATATCTCCCTATTCCCCTTGTTCTGGAATCTGGGGTAGGCAGTTGTAATTCTTAAGGGAATTGTCCCGTTGAAAAGAGGTTTGCTTGGCATCGTACCAACATACAATTGCTTTCTGGCGTGTGTAGGTTTTGTTTTTTCGATGCATTGTGAGACTTTTTTGTTGTTTTATTGCTTGAAATAATGCTTCTTCATTCGTGCTATTACTCTACTTGGCAAGTAAAAACAATAGAATAATTTAAATGTAAAATATATACAGTATCGTGTTCTCATTATAAGGCAACCCTTTCTACTAACATTCTCTTTATACAGTAATATGGAGCACCAACACACAGGTACAGTCAGTCTCTAACTATGGCTATAGAGTTCTAAAGGGGCATTTACCTTATGTGGAAGCAGCCCATTTTAGACAAATATTTAGTTTAATTTATAATTGACAGTTTGTTGCAGACTGATGTGGGGATGCAAAAAAAAAAAAAAAAAAAAAAACAACTACAGAAAAAAATACTAAGCAAGATAAGATCTCAGATTGAAATACTATATACAAAACCATCTGTATATATTCTTTATACACTAGGCTGGCCCATATTAAAACAACTACAATACACTATACTGATGTCATCAGAGGAAATGATGGAGATGATTTTGATTGTATGTATTAAAATGAAGGGGGGTTATGTTAAAACACAATTCTGTCACATACACTCTGTTCTGAACTTTTTCAACATGAAGTGTATAGTACAGACTTTACTGATCCACTTGGGATTATGTCTGTTAGGTACAGCTGTAAGTCAAGCCTTTAAAGCTCTACAAGGAAATTAATTCCAGATCTGTATACTCCATTCTTCAAGCCTTCATCTGTTAAGGTACAGTCAGTTTCATAAGACTGCTCAGAAGAAGTGACTCAGATTCGATACTTGAGAACCACCAAATACATCATAAAGTGACAGGCAGACAAGTACCGTGCAGTATACTGTAATATTGACTGATATAGTTTGTTAAAATAAATAAATAAACTGTTCCAACAATAATGGAATGCTGCTAAGCATTTGTCATCCATAACATAAAACACCCAATAATAAGATTGTAAGAATACTAAAAATAAACTAGTAAAATTCTATGACAAATGTTTCAAGTCCTAGCAATGTCTTGATAAGATCAAGTTTATAGAAAACACATTGAAATTCCTCCTCCCTGCAACCCAGGTTTTGTATGACAATCCTAACTGCACGGCTCACTTTAGGATACAATTTTATTATGGGGGGGAATAAAAGGGAAAATCTACACAGGGTGATTTGGGCTGTCTGCCAAAGCACACAAATGAATGAAAGAGTTGGGTCTCTAACAAGAGGCAGACCAAATAAGCTGTCTGTTTTTCTTTTTTACACTAACCAAATGTATTGCATTAATAACTCTCCCACCTGAAGCTACTGATGACTGCTGTGGTCTGAGAGGCAGATCAGTAATTCTGGACTGCAGAGCTGGTCAAGATAGATGGTGGGCAGGAAGTCAAAATGCAGTATAGCCTTTCACCTCTGGATTGCAAATTCAATTCCCATATGATGGTTGTTTGCATGTCGAGTTTTTTGTATGGGAAAACCAACGTGTCAGATAAGCAATCAAGCACATTTTAGGCTTCTTGCAACTGTACTTAACCTGAATTTTCATTTATGCCAGCATATGATAAAATGCATGCCAAGTTGCACAGGGTGCCTGTACTGTAGTATACTGTACTTATATTATAGAATGCTTTTTTTATTACTCACCTTTCCATCTTACATGTATATTTGGCTGCTACTTTAGCATTTTGAGCTTTTTTTAGGGTTTGTTCCAAGGAAACAGGTTCCAAAATTCACAGGCTTTAAGTTTTCCAAAATAATTCTGTTTGAAGGTTCGCTGTGATGTCCAGGTTAAATATAAACAATTTATTCATTCTGTAGTGTTCCAGTAATTTCATTTAAACTCTAAATTAAGGAGGCTATTTTTATAATAATAAATAATCTTTCTTTTTATATAGCGCCTTTCATAGTACAAGATAAGAGACTAGGGTGTGTGAACTATGCATCAGCTGCAGAGTCACTTACAACAACGTCTCACCCGAAAGACGGAGCACAAGGAGATTAAGTGACTTGCTCAGGGACACACAATGAGAATAAGTATATATGCCACATGTTTTCCCTCAAGGACTCTGAGACATTTTGATATATCTGTACAAAGTGCAATCAGCGTAAAAGTAAAACAAAAAACATATATTCATTAGCTACAGAATATTATAATTCTTTACGTACTATATTATACAAAAATTACAATCTTAATTCATGAATAAGAACCAACATAGACTGCTATTAAGTAATGTCCCAGACCACACATGAAAGTATTAATTATACCACATTAGTTCATATAGCTATGCCGATGTTTTGGGTGTGTATTATGATTTATCATGACAGTTACATTGGCATTCACTTTGTTGTGTCTTAACTCTGCCCTATGTCGAAAAGGACTCCCAAGAAGAAATGTCTCTTATAGAACAAAACAAGCAACCAAACAAAAAACAGCTGCCTGTTGTCACATAGCATCAAACAACCATCTCTGCATTGCCAACAGCACGTCATGTGAGAGTGTACAGGGGTTCAAAGAGGTCTTTGCTAAGTAATGTTAGGCATGGCGGTTCTAAATACTGTTATTGTTTAAATCATTGCCGTTTTACGTATTTTTACAGACAGAATTATTCTAAAGAGACTTGTGTGTGTATATGTGTGTGTGTGTGTGTGTGTGTATTATATATATATATATATATATATATATATATATATATATATATATATACATACACACACACACACACACACACACACACACACACATATATACTGTTAGATTTTGAGTAAGACATAAACATCCCTGTTTTATGAATCTGAAAAGTGACAGTAGATCCACCACTGTTTAGATCAATTGAATAGACCCCAAAATAAAATAAGGATAAAAATGCAAGACCAAAGTAAATGATATGCATAGCATGTAATCTTTCTTCATTGGTGCATGTTATGTTTCAACAAAAGTAGGGTTTTTGCTTTAATTTGAAAAATAATGAAAGTGTTGTTCTTCTCTTTAGGATGGATGAGAATTACAACATCATCCCCCATGGAGTTAACTTCCAGGATCCCATTTTCACAGATACAGCAGAGAATCGACGCATGTTTGCCAGCCTCTTCCAGTTCGCAAACTGCTCCAGTGGAACCCAGATCGAAACCTACACCCCGGACTGGGAGTTCCAAGAGGACAGCAGGGTAAGCCGTTCACCCAGCGGCAAGCACCAGTGCTGTAGGGTTATAGTTATAGTCCAATCCCTAGCTACCATTACTGTCAAATTCTGTGTACAACTTGCATTTCCAGGCAAGTTGTAAGGTCTTTGAAATAGGCTTAAATACTGGTGCAGCTTATATACCTCATTTTTGAGGGTTTTGAGTCAGAATTAAAGTTTTGTATATTTTAAAACTCAAAAGAGGAGAGATGTGAAAGATGTGTGGGGGGGGGGGGTCCCATGCCTGTCACTGGTTGCCAGGCTTTACTTATAAACAGCACTTATAAACAGGTAAGGCAGAAGAAGCTAAATATACCTTTGACAGGAACACACATCCTGTCCCAAAGCTTCAGCGGCTGTATAAACACAAAGACAAGATTCTTGACATTACTATATATATATATATATATATATATATATATATATATATATATATATATATACATATACACACACACACACACACACACACACACACACACACACACACACAGTTGGGGGGAGGTTGGGCTTCTGTTGAAAATATCTTTAACAGTCTTTTTTTTAAAGAACTTATCCCTGGTACAGAGCTATCCCAGGGAGCAGCTGTTTATATTCAATTTCTCTTTTCAAGTAGGACCCCCTACTGCTGATGATCATCAGTCGTGCGTGGAGGGGCCTTCACGAACATGTTTTATTCTCTGATACAGTTCCACTCAAGGGGCTGGGATGACCCCACACCTCCAGCTTTCAACAGTAACTCTGGGCTGAGAGCTGGTGATCTCACAGTCTCTGTCTGTTCAATAAAAAAAAAAAAATTAAATGCAAGCTTGTCCAGCAATATGGTCGCCACTGCAGTAGGGTGAATCTTATTGACCTTTGAAGTGGATGCTACCACTCATTTTAGCTGTTGATGTACAAACAACTTAGTGTAGTCACAGACCTTCCTAATTGAATTCTGCTAGTTTTGCACCATTACCGGTTTTATTTTCCTTTCAAATTCAGTAGGATATGACTTAAAATTGCGAAAGGTGTGCGACTTCAACAGGATGTATTCTCTATGATAATAGTATTCCTGCTATAGAGCTGGTTAACTCATACATATAAATCGACACCCAGCCCTCATCAAATGCTATATCAAATGCTCTGACTGGTTTTAAAGCGCTGCCATATGATTCTGTGTTTTACACATGTAAGGCATGTGTCGCTGTGATGGAGACACTGGAACACATTCAAGGTATCAGGAGCAGATGAAAGTAAAGGCTAATGCTCTGAGGGGGCCCTCAAGGTAATGAGTAATTCTGTTATTGGGTACCTCCCCATTTTCAAAGATAATTACACATGAAAAATGTCAGAACAAAGCCCTTGACTAAATATGAAAAAAAAATTAAAGTGAGGGAGGGGGAGCGGGCGGGAGATGGAGAGATAGTGCCTGTGAGTGATGGGGAGTTTTGTCTCTTGCAAACCTGGCAGCTCTACAAAAACATAATCCACCTCCAAAACCATGGCATCCCTTCTGCTAAGCTCTGTGCTAGTAACAGAGGCCAGACTGCCAAAATAAAGAAACAACCTTTCAGAGCCAGGCTATCACTTTCACACTACGCCCGGGGGGCTCGGCTTACTGCCACAATGGTGAGACCTGTCAGGAACAAGACAGGGAAAAATAACCAAACGGCAATCACAGACACAAACAAAAATTTTGAAATGATTTTGATTTATTTTTTAAATATGAAAACTAATGAACATGCACATCTTTCATTTGCAAATCATTGTATATCTGGGCTATTGTGCAACTAAATGTCTAGTTGCTAGCCAGAGCTAATATGGGTCTACCTACGGTAAAGTGGATCCGTGTTACAATGGCGTAATCATTGTTAACTCTGACAAAATGCTGTCTCAGAAGCTTACAGTTTTTCTTCAGCTGTATGTTTATTTTTGATGCTGCTCCCACTGACCCAGTAATGTCATCAATATCAGATAAAAAAAAAAAAAAGTTGCTCCAATTTAAACTCTGGCTTAGCCCACTCCATTATTTTGAACCTCTGTAATGTTTGTGGTTTATTACCAGAAACAGACAGCATGAATAATTATACAGGAAATATGTATTTTTTCATGCAACCCCAGGGAAACTGGTTAATTTAAAACTATCGATGAAAGCGACTGTGCTTAGTTTTTTTCAGCTGTGCAGAAGGCTATTATATGCATTACAAGGTCCTTCACCACCATGAGCGAAAAACTGCCACTCAGCTCCTCATATTCAACCCAAAGGCAACACTGCCTGTTTTTGATTAAGAAACTGTTTTAGAAAATTGATATACAATATAAAGTCTGCAAATCATAATAATAAAACAAGCCATGCCAACATTATATGAAAGGTATACAAACCTGACTCCCTGATCTACACTCATAGCTTATTGACGGCAGTTTATTGACACCAGCATATGCATTTTACATCCGTGTAACACAAATTATTTTTTTTCCTGTGGTTGTTTCTGCATGCAGCTGCTATGCTCCACGGTGCAAAAGGCCCTGTTTGAGGAGGAGGAGCGAGTGAAGACGCTCTCACAGAAAGTGCGCTCGCTGGAGAAGGCTAACAACCACCTGAGGGACAAGGTGAGGAAGATGAAGCGCTCCATACGACAGGTCAAGAAGGAAAGCAAGCGAGAGGCCCTGCTAATCAAGCAGCGGCACGAGAAGGAGAAGGCCGTCAAGCAGACAACGAGCAAGGACCACCTTAAGAAGCCTCTCAAGAAAATAATCAGCAACAAACTGAAAAAATGAACACATTTTATAAAAGTGAACAAAAAGGAGCAAGCCTCTCTGCTGGGTGGCAGGCAAATAATGTCATTACCAAATTAATTCCCTAAGGAATAGACCCATATTTAACAGGTACTTCGTATGCATATGAGATAGTAAGCCCTATTATAAATTATATAACTATTTAACTTTAATTGGATTAATGCTTTTTTTCTGTTTTTAAAAATGTGTTTAAAAGAGGCCGCAAAACAATAAAATGAATACAAGTTGTGGGAATATCAAATAGAGCCAAGCATGACACACACCGTATATCAGTAGAATATTGTATAATGATGATTAAGGTACTCCACTATGATTTTTATTACAAAGAACTGAATTTTCAACACTGCATTAGACACCTTTATTGCTCGAGTTGCACACATTAACATTCCCTCTTAATTAAATGTATTTAAACACAAACAATGTCTTTAAGGAAGATGGCCATAGTGAATTGATATGTTGTTGGATTCGCTCTGTGGTATTTCTGAGGCAACTTTAAACAAGCAACTAAGCAGTACAGCCTAAATGGGTGCTTTTTCAATGGCTACTTTGACAGTTGTATGCAGTAGAATATTTTTAATTGTAATGGCTTTCACTGTACATATTTGGGGTGGGTAAAAAATCTGAATATATCTACAGCGATAGAATAGAAACTAGAAGTGCTATAAGGTGTGAGCTGTGAGTGCTGAGCATTTGTTAAACCTCCATTCATATCAGTGTTACAGCTAAACACATTGTGTAGTAAAACTGCAGGCAGCTCATAGATTATAACTATAATCTCCCACCATCTAAACATAATAATATTTTGTATTGCAAGCATAGTATCTAGCACAGGTGTTAGTTTAGAATGTATGTTATCGTTACTCTAACTGTTGTACTCAAATACAAAATAAAATTCTTATTCATTTTCAGTCTTATTCATTTCTTGAAATGTGTTTCACTGGGTTTTGGTTGTGGTTTATATCCCATACACTTTACTTGTTAATGCAGCAAAACATGTAGACATACATAGACACAAAAATAAACTTGATTTATATGGTGCCATTTATGTGCATGCATAAAGTGGCGATGCAATACCAAAAATATAAATAAAAAAAAAATAATGCAAACAACAGTAATACAAAGTGCACACACATACGGTCCTCAATCTTGTAATAATCACGTAAACATATTTAGATCAAATCGACATAAGTGTAAAAGTTTGTTGAAGAATAGTGGAATATTAAGGCAGTTATTGTGATAGACAGAGTGATGGAAATGTGGACAGACAGGATCACAGTGGTCTCCTGCTCAATGGTAAATCCATCTCAGTTATATATGTGAGCAGGAGGATGATGGGAAATGTAGGTCTGAGAGGTCCATGCGGCTACATGTGAAGCCATCTTGAGGCAGGAAATGCAATTTAAAATTTTATAAAAGTTGTCAAAATGTAAAAAAAAATCAATAAAATTAAAACAATACACAAACCTTACGTAAACAGTTGCAGCAACATATGGGAACATGTAGCACGACAAAATATAATGTACACTATAATACTTAACTATGGTCTTAATTATGTTTCCTTGACTCTGCAGATAATGCAACCATTAATTCCTAAAATACTCCAAACAGACAGTGTAGTTCACAATGTGTGGGGTTTAGCTGAACTCTGTGTGTTTGTGGATCAGATCATCCCAGTTGAACAGAGTCATGTTCTGCTGGCGGGTGTCAAGATCCCTCAGTAATGTCATAAAAAGACCAAGCCGGTTGATGAGGAATGTCAGAGAATGTATGGATTTCATTTAACCAATCTTGGAAAGGGCTTTGTTCTTTTTTTAAGATGGAAGAAAGTTGTAAAAGCCATGTGTAAAGAATTTATAAATGGCAGTAATGAAAACCAATAAACTGTAAGTATGCTTCTGGTAAGAAACAGCAAACTGAACTTAATTAGCGTCTATCTTGTAAATCAGCAATAGCTTTTGGTTGATCTTACTGGTAATTATCAGAAATTCTTTAAACACGAGAGAATTAAAAAGAGTGTTACTTTAGTAACTATTTATTTCTTGTCTACAGCAAATGTGAATGTTTTCGATTTATCACAACTTTGCATGGCTAGGGTTAGTCAAAAGTACAGTTGCTAATCTCATTCTGAGAAGTAAATGTATGTCTTATTAAATTATCCACATCCCTCAGTTATCAAAACATAAATGCATGTTGTCAGAGTAGTTTGAAAAATTGAGTGTCTGGTAATTAATATATCTGTCTGATATGAAAATAATATAGAGGGAAGTATTGTAAAAAAAAAGACATTGAGTATAATCACAAAAAGGATGGTGGGAACTAGCTAACTCAATGGCTTTAAAAGATCAGGTGCTCTATTGCTGGAAGTCAAAATGAAATAACTGTGGAGCAGTCTGGCGCACTGTCTGTAGGTTATTGTTCTACTAATCAGCTAGGCGCACTTGCCATAAAATACAGTGTGGAACTTGACACTCTCAATTTTCCAAAAACGACCAGACAGGCTTTCACTTGTTGTACAATGCATTAGTATTTTGTTCTAGCGATTCTTCTCTCTCAATAATTATTTACATATTTTTAAAACATGAACACTTTGGGAAGATGTATGGTAATAAGGTACTAGAAACCCAACATGCTGGCACTGCTGTCAATTTCTGAACAATCCAAACAGTTCACCTTTCCTTTAAAAGAAACACTGAAATTCTGTTAAGAGGATGGCTACAACATTTTGCTGGATTGAGCCAAAAACAGTTTTGTTTGGAAACACAAAACCTTGGCAGATACTCTCTATTTGTCCAAATAAGGGGCTAAGTTACATATTTTCTTCTGGAAACTTAACATTGGTATGGTACAGTTGAAACTTCTTTTTTTAGCTTTCGTATATATATATATATATATATATATATATATATATATATATATATATAATATATATATATATATATATATAATGCAGTTCGTACATTTTTCGAATGGTCCAAAAACTAAGGAAATGATCACTATAAAATGTATTTACTGCTTTTGCTTCTGGCTGACTGGATTCTTAACTCCTAAGAAAATGCAATAAAAGTGGAACTTTTCAGCACGTTTTGCAAAAACATTGTACTGCACCGTATGACCGTAAAACCTTCGACCTCTTAATGGATATGGATACTGTCTACCCAAATATACTGTACATATCGACAATACACTGCAAAACAGAAGACAACCAGCAAAGTACTGAGGAATTGGACAAGAGAGTTGGAAATTCCTAGATGGGACACTATAATTTTGCTGTATATGTATGAGTTGAAGGAACCAAACTTACATGGACTGCTATGGCCGTACTCCTATCTTGAGTTTAGAAAACGTTTCTGCTCAACAGCTAACACGTCTACAGATGTATTCTTCATAACTGCAGTACTTGAACGGATGTTTAAAATTAAAATAAATTTGGAAGATTGTGCCAGATAGCCACACTAAATAAGCTCCAGGTTGTACACTCATGTGGTTTTGTTAGTAATTACTGAAATATGTATTGAGACAGCCAAGCCTCCCTTCACTGCACTGGAATTTGCAATACTATGTTTTTAATTAATGCTGATATAAATTAAGAGTTCTCGGATTTACTCTGACCACTTTTGTCTTTGTTGTTTCAGCGGGCTTGGCCTCTCCAATCGTATTAATTGCTGTTCAGAACTCAGCAGTTGCATTCCTGAATTTGCACAAATGTGTTAATGATTTTTTAACATCCATTTTTAATTTACTTCCTAATGAAAATGTATCTGCAGTGTGTGCCTTAGAACAAAACACTGTATCTCACAAGACCTATTCTCTATGCATAACGTAATTAAAACCTGCAAATAATGTTGTTTAGGGTGGCTGTGTGGTTCCGCAATGGGACAGACGAAGCTTTCCGATATCACCAGTGAAGTGATTATTAGTGGGAGTTAGTGGAAGTCTAATCATCCAATGCAAAATTTGAGTTTAACTTAATATCTTATCTTGATAGCATGCCAGGATTATGATACAGTAATTAAAGAACATAAAAGGGGGCAAATGACATTTTGATGGCAAACGACATAAAAAAGGGTATAAAAACTTCATGACTGAAACAGGAAATTGCTTCTATGCAAAGGCATGTAAGTAAAGCAGAGCCTGGTATAAGAAAGCCAATGATCTGTTTTGACCATACAGATGGAAATAGATTTTGGTGATTTTATGTGTTTCTTATTTTTCTAAATACTTTACCAAGGAAAACAAGTCATCTCTTTGACAAAGCTGTCCTGAGGATATATCGGTATTTCTGACAGCAACAATAGCTTAGACAACACTTGAGTGTAAAGTATAATTTACAGTGCATGTAAAATGACAACTGCAACCTGTATTCAATAAACTGTACTATAGTTTTATTTGCTTGTACTTTAGTGGTTCACTTTAAATGTCTTCTGTTCTTCATTTGGAGAACTCACCACCAATTGACAAGATAAACATCTTTTGACTTTCTTGTATGATAGTGGGACTTGTGTTTAACAATGTTTGGAAATACATTTCCCCAAATAGGACATCACTAGTGCTCTGTTTCAAAGTGTCCTGCAGTCATCAAACAGCCCACTCTGGCAGGAATAATCTGCTTTGATGACCTTAAAAATACATAACAAGCATTTTCCAACCCAGAAGATCTACAGCTTTCCCAGAGATTAATTAGTCTGATCATTTTCAAAGATACATTGCATAAATAATATGAATTACTAACTCCTTTTGATTTGAATTTCCAGTTTGTGAAGCGTTTTGAATCCCTAACCCATAACAGCGATTAGCATTAGCAGTAACATTCATCACTGGTTCTCCACTGGAAAATATAACTATCTATATTAGGGGGACCATTATCTTTTCGTTAGTTGCGTGCGGCAAGATATTTAAGAAAGCTGAAAGTAAATATTTTATAAGACTATGTACCCCTGGTGCTCATTTCAGACACTTGGCTAATTGCATTTTTAGGGGCCTGACAATCCCTGCAAGGTACGTCTCGGAGCCCTGTGGTGTGAAACATCTGGTACAATAATTCTTTGCCAAGATTTAAAAGATTACTCTAAACTGCAGCAGTGTCTCCTAATTTACAAGGCTAAGGGCAGATGTGGCCCGCAGGCAGAAACCTATTAAAAACAAGAGCTTCCCACTAATACATATCTCACCAGAGAGCTGGGTTCATACCAGTATATGACCAAGAGCTACACACACCGTCCCAGAAGTTGTACAAGAAAGGGTGGCATTACATTTTTAGGTGAAACAAAAAGTTGAGAAGAGGGAAAAGTTTGGCGACATAAAAGACGTATGGGCAGTCAAACACATGCTTCAGCATACTCTGAGATTGCAATACTTTATACTGTAAAACTACTGCTAAAGAAGGTCCTTAGCAGGTTTAACTGCGCCAGACTCTCTCCTAGCAGTAAAACGCCCAATAAGAGAATCCATCAACTGGATTCACAGCTACATAGGTCCTTCCTAGTAAATCATTTCTTTAAAAAAAGAAAAAAAAAAAACAGAATTGGTGCTTGTGGTGCAGTTAACTAAACCAAAGAGGGAATATATGATACGCATACAAGCTCAGCGCAAGCTGTATAAATATATGCTCTTCAGTGTGTAGGAGATCACAGAGTTTGGGAGTTCGAACTACACTTCAGATGTATCCCAACGAAACCAACTACGGTTGAGTTAATACCAGGCTTCGATTAATACGAATGTCGGTATATTCTTGTTAAATATGTTCGCAAATAAACAGAGTAAATGGGAAGAAAAATAATACAAGTAACACTGGTGTGCTCTCGCTGTTATTTTCAGCCTTTAATGGAAATTTGACATTAATGGATGAAATACGAGAGAATAAAGAAAATAGAAAACTGCATAATAATAAACAGCCAATAAACCGTGCAAGTCAGCTCTCTTGATATCATTTACTGTAGGGCTGCAGTAAGTTACCTGCAGTACTCCTTGCGCGCCCATGCTTGTCAACACTCTTCAAATCAAAACAGTTCTGCAAGAGCGGGCTAACCAGCTGCTGGATTAAGGTCAAGTTGTGTAATAATAATGTAGAGGGTCCAGAGAACATAATTTGTCCTTGACATAATATTACTTCATTAAGCCCCCTGTTTAATTACAATTGTGGAGCTCCATCAATCTCTGCAAGATGAATATGCTGCAAGTCAAAGGCCTTGACCTTTATACTGTTACATTTGCTGGGTTTCCAAGAACTAACCAATGGGCCATGTCAATTACTTCTCTTCCCTATATCTTGGCAGACAGTCTTGGGAAGGCTAGGGATCGGAATGTCACCAGTCATCATTTTTCTTAAATTATTATTGTTGTTATTATTTGAAACAGAGAAAACTTTCCTTCGTTGCATTTGAAAAACAAAAGCATGGCAGGAACAAAGAAATATTGTTATGTCTTGACCTATTAACCATACGTTGCTTAGTTTATTCATAATGGAACATTAGGAATTTTAGGCCAACAAACCCTACTGACAGTCAATTCCCAAACAACTGTTGCTTTTCCTCTATTTCCCAACTGACACCATAACATGTTAAAAATAACAGTAGAAGACGTGATACAAACAATAAAGCAACCATTCAAAGTTTGTGATGAGTGCGTTTTGAGCACTCCTCTTATATTTGTTTGACCCAATTTATAGGGAAAGGGGAATAGGGGACTTTTGAATGATGTTAGCCAGGGAAGGAGAGATTTGGTCAGGTATAATTCTAGACATCACTTTGGATTAACCTCTAATGTGAAGGATAGCACCTTCTATAACTCCATGCTGGGATATTGGTGGAGTTCTGGCTGAGTGTAGATCACGGGCTAATCATCCTTAGAGGAAAGTTTGAAAGGTAAGGTGTTATATTATGAATTGGTTTGCTTTGGTATTAATGGTATGGTTGTTCCATCTTGCCCCCAGAACCAAACTGCTGCTCTGTATCTGATCCATGTAGTGACCTGATTATTAGTAGGAAGGAACAATTCATATTTTTTAGTTGAGTTTTCTGTTACTAGTATAGTACTATGTTCAACAACTCTGCTACAATTTATTTAATTAACCTAGAAAATCCATGAGGTTAATGTACTGTATATTTGGATTTGTCCCATACCGACAAATAAAAAATCCCATTTGGTAACATTTTATTTTACAATTAGTGTTATTTAAGGCTGAGCCCATTTTCCATGGTATTATTAATCGTTTTTATTGGGCATGTCAGGTATTTGAATTTAAGTATACTAGTAGCACAGTATAACATTTTTGTACTAATGTCCTGAACTAATAGATGAACACAGTAAATGTCTTAAATTCTGTTTTTGTTCAGACTTCTTGGCTTCTTGTTGATTTATGTCTTAATTCAAACTGGCTGTTGATTTATTTGTGGTGCTGAAAGGAAGAATGTTCTCTTTGGGGATCAAGGCCTTGCGGTTCACCATCTGAGATTCATTGTGCTGAAGGCTTCCAACACAATTCTCTTTTTACCTTTCAAAAAGGATGAAGACGTACAAAAAAAGAAAAACACTGCAAACAAATCTTAAGCTTTCGAATGGATTTTACAGTTGTTTTGGTGTATGGTTATATAAATATACATTTACAGCTTGTAAGAGGTCAGCAAAATCTGACATATCTGGTTATTCTCATGATTCAGTTATTTGAACCTGTAAACCTGCTTTAGTGGGGGAAAAAAACCAAAAAAACCTCTCCAAGAATAGAACTTCCTAATTAGTTGAAATGCACTTTCAAAGTGTAGCACTGTACATGGCAGACTGCTTTACATCATGCAATATGTGAAGCCAGTAAAACTACAGTTTTTACCGTTTACGTTAAGAAACCACTTGAATGTAAAGAGTGCCAGAATGGCCTGTATCCATACATAAGAATCTTAATAGATAACATGGAATGTTCAAATTAAATCAGTGTTTTATTTCCAGATAGTTTCATAGACCGCCAGGAAAGACACAGTATAATATGAAATCCAAACCATCACTGATACAAACCAAGCCTCAGATCCTATCCAACATTTTAGAAAATCATCGCTAATAGCAGCATAAGAGACATAAACTAAGAATAAGCAGGTTATCAAAGCAATTTCCATCCAGAGACCCCAAAGTTCATAACTGTTCAATAAAAGAAGCAATGTCAAATTCAGGTCAACCCAGGAATTATATCTGTTGTTAAATTCTGAGAGTTGCCAGTGCATTTCGTAATAGAATAGACTGTTGTAACAAAGAACACTACCTTTGCAATGGCTACGGTAGTGTTGCTTGGTAACTGTGGAACGATAACTAGGTTATTGCCTGGTACTTTGAAATCAGTCATTGTAGTTATATGGCCTTATCTATACTACTTGATGTTTATGGTACAGGGTTGTAAATTACATTTTATTTTTTAAGTGGGATGACATCTTTTTATCCTCTTCAACTGTGTGTTGCCAATTTGAACATTTAATTTATAACAAAAGCATGAGCTCGAGGAAACAAAGCACCCATTCAAAATAATGAGGCAATGTGTGCAGAATTTGCTGTTCTGACATTGAGAAATGCGTTCAGTTGTTGAGAATTTCTTCTGCATTGAAGTAAATGAAACTGCAGTCAAAGGTTGAGGCTCCAATAGATCAAAGATTTGATAGACCAATCATTGTACACCTTGGGGACAAGAAACCATTTACTTGCATATCGTAGAATCTGAAAGGAAAGGCATTATAATTATAATTTCCTGGCGAGTTCACCTTCCATGTTTTACAGTTTCATGTGAAAGGTCTGAAAGCTAAAGCCGACTGATGAGCATCTTTTCAACACTACAGCTTAATAATAACCTACCCCTTCACCGTATTACCTAAACCCAAGCCAAGTAAAAATAGAAGCCCATGTAAAACCAAATAACTAAATACCACACACTGCCTACAAATCAATTCCATAAACTATAATATGTTGTAATTTATTAGACCACAATGACATATAAATGTTAACTTTAGGGTTGGTTTTGCAAAAAAAAACAAAAACACAAAAGAAAAACCTCAACCTGGGTTCCCTTTCTTATAGGACAACCAGTAAACTCTAGGACACGGTGTGATACTTTCAGAGCCAATGTTCCCTTGTATGTTTCCTTCTCTCCCTGTTTAAACCTAGACAAGTTCTGAATAAAATACACATATGTATGTTCAGCGATATTCTAATGATAACTGAAGGATTGTTTTGATTAAGTACCTTTAGTTACTATTAAAAAAACATCTCCACAAATTCCAGTCTGCCCGCAAGATATATGCATGCATTCACTGGAGAGAAAATGTATATGCAAGTTGCTGTTGGATGTAAGGGAGCTGTGTCAGAATATTAAACAGTGCACTAACCTGTCCTGAATAGTTTTCTATGCAAGTCTAAGAAAAAAAAAAACTGGTATGCCTTAAAAAGACAAGTCAAAGGTACACAAACTTGAAACAATAATTCAGCCAAACTTTCTTTATATGTGAACCTTTGAAAAATCGGTCTCCTCTAACCTGTTATGAAAAGTACTGAAAATACTCTATGACTGACTTGCATTATGATTAAGTCAGATTACTAATGATATATTATCAATATTTTTTTTTCTTTAAACAAACTTTTTGCCCTAGTATAATAGAGGATTATCAGAAGAATACCAAATTGCTGTATATAATAAATAAGAAAGTGCAGCTTCAGAGCACAGTATGCTGTGGCAGTGGACACAGATGACATAGACTATAGAAAACCTTGGGGCTCATGAAAGAGAAAATCCCTCCACATTATACACAGCTAAGCAGATATGTTAATGCTCAGAGCCTTGGGGTTCGGGTGGCTGAGCATGGTGGAATTTCACTTCACCTTTGATCTACTGTTCAGACAAGGAACTCTGAACAAAGCATGCCTTGTGAAGGGGACCCAGTGCCATGGTATATCGCACTAGTCTTCTGTTCATATCAGACCAGGAGGCAGTGTGTGGACTCAATTATGGAAGTCCGTTCTCAAAGCAATTATCAGCACACACCTTTTTATGAACTGGTATTCAGGTCGTACTCTAACCTGTGACACCTATATAAAAGTTGTTCTGCTCATCGTTTATTCAAAGCTACACAAAATACAATCTGCTGTGTATGTAAACTGATGTGGTCCACTAGGCCTATATAAGCTGTGTGCAAATATTTAGCAACAATTATGGGAAATTAGAACAATCTCAGTGACTTCACAAGAGGCATGATACTGGGTGCACAGAGACAAACTGTGTGCCAAATTACCTTTACAGCTAATAAGTTATTTGGGGCATTTCCAATAAAGGCATAATTTACAGGTGGTTAATTTTGTTCACAGTGGCAGACAACTGGAACCATACTACAGTAAGAGGAGCAAGTAATGTACATCAGCTATCCTTGGCCATGTCTGCAAATGATTATTTTCGTTATTATGGCTTAACTGATGAAGGAAAACCACTTCATATTTCTGGGCATACATTTATTTCCATTTAAGCTAAGCTACCCTAAATCAGAGAATCCCACTGCCATTCGTAGCCATACCCTGCTTAAATCCACTATTTGCAAAACACTGGAACTCTACTGTATGTTTAACTGGTTTTTAAATGCTGACTCTTCAGTTTGACAACATCAACTGTATGTCTGACCTAGATGCTCATGATTTCGAAAGATACCATAGTGGGGTTAAATGCTACAAATAACCATTAGCGATCTTTGGAGAACAATAACTGCTGATAGAGCCATCTTGCCAATGGAAAAGAGCTTCTAATACAGAACTTTGTGTTTTTTTCCAGCCCTTTAATAATGCATTCTCTTTGATTTGATTCCACTGTCTGAGAAATTGTATGCCAGTGTTTCGGGAATATGTTTTGTTTTGATAGCCTAATGGAACACTTCACCCTGTTATATGGCAGTGGCTTACCATGAGAACTCTATTAAAGTAAATCCAATAATTACATTCATGACAAATATGTGCTCACTTTGGATTATGGTGTCATGCTGGAAATTTCTCTCTGAATTTCCAGAAAAAACAATCTTAAGACTAGGACTTTTCCTCAGTGTTTTTCCTTTTCCGAGTCTGGAAGAGGGACAGTCACTCAGTTAAGGAGACATATCAAGCATTCACATGCAAATGAGTCATGATGGCAAACAAAATAACTGAAAGTAGTGCTTAACAGAACCATATATTGTGTTAAGACTTTGTTTGTGTGATCAGAGTTCCAAAAATCTAATTTATATTCCAGTCGGAGATGAAAACAAAGCATTTGAATGAATATTAAGCTCATTTGTGAGAGTTAAAAGACTCTCGACTCAGGTAGCAAAGCCAGCCAGTGCAGAGAACAGTTTTTGTTTTGGTGGCTTGTGACCTACAGCAGTATGATGATTTACTGTCTAAATTACACACTGGAGAGATTTGTGGTCAATAAATGATACGTGTTTGTATCCCCCCATTAAACACTGAATGATCACATACACATTTAAAAATAGAACAAAAGTATCATATTTTCTTTAGTTTTTGCTTGAGCTTAGTAACTCCACAGGAAAAGAATTCCACAACTCTGGAATTATATGGAAAACAGCTTTCCCACTTCGTTAAACTTTTAATTCTAAACATTTGTCAAAACAAAACATCTGGGACAATTGCTTTGTTGGAAACATGTTTAATATTGTTAAATATTGCAGTCTCAGTTAAATATGTATTCAGGATCACAGAGAAATTAACTTTGTGACTTTCGAAAGGAACAGTCTTCAAATTGATGACTGTGGAACTGAAGTTAATCAGGCAGTCAGGTATTCCTCCACAACATTCTGGAGACTTGTTGCATCAATGTATGTCATCCTATTTCCCAATGACAGTTCTAAACCCTTTACTGTACAGCACTTACTGCTACAGAAGGTGTTTCTAATTTTTATTCAACCCCTTCCTGTGTAACGACAAAGTCATCAATTGGACATAAGGTTTAGTGCCAGAATCTCCGTCTTCCACTCAAACTGAAACTCTAGAGTGTTTTACATGTTTTACATATTAGCGAATCAATTTGTGAATTTGCTGTTGAAACAGCTCCATTTAATTTCCATTCAGAATTTTCTAGGATCTGCCTCCTTTTCTCTGCTCTCCTTGGAAACAGCAGACCACCACAGAAGACTTGCAGGTGGGCCCCCTTCGTGGTACCAAGGCTCTGAAAGTGCCCTCTGTTCTGAAATTAGATTTACTGCAGCAAAGTGACAGCAGACCCCTCCCCTTCCCACTCACTCTTCAGAGCTCTGTGGGAATCTGACCCAAGCCTTCACTTCATTGGGGCTGCACGGTCCCCGCTCCCGTCACTCACAGTCAGGGTCCTGATGTATTAATGGTCACCTAATGCAGTAGAAGAACATGCTGCAAGGCAAGAAGGTCTCTTAAGAAATTACATTTTGACAATGTTAAAATTACCCTCAATTTTTCTGGGTGATTCTGTGACCTTTCAACCCAAAATGTACTACTTCCTGCTTCATTTTCCACTCGCTTTGCTCAACTTGGTATATAAAACTGCTGTTGTATTTATGTGTTTCCAAGGTTATCAAGAACAACCCCCCCCCCCCCCCCCACCCCTCACCCATGACCCTAAAGAATTTGAAAAATTGTTCAAAAATGGAGTGAAGATAAATAGCACCTCCACATTCCTGAACAGGAGTACATTTGTAAATCACGATCAGCAAGAGACCATTTCAGAGAACTTTGAGAGAGATGCAATTGGAATGCAGCTGAAATCATAAAATAAGAATTAGCTTGTGCAGACTTGCATCAAACCCACTACTTACATTGAAACTGACAAAAAACTAGTTTTGTCTTGTTGGCCAAACTGACACAAAATTAAAGGCTGATTCTTATTGTTCTGCCATTTAAAGATGTTTTGGGGGCCAATTCACTCTAAAGCTGTAAAACAGCAGGAAGGGTAATATGTCCATGATTTAAACGACATTCGGATCTACCACTATTGTGACCAACTTAATGGATTCCATTGTTGTTCTTGCATTGTAGTTGGATGGCGAAACTGGGCTTAACTCAGCCTGGATGTGCCATCAGTCTATAGAAACATTAGTAGCCTGGGGTGGGGAACTGGCAGTGCCAGCATTCTTTATGACTTTATATATAGGATTTTTTTTTTTTCACAAGCCGGAACCCAGGATATTACTCACTAACACAACCTCTATATTTTATTTACAATGCGGTTATTAGGAGCAAGTGGTGACAAGTTATGAGCTGAAAGCAGTGACACACTGATTCAATTTAAGAAATGTCAAGAGGAAACAGTAGGAAAATTAATATGCAACAATACGTACTTTACCTAGTACTTTATTAGTGGTATGCAATAGCAAAAGCCACAATAAATTAAAACTTAATTTGCATATAAAACCAAAAACTACTGTATAAATCACAGTGTAGATATAACAAAAGAGCACTAAAAAATTTAATGGAAAGACTGATCCAACACAAGATTGTTCACACATTTTGAAACTGGAAAATTTGATCAGTAATGAAACGTTTTTGGTTTTTTTGGGATGTAGGGATGAGGAACATTATCATGAGTAACATTATCCTTAAGTACTGGCAACAGCACATTCAGGCCTGTTCATCACCTAACCTTGTGGCACAGAAACAGTAATATCGTGGATTCCTTTCCTGTTCATGTACAGCCACTTCAAAGCAGGTGTGGAATGATATTTGAGAATGACTGATGTGAACTGAGGTTACGAGACGAAGGTAACGGCAAGGTGAGGAGGGCTGGGTCATCACCTTGAGCTGTACCTGAAATTCTTTCGGCAGGAGGAGCTTATTGAACAGATGGTAAGAATGCTTGTAGCATCGACAGTATCTTGCTAGAACATGAAGTGCAGACCATAAAGGAACAACACCGGTATCCAAATGAGATATTCTTTAACCTCTTAACTTGCTGCCCTATTGACAGTTCTCGGTCCAGAAAAAATAAAAGCAAACATATTTTCCTTGGAGCAGGTTCAGATATGCCAACTTTTGGGATTCATTTTAAAACTCACTCTTGAAAGAAAGTAAATGATAATGCATTCTAATTCAAAATCACACATCTCACTCCATTTTTTTTTTCACATCTCACTCATCTGGATGATCTGACCTTGGTATTTCTTAAGGTTACAATATGATTACAATATGATTTTTTTTTTTTTGCAGGTTCTCAAACAATCCCCTCCCACCCTCACAAACCTTCTAAATCAAGACAGCAGATATGTTAATGGTTCATGCCATGCATAATGTTAGAATTAACTTCAGACACAGATATTTGACTATGAAGTCAAATACTATTTCCAACTGGTAAAGCAGCAGAAAGAATAACAGCCTTGAATTGTTATTTTGTTGTAATGTGCCTGCAGTTGTAGACAGTATCCCCATTGATGGGCAGAACCAAACACCATAGCCTTTACTAAACAGAGTCAATGAATACTGCAACCACCCTAACTGTAGCACTATTGGCACAACACAAGTTTGCATACCAGTACCGTATTAGAACAAAATAAAATAAAAAATATTTAATTGCAATAAAACAAGTTATCCTGTAAATACTCCATCTATTCATTTATTAAACACCTTCATTTTAATATGGCTTAAGCACAGCAGGCTCTACTTGGCTTTGCCTCGGCTGCAGTCAAAGTACTTTAGTAAGGTATTTATATGAAATGTTTTCGATTTCATTCTATACCATTTTATTTTTATATAAGGTAACTATGAAATTAACATTTAAGACAAAACAAAACCATACAGAAAATGTAGTTTTTAATAGTCATGAAGCGTACAATTTCGGTGTACAATCACTACATTGGAATTGTAGCCTACACACAAAGTGACTGTGAGATCACGCGCCTTGAAATATTTCAGTCAATGGTTAGCAATAATTATAGGGTGTTGGACAGAGCTGAACAAAGAAGAAACTTCCTTTGGAATGGATATCTGTCTTTTTTAGCCCTTAGGACAGGAGCTGTAAACATCTTATTTACTAAGTACAGAGCCAGGCTTGTTCATTAACTGTAGATGCGACAAGACAGAAGAATGGAATTGTATAGCCAACTTGTTCCTGCTCGCACGTCAGTATCCAAGCACAGTATTGTCAGTGTTGGGATGCAGATGTGATGTGCCAATCCTTCGATCTGTTATCCAGTTAACAGAAGAGACAGAGAAACCCTTACACCTGGCTGCACAAGCCAAAGTCAAAGTCACAGGCAGGCAAAGAAAGATAAAAAAAAAAAAAAAACGAAAAAAACAAATATTTATGTTACCTAATCAGACTTCACACAAATCACAGCATGTACAGTACAAACCATTGGTCAATTGCCAATTGGTGGGATTCTGCATCAGTCTGCAAGCTGCAAAGTAAACAAACTACTCTAATAGTTAATTTCCTGCAAAAAATAAATATATAAATAAAAAATCCCTTCTGTACAGTAGTTTGATAATTTAGAGGGTGGTTAGAAAGTCATTTCACCACACATACAAAGTGACTTTATATCTACAGTCCTCTTGACTTTTTATAATCAGATGATTGAAAACTTAGGGAAACTGTAGATTCCTTTGTTTAATATGTACTGAAATTACCATTCAAGCAGATACACTGTATACAACAAACAAGCATTCATGGTCGAGGTTAAGATGTGCCACAAACAGGGACAAAGATAAACAAAAAGGACTGTGCAGGGAAATCAATACTAGTGTAGCTGGCTGGTTTCTGTTTAATAATTACAGTTGGCAGCATTTTATTGTTGAATAACAGCCTTTTATTTGAAACTGACACATATCAGAGATTTACAAGCAGCGATAAGGCTTTGATAGAGAAAGTAACTGAGGTAGCCTTGCCTTTGTTGTTTACCTATTTACCGCATTTCCTTGAGCGTATAGCTAGAGTGTGAATGCTTGCTTGTCTATCTGCCTAGCAGAGAAAGTGTAGCTGTTTACTCAGGGCAGGGCATGCCTACTCATGTCTTAATTTATAGTTTGGTTAAATTGTACCACTAATATCACAAGATAAATCAATAAAAATACAACATGAAACAGCTTATCAATGCCAATAATGTTTTATACTGATGTAGCGCTGTTTATATCTTAATTACTGTGGGTTTGAATGTAATAAACTCCCTTCTCCTCACAAGCTGGACATCAAAAATGATTTTAATAATAGAGGGATGTCGTTGTATTCATGTCTGTTAAATCAGAAAAGGGATTCAGTTTACCCCTGAATATGGTGCACCGTCATTGTAGTAGAGGTTACTGGAACAACAAGCTAAAAGTTATGCTTTACATTATGTAATACATTCACTCTGAGAAACAGTCAGAATATTAGAACATAAGAACATAAGAAAGTTTACAAACGAGAGGAGGCGATTCGGCCCATCTTGCTCATTTGGTTGTTAGTAGCTTATTGATCCCAGAATCTCATCAAGCAGCTTCTTGAAGGATCCCAGAGTGTCAGCTTCAACAACGTTACTGGGGAGTTGATTCCAGACCCTCACAATTCTCTGTGTAAAAAAGTGCCTCCTATTTTCTGTTCTGAATGCCCCTTTGTCTAATCTCCATTTGTGACCCCTGGTCCTTGTTTCTTTTTTCAGGCTGAAAAAGTCCCTTGGGTCGACATTGTCAATACTTTTTAGAATTTTGAATGCTTGAATTAGGTCGCCGCGTAGTCTTCTTTGTTCAAGACTGAACAGATTCAATTATTTTAGCCTGTCTGCATATGACATGCCTTGTAAGCCCGGAATAATTCTGGTCGCTCTTCTTTGCACTCTTTCTAGAGCAGCAATATCTTTTTTATAGCGAGGTGACCAGAACTGAACACAATATTCAAGATGAGGTCTTACTAGTGCATTGTACAGTTTTAACATTACTTCCCTTGATTTAAATTCAACACTTTTCACAATGTATCCGAGCATCATGTTAGCCTTTTTTATACCTTCTCCACGTTGTCTAGATGAAGACATTTCTGAGTCAACAAAAACTAGGTCTTTTTCATAGATTCCTTCTCCAATTTCAGTATCTCCCATATGATATTTATAATGTACATTTTTATTTCCTGCGTGCAGTACCTTACACTTTTCTCTATTAAATGTCATTTGCCATGTGTCTGCCCAGTTCTGAATCTTGTCTAGATCATTTTGAATGACCTTTGCTGCTGCAACAGTGTTTGCCACTCCTCCTACTTTTGTGTCGTCTGCAAATTTAACAAGTTTGCTTACTATACCAGAATCTAAATCATTAATGTAGATTAGGAATAGCAGAGGACCTAATACTGATCCCTGTGGTACACCGCTGGTTACCACACTCCATTCTGAGGTTTTTCCTCTAATCAGTACTTTCTGTTTTCTACATGTTAACCACTCCCTAATCCATGTACATGCGTTTCCTTGAATCCCTACTGCGTTCAGTTTGAGAATTAATCTTTTGTGCGGGACTTTGCCAAAAGCTTTCTGGAAATCTAAATAAACCATGTCATATGCTTTGCAAATATCCATTATCGATGTTGCATCCTCAAAAAAATCAAGCAAGTTAGTTAGATACGATCTCCCTTTCCTAAAACCATGTTGACTGTCTCCCAGGATCCTGTTACCATATAGGTAATTTTCCATTTTGGATCTTATTATAGTTTCCATAAGTTTGCATATAACAGAAGTCAGGCTTACTGGTCTGTAGTTACCTGGTTCAGTTTTGTTTCCCTTTTTGTGGATCGGTATTACGTTTGCAATTTTCCAGTCTGTCGGTACCACCCCTGTGTCAAGAGACTGCTGCATGATCTTGGTTAGCGGTTTGTAAATTACTTCTTTCATTTCTTTGAGTACTATTGGGAGGATCTCATCCGGCCCAGGGGATTTGTTTATTTTAAGCGCTCCTAGTCCCCTTAACACTTCTGCCTCGGTTATGCTAAAGTTATTTAAAACTGGATAGGAACTGGATGGCATGTGGGGTATGTTGTCCGTATCCTCCTTTGTAAAAACTTGTGAAAAGTAATCATTTAATATATTTGCTATTTTTTTTCTTCATCTACGATTTTGCCATTTGTATCTCTTAGACATTTAACCTCCTCTTTGAACGTTCTCTTGCTGTTATAATATTGGAAAAACATTTTGGTATTGGTTTTAGCCCCCTTAGCAATGTTCATTTCTATTTCTCTCTTGGCCTTTCTAACTTCCTTTTTGACTTGCGTTTGCAGTTCTGTGTACTCTTTCTGTGTACTTTCTTTTTGGTCCCTTTTTAATGCTCTGTAAAGTGCCTTTTTTCGCTGCATATTTTTTTTAATTGATCTATTAAACCATTTTGGCAATTTAGTTTTACATTTAGATTTGTCTACTTTAGGGATGTAATTGTTGTGCGCCTCTAGTACTACATTTTTGAAGAACAACCATCCTTTTTCTGTGGATGTTTTCTCTATTTTACTCCAGTTTACTTCTGTTAGTCTCTGTTTCATACCTTCATAGTTTTCTTGGTACAGATAATATAATACTTATAATATTTTAGGGTTACATATGTAAAACCATTTTTACTTTATTGTTTTTATGTAGCCTATATAAAGTTCTTCTGCATCCGGTCTGTTGGTATAAATCGAGTGATTTGCCATCATTAGTCTCTCATGAAGGAGAGCGGAATAAAACAGGCACATGTGTCTGTTGGCATGGACTTCGATAGATTGAGAACCTTTCTGTTTATGTGTGATAAAGCAGACATATTAATATGCATAACAGATTGTTGATGTGTTGCTGCAAAGAACTTTGTTCAGTCCCCAGGGTAACAATTTGAGACTGTCTTCTGCTGCAGTATTTACTTTAGTTGTGTTTGCAGATATAACTTACTTGAGGTTGCTTTTGGTGCCGAGTACAAAAACAACACGGGGATAACTGGCAGTGACCCTAGGGGATAGCAGCCACATGCTGTTTTAAGACTATTAAAGTAGCTTGTTTAATAAGTCCTTATTGTTTTTATTAGGTTTTTAAATCAACTAGTTTCATTTTAGTACTATTTTAATAATACTTTCATCTTTGTAATCAAACTGAATTTAAAATGGGACGTGTTTTTCCAAATAGCAGGGCAGTGTGTGGGGAAGATAGACCGACCTTGTACTGCTTATGGTGATCAGTGAAGATACGAAAGCCTTCCTTCTGTTGTTTGATAAAAACCCAGCACAACAAAGAAGCAAAGGTCAGTTTGCCTTGCCACATCTCTTGTACACCGGTATTACGTGTTTTTTTTTGTTTGTTTTTTTTTAAAAAAAGGGGGGGGGGGGGGGGGGGGGGGGGGGGGGGGGGGGGGTTGTAACATCAAAGAAGTTGGAGAAAACAAGGATTTTAATGCACTAACCCAAGTATTATAAAAAATTAATGACGAAACATGCATTGTTTTGTCTGCTATTAACCGTCACTATAACTGTTAATTATTTATATAAGTAGGTATTTAGGAAAACAACTTACTTGATTTATTTCGGAGCAGTGTTTATCACCTGATGGAAACGTTCCACGTCTTAATCACAAGGAGAAAGTAACATTTCCCACTCACAGCACAATTACATTCACACTGTAGTTTGATTGGTAGCAACTCCAGTCATTCAAACTACGCGCTAAAACATCAACTTAATTGGTTGTAAGCGGATGATGCAGCCACAAACGCCACAGAGCACTACGTGAGCTCCGAGTGCCCAGGAAGCAAATAATTTATAGCAAGTAAACGTGGAGATAATTCAGTGGTGTTTAGCTTTATTTTTTATGAATGATTTATTTGCCACTACAGAAAACAAACATTGTGATGTTATGTTGACAAAATAACCAATGTTTATTGAACACAAACATTACATGGAAAGTACAGACTCCTGCATCGTTAGAGGTACGCTGGCTCGCAGGAACACAATATTCCCTTAAATGATAAATATGTTGGTTTTGATAATCCTAACAGCGGCCCTGAAAATATTATTATTATTATTATTATTATGATGTTGTTGTTTAAGTACGTTTTTGAAAAGTCACGAAAACCACAGTGCATAGACAAGGAAGTTTTATTTTACTGGCCAATAACAAATCTTCAAAAGGTACAAATGATTCTTTAATATTGAGCAGTAATTCATAGTAATATTCAATAACCCACGATGCATTGCATCCATACAGTAGTAGCTCAGACAGCTTTTACAAAAAAGAGATTTTATTGATATTTTTTTCAGTAAAATTAGCAAGATAAAAACGGAAGGAAAATGATACAGAAGCCATTAAAGAGAGGAACATTCACAAACCGAGCTTTTTACTGGACAAAATGGTCTACTAAGTAAGTTCTAGAAGATAATAGCCAGATTCAGAAATACCTAACACTTTTCATTTCTACAATTAAGCCCTTTACAGAGATTTTGCATAAACAATTTCCTTTTTTTTTTTTAAAGGCAAGAATCTACTCTGCCTTGCATGTGCAAAGTTCCTTGACATGAGAATAAACTGTGACACCTTTTTGTTTTGGGGTTAGCATTTGGTGTTTGTTTCTTTTGTTAAATTATTTTATTATTTTATCCAACATATTTGGGACTAGTTCAAATATGTCTATTTCAAACCTCCAATTAACCCCACAACAACATGGTAGACCCTACATGGCAAATTATGAGGGAAATCCCCAATAAAAACTTTATATCAAAATTCGCATTGTCAATACAATCTTTAAACCTATATCAGCAGCTTAAGTAATCCCCTTTCTGTGCGACTGCCACATACCTGTAACCGGGTTGAGAATGGTTCCTCTAGCATTCTTTGTGGATCATACAAAAACGACAAACGTGCAAGAAACCTCTCGCTGTGATTAGAAGTAGATGACAAGAACATACAAACACATAGGCGTCACAACTCTTTTGCAGCGGGTTCATGATGGGTACAGTATATAGTCTCACAGCTGACTCTTTCACAAAACAGCACTGGCACAGTATGCACATAACCCTTTCACACATGTGTTTTCACATATTTTAGAAAGCGTGTCCACAGCAGAAAATTCATCAATGTTGAGTATTTCAGTGCTTATTGCACACCACTGATGCAGTGACACAGCTGACATCATGGTCCAGAAGACTGACCCTTGATTTGAAGAACATCTCAGTAGGTGATGCTGTATTTGCACCAAGGCTAGACAGAGGGGACAAAAAAAAAAAAAACAGTAGCTGCCCCATATGTTAGCCAGTGATGTATCATCTGTACCCTGCAGGTAAGGTTCTTGACTACCTTGTTTCTGTCCCAACCCAGTAGTAAGACTATGTACAGCCAGGTCCCCACCCCACATACTGCATAGTGCTGGAAAGGAAATGTGGTATTTCAGTTGGACTGACATTTGTCTTTTTTTTAATGTCATACTGGTCAGAAGAAATGATGGCCATTATGTGTAAATAACTAGCATGCTAGAAAATTCACTGCAGATTCTCACACATATATAGTTACTAGCATGCCAACCTATAACCCATCTATTCTAAAAAAAAGTTAACCTTTTTATGTCTAGGTACCAGTGTATGTAATCTTCCAGTAAACAAAAGGCTAGTGATGTGAACATTCCTCGCTTCAAGATTGCTTTACAACATATAATCATATTGTTTTATTGTAATAAATATACACCTATAAAACAGGTCATGCAAACATTAGATTAACACTTCTTTCACGAGAGATACTGTGCACAGCATTAGCAAACAAAGGGAGATGGCACAGGGAGATGAGATGGCTCTTTTGTAAGGTGGGAGCTGTTGGTAAAAATCGTGCTAGTTTTTCTAACTCTGTACAATTTGGGTCCTACTTAGGAAGGTTAGGGTTAGGGTTGCAGGGCTGTTCTGAAGGAGGGTTAGTCTGCACTCTCTGTAGCCTGTGTTGCATTTAGTTTCCATAATTCTGTTAAAGACATCTTTTGAAATACAGACTGGTCAGTCTCTTTTGGTTGTTTGTCCTCATTTCTGATTGATATTACCATTTAAGTTAATGCTGAGTAGAATTAGATATTTTTATCCTCAAAACTAGTGCTTATAAACCTGGGGAGGGGAGGGCAGCAGATATTAATATTAATTACAAAGAAACAGAATTGTGATGCGTTTTCAATCTACTAAATTCCTGAGTACATTAGCAAGACACTGTTCAGGTGAATCACATTGAATTGAATCATCTAGTGTGAATCTCTGATTCACTTAAACAACTAAAACATGGGCTTCTCACATAAACCACTCTTTAGCCAATGTTTAGCCGGAAGGGGTAAGAATAAAAGAAAAACAGATGTAGCTGCAATCCTATATTGAGATACACACTTCCTTTCCATTGAAGGGATCTGTGTAAATCTGTGTGTCAGCGGTTCCTGTTTGCCGTGGATGTTACCCCTGTCCTGAGTCCCTCCCCCAGCTCCCTCCCAATGAAAGAGCCTATCTCTGGCGTTCAGCCAAACAACATGCCACCACAGACTCACCAGAAGCAACACAACCAAGAGGTCTGAGTTTTATGCAATATCAAGATATGCAGCAGAAATCTCTCATTTTCCATTGTTTATTTATTTATTTACAAGAAACAGCCATAAAATAGAAGGTTTGTTTTCTTTTTTCTCGTTGCAGAAAGTCCTGCTAAAACATGCAGATAATCAGAACTCTCAGCACCCAGTCTGACACGGAATAAAGAGTGTGACCGAAGAACATTCCACAAGAGTTCCAGCAGCACATGCAAGCACTCGATCAGGAGTGGCAGGGCCCTAACGGGACGGCACATGGACATGGAAAGGGAGGAATCACAGCACCAGGTAATACCATACAGGTCCTGCACAACAGTGAGCGAGCCACAGCTTGCAGAGACAGACACCACATCTGAAACCATGTCTTTTCAGATACCGTGTCTGTAAATTGAACCGTGCCATGGTTGTGCCAGAAAGCGCTGAAATGAAAACTGAACTAGAAAGGAAAGTTCCTGTACGCATCGAAGTAAAGAGCATTTTGTCCTCAACTGAAATAGTTTAAAGGTGGGGGAAAAAAAATGTTTTACTGAAATAAGTAATTAGGTGGATATACTACACCCTTGAAGGACACATTGTTTGCTGCTATGTGTGTGCTAAAAGACAAAGACTGTCAATTGGACTCCTTTCATGCAGCACTGTTATAATCCTATACATGTTCAAAGTACATGTAATGTGAGATATGTTAAGATTTTCCACCATAGCCACTTTGTTTAGTAGATACAGCAGATAGTTAGTCAGAGGGTTAGTATGCCTTGTGTAAACCTGTATTAGCAAACAACAATACAGATTTCTGTGAGGGTTTTTTTTGGTTTGTTTCTGTATAGTTAATTTTTTTTTTTTTTTTATGTTTTTTTTTTTTTGGTTACATGGCCACACTAAAGAGTATGCTGTATAATGAGGATTGTGTGGCCAATAGGAACCTGGTAAGGTTGGAAATAGGTAGGACAATCAGTGTCTGTCAATATTTAACTGGCCGTCAAACTGACTCAATAACCCCTTTTCATGCTTAATGTATTTTACTTGTTGGACTTACAGTAATAACTACCTCTTGACACCACTGTCATGTTAATTAATTAAAATGATATTAGCTTGGTACTGTACATATAATCCTGTAGACAAGTTATGAATTACGTGCTAACTTTAGTGGATATTTAATTACTTTGTTGCAATGAAAATTATTCCAACTTACTAATTAACAATTACAACTCCCATGGGCTCAGTCATAATATGACCATTACAGTGTGTTTCCACAAGGTCAGGGCCTGTCTATTTTTGAAGCAACGTGCTTCTGGTATGCCTGTAGTCGAATAACTGAAGTGAGCTGACTGGACTTGGGCTCAGGACTCTGAAATCCATAGAACCCATGGGACAAAAAGGATTCACATGAAAGGAATTTAAAAACAAAATGGTGAAATAATAAAATATTACAATGATAGGATTAAAAATCATTCATTAACATTCTTTAATAAAAGTGACTTTACAGATGGAATGGCATTGCAGAGTTTAAAATAAAAAACTACATAAACAAAAACACAAAAAAAAAAAACACAAAAAAATGTATTTTTTGCATATTTAACACTGTTAGTATGTACGATCCTCATGTAACCAGTTATTTGTCTGTGTTTTTTTTACTTTTTTCTGTTATTTTGCAATCAATCTGACCTTCAGCAATAATGACATATTTTCCTGTAATATACAACACAATCCAGTTAACTTGGCTGAAGCTACGTTATATATTTGCCAGTGTAAATGATTGTGACGTAATGTATTACTAACCTAAACTATAATATCATATCTTTATTTATTTATGTATTTATTTGTTTATTTATTTTACACAGGACAAAACAAAAAGTATTAACAGTCATCAACAACAGTTTAGTTATCTGGTGACACACACAAATGACAGGGGATTAATATGAATCTGTTTTACTTGGGTAAATCTGTCCTAAAGTCTGAAATACAAACAAGTGAATAATATTCATGGACATTACATTTTAAGTACTTGGCTCATAAATAGCAGCATTTATAACCTACTTGAGAGAAATCTTTTATGGCGATGTACTCAAATGGCTTACAGAAGCAGCAACCTGCAAAAATGTTTTGTGCTTGAAGTGCAATAAAATTCAGAGACGTACCGCACTAGATTTGAATATTGCAAGGCCGAATATGACTGAAGATATCTGCAGTATGAAAAAGCAGACTCCCTTAATGTGGTGTACCTGTCAAATCAAATGAACAACTCTGGAAGTAGTTTAAATCAACCCAAACTATATAATGTATTCTAATTATTACACTATGTAACACCATTTTTGTTCCTGGGTAGTAAGTGTTATTTCCTAATTGCTTATGCCTCAAAAGTATAGAAAATGGCTATTATTCCCCACAAACTTTGCTTTTGTGACCAGGACAGTGATATTTCAAAGTATCACTATTTCCGATGGGAAAACGGGCAAATGTGTGTCTTTTCATTCACATAGTCAGAAAAAAACAACATATGAATCCAAATGTTACCATTTTTGTTCCTGGGTTGTGAAGTGTTATTTCCTAATTGCTTATGCCTCAAAAGTATAGAAAATGGCTTATTATTCCCCACAAACTTTGCTTTTGTGACCAGGACAGTGATATTTTTTCTCATTGGCAAATGTGTGTCTTTTAGTTCACATAAAAATACTTTTTTCTCATTGGAAATAGGTAAATTTCAAAATATCACTGTCCTGGTCACAAAAGCAAAGTTTGTGGGGAATAATAGCCATTTTCTATACTTTTGAGGCATAAGCAATTAGGAAACAACACTTACTACCCAGGAACCAAAAAAAAATAAAAAAATAATTGTTACACAGTGTTATTAGTATTACAAAATTACTATTTTGTACAAACTTTTTCTGTAGTGTGATATTACTGTAGACCACACAAGTACACTGCCATGCAAGCAGAGTATGGCCAAGATGGTTTGAAATTGAAATAATAAAAAGCGTGGGGTGAGTGACTGGGCATTAGAGTGAACAGTGACAGGGAGGGGGGCAAAGACTGATGCTCGTGATATTTTATGAGGACGTCTAAGAAAACAACTCATAAGTAAATAGCAGGTTATCAGTTTTGGGATAATATAATAAATGGCCAAAAAACTATAGTTCCAAACCTCTTACAGGATTATTACAAGTTAACTTGTCAACTCCTTTTCACAGATCTCATCACACCTATTATGGGCATTAGAACTTCAAAAAATCAACCTAAAGCATTAGTGTCCATTTGGTGTATGGGGGATTGGCCCCCATACGATTTACAGTATTTACAGTATAATCGTAAATCTCGAAAAACTACTCACTTCTAAATCTTTTGTAGTCATTTTTGTATTACTTTAGTATAAATACATGTTAATTTGGATTCATATGTGTTTTTTTTCTGACTTTATGTGAACGAAAAGACACACATTTGCCCGTTTTCCCATTGGAAATAGTGATACTTTGAAACATCACTGTCCTGGTCACAAAAGCAAAGTTTGTGGGGAATAATAGCCATTTTCTATACTTTTGAGGCATAAGCAATTAGGAAATAACACTTACTATCCAGGAACAAAAAAAAAAAAAATGTGTTACACAGTGTAATGTGTGCCAGATTTGATTTTCATGCCAATAACCAAAATAATTCTTCCTAGGGGTTTCATGTTATAGGTTTGTTTTTTGTTATCAGATTATGTAAAATGATAAAGGCCACCCTATTTGAGAAGCAACTCTGCCTGGAATTCTTAACAAAAATCCCTACATTACTTTGATTTAAAAACATTTCAATTAAAATACTTAAAAAAAAAAAAATAATAAAAAAAATAGTAATAATAATATTATCAGCGTTTCTTGATTTTTTAAGATTTTCAATATCATCTCAACTATTTAAGTTAGAAGACCAATTATTAGTGTAGCAACAAGAAAACTGCTGTTTGCAAGGCACTGGGGAACTGAGAGCAGGACTGAGAAAATGACAGATTACTTAGGATTTTAATACAACTGCAGTATTTTAAATGCATTTTTTAAAATTGTTTTAATTACCGTATTGTTGATGAAAGCTTATCATAGGCAAGAAAATCCACTGTTAGCCCTCTATTAATCCAAATCATAACTTGAATGCACCCTATCACTGCCACGATGAAGACAAAGGATTAGACGGCTTATGCTGGTACATGTGGCCTCTCCCGTCTCTGTTTATTTGATGGTGACCAGATGACCACGAACTGTAGGTTGGGGACAGGGTTCACTGTTAGCATTTTACTTTCCTTTGTATTTAATTTTTTGTCTTTTAATGCATTCCAATTTGAGGGAATGAAGGTTTACGCGTATAATACATCTCTAATTTATCCTAGTCACTACTACCACTACCTTATCCTGGTTAATGGACAAAAAATTCAATACAAACAGTTAGTTATAAGTAACAAATAGAAATTAAAAAAATAAACCCCTAACCATAACCTTTCAGAGACTTTAAAAAAAATGTTTTTTTTAACCACAATACCCTTTCCACCAAACAATCCCTATACCCCAAACCCCAACCTAAACAAATGTTCCCTCCATCATCTTACATCATTGGCAAATTGTCCCTCCCCACCCTGTATTCTTTTAACATCACCTCCCCCTGCTGGAGGGTGCTGATATAACTCTATTCCTGGCCAGACTGGGATTCCGGGCTCCAGTGTTTGCTGATTGTGGGAGTGCAGATTCTCTGCTCAGACCTGGCTGGCTTGATGGCAGCGGAAGGTGCAGTTTGGCAGCAAGTCATGCTCTGCGCTCTCCTCTGATTTCTCTGAACACTTCCTATCGCAGTGTGACCCTGGAATTTTAAAGCAAACAGAAATAGTTTTATGCCATATACCTGTTAGAAGGAAAGGTGTTTTTGTAATATTGTTTTGTATTTTATATACTGCTATGCTTTGTCTGTGTATTTCCTTAAATTCAATGTAAAGGTAAGCTTGTGGAAAGTTACTGATAACGGACACATATATGGAGGCTGTCTGTGTCTTGTACTCTCCTGTTGTAATCTGTAATATTAATACGTCTTATTAGCAGGGTGTGTGTCGGTTTATTAGAAGGATCAAGAGGATACCAAAGCTGTAAAGGAGAAAAGTTACAAAAGAAAGAATTGTTGAAGAATGATGGAACCACAGGTTAGGCATAAAAAGGCTTATTTAGGGATCTTTGTTAAACTAGAGGAATGAAGACTGCACACTCATTTGTCTCATAAAATGGTAATTCTGCACAAGTAATGCAGTATTCCATTCTGATTTTGAAGTTTAATAAAGTATTAATATTAAACTGACTCATTTTTGTCTCGAGTGAATAATATCCGGGTTAATCCACAAAATAAGACTCACACCAGTGAGCCAGTTAGAATGGTGCGCACAGCCTTGAATAAAAAGGTCTAACTATACACCTGCTAAAACAACAGCGGCACTCAGTGGTCAAACAGATTTACTGCAATCTATTGAACGAATTCTGAATATCTCAGGAATGGATATAATTTGTACTGAGAAAACAAACAAACAAAAAAAAGATGTTAAAACATGCCTCAACATCTCCCTTGCCCAAAGCAAATTATATGTCTGCATAGACATGGCACCTTGTCAGGAAAAACAAGTGGCAGAATCCTGACACCTATGGGCATAGTGTTCCTTAAAAATGGTTCACAATCGCTGAATGGACATGCCCCTTCCGATTCACGTTCACTCACCGTTGTCCTCTGCCCCCTCTGGCACTAGCAGCTCCCCATGGCTGGGGCTGCTGGGCGTGTTCTGGCTCGGACCCTCCTGACTGGTGCCCAGCTGCAGCCGCCTCATGTGACGCACGACAGCCGTGGCATTAAACGCTTGCTATAGGAGAAACACAGATCGACATTCCATTCATTCCTTAACCTATAGAACCAGCTGGGACAGGAGATCATAAACAGCAAAGGTTTATATTACACGGTTAGGAAACTGTGACCATCGGTGTATGAGGGAATTTCATCATGACTAGAAGAGAACTGACCGGGGCTAAGAAATAAGGCTTGTTTACTCAAGAATGTCGGTAAGGTTTAGCTTCACTAAAAAGATTATCAGTCCTCCAAAGCAAAGGTTACCAGTAGTTTTCCTGCATCTAATGCCTCAAACGTGCAATGCAAGATAACTGATGTATCCTTTCACAGTCATTTCACAATATTGTAAGCGTGTTCATTGTCAGGATGTTGTAACCTCTTTAAATACATGTAAATGCAAAGTTCAATACAATTCAGACGCCAGAACGTATTCATTAAATGGCCAACATGATCCTAATACACTTAACTTGTGCAAACGGATGTAATAAATGAAATGTGAGGCTATATTATATTATTGTATGTGCCAGTGATATAGGGTACGATAGGCTGTGAATGGATTAAAAACAAGCTTAGTCACAGACTAACTTCCAGCCCAGTGCATGGACCTTGTTAGAAATGGCTTAAATTAACTCATGAATAAGACTGACCTTCCATTTACTTTTGGCAAAGTTCTTTTTAATCTGAGCACTGACAGATTCGTGGATGTTCTTGTCCAGAGCGGTGTCTCCAGCAATCCTTCAGAAAACAAAGACATACGTCACTGTGACCGTTCCCCTTTCACATGCCAAGCATGCAGCAGCGCATAGGCTGAATTGAACTCTGTGATGATTTAAAACAAAACCTACTTAGTTACACAAAAATAAATCCAGTCTATCGTACCAGGGGTGCTGCAGTGCCAGGTCACAAGTGTACCGCTTTCTTGGGTCCTTCTCCATCAAGTGAACAATGAAGTCTTTGGCTGGAAACAAAAAAAAAATAATGAAATTAGGGCATCTGATTTTCAGTTTTAACGGATGCAAACCGATAAAACTTTTTTTTTTTTATAAAAATTTGTATTGGTGTATATCCAATAAACACTGTAAAAACACTGGAAATGTTTGCTCAATTCACATTGACTTGACCCCTTTCCCTGTGAAATAAATAAATAAAAATACCCACAAAAGTGCAGTTAGGCAACATCCCGCCTTCCTGACTTGTACCTTGCATTGATTAGTTCTGAACACTTTAAACCCACCCCAACTTCTGAGGGGCAGAAAATTCCTACATTTCTATTGGAGGATTGTAACACACTTGCGAGATTTAAAATGAGATGTTCTTGCTGGCGGGATTTAAAGCTATATTACAGTACTATAGGTAGTATTTACACGCTCATGCAATTAAAAACAGAATTGCAGATTGTGGCGAAATGTAAAAAGATGCCTAAACACACAAACCCCAGAAGAATGTGCCTCTGACCATAAGGATTTCGTTGTGGAAGTCAGCACACAAAGGAAAGAAGGTACAATTGAAGTGTGTAAGTACTGTCGAAAAATGAAATTAATAAAAAATGAAAAACAGAGGCCCTAAATATAATATATACGCTATATAGCAACTAAATTTTTACAATCTATTTTCTAAACCTTATTACATTATTACAGTTATCAAAATAGCACAGTGCTCGACAGTGTCAGAGGAAATATTTGACTGCAATTAACTCTGCTTTCCTAAATGGAAGGGGACTAATAGGCTTTTGAATGTAAACGCTACAATAGATTTAGACAATGTCAGTTCATACTGCAACTGACAGGGCAGAAATACTGTAGGGAGTAACTACAAACAAATCAATCATATTAAAAACCAAACTTACCTGAATCTGAGATATCGTCCCAGTACGGAGAGTCAAACTCGTATTCCGCTTTCAGTATCTGCTCAAAAAGCTTGGCATCGTTCTCATCATAAAATGGTGGATAACCACACAAACTGCAGGAGGAAAGTCTGTGATGAGATTCTGTTTCATATAGGTACAATAGATTTTAAAAATCAAGTGTTCCAAATATACAATGGGCTATGTGGCTCATTAGATATGCACCACATGCCTAGTGGTGAGGTTAAAAAATATTTAATTCTGTTGTTTTCAGTCCAGTTTCCCATATTGCTAAACCACCAGAAAAAGTGCCATTTCCACTCTCTTGATAGTCATAGCTATTTCCTTATAGCAGATTTTTTTTTGTCTATCTTGGCATATGGCTATAGGACTCTTCTGCAACCTTGTGCAACTTCAGGTCATTTAACAGAGCAGATGTTGTATTTCTACCATCTTGTGGTCATTGGATGTTAGTTCTCAATGCTGATATTCTCAGAGATCATGCTTCTGACAGAGAGAGGCTACTCACAGGATATAGGCAATGACTCCTATAGACCAGCAATCCACTGCCTTACTGTACGGCTTCTGAGCCAAGACTTCAGGCGCTACGAAACACAGGGAAATGAGCATTACAGGCTGTTCTAAATATCACCAACATCATGTTATATACTACTGAATGTTTAATAATAATAATAATACATACCCACATATCCTGGAGTCCCACAGGCTGTGGACATCACACTTCCAGACCCTTCGATCTTTGACAATCCAAAGTCACTGATCATGATCTTTGAGTCTTCATCCATGCTGTAGTATAACAGGTTCTCTGGCTAGAAGTGCAGAATATAAGCAATGTTACCGTGGGGCTGTGCAGCCGACCGGTTAGGACTGCAGACTGAGCCAGGAAGGGGAAAAACTCCTTCTGCTGTCTTACTTTGCATGACAAAACCTGGTTAAATCAAGCTTTTATAATCATTGTATTAGTTCCTATATTGGCACTAACAGTACAATCACTGGTCCCTCTTTTTTCTGTTGAAGATCTTTTTTTCGATTTTATATATCGAAGACAATGCTAAAAAATTTAAGTTTCAGTAACACTGAATAATGGCCACAAATTCCGTTTTTCGTTAAGTATATGGAGAACTACAAAGCGGTATGTAATTCAATATGTTAATATAACATTACTCAGCAGGTTTCATTCAACTTTATGAAGCAAAATGTGTTCAATCTATAGGGTGATGCAAAACTTTTGGCCATGGCTGTAGATACATCCCACTGTAAACAGGTCACTGTCCCATTTTCATCAAATGTATTTCAATTATTTATATAGGCTAACAAGCCACATGATAGGCAGCCTCTCACTTACAGGAGAGTTCTTTTAGGCAGGGGAGAATCAGTTTCAACAGACAATATGGCCAGGCTATCGTTCCTTCAGTCCCATTATAATATAGTTATTTACAGGCAGGTGCAGTGGCAGTCAAGATGAATCACTAGGGTGAGTGTCTGGCTGTCACGAGGTACCTGTAAATCCTGCATCAGAAGAGCATGTGCATGCTGACATCACAGCTATTCAGCAACGTGAAGAGAGGAGAGACAAGGTGACTGGGCAGTGTGTCAGTGTGTAACAGGATTTGCCTGTGGTACCACAGCTGTTTCACAATTTAGTAATTGGATAAGGACTTGTGTTCCTCTAATAAAATCTATGCAGGAATTAATTAGTAATCCAAATTAGCATCAGTTTGTTTACACTGTAACAGGTGTAATGTAATTAGCCTTGTACATGGGGTAGCTAATGGCTTAATTTAGATCCGTTTCTTACTGCCCGGCTAAGTAAGTACACAAGGCTCTGTAGTCTAAAAGAAAAGAAGCCCAAAAGATGTACTTTTGTGTGTGTTATTTACTGTAGCTGCTTACATTGGACCTGCTTATACACAAGATACTACATCCTAATGGTGCTTGCGAGTGACATTTCAGTAACTAAAACACAATGTGAGAAGGCAAGCTGTTTTTCTTGTGGGCAACACAAAGCAGCAAGGTGTCAGCGTGACGTCAGCATGGTGCCAATGCTGCTCACCTTCAGATCCCGGTGCACGATGCCCATGTCGTGCAGGTACTTGACAGCGTCCAGGATCTGCTGGATCAATTTGCTGGCATCTTTCTCTGTGTAGAAGCCCTTCTCAACAATCCTGTCGAAGAGCTCACCCCCAGAGACCCTGCAGAGAAAGCAGCAGCAGAGCGTCAGAAGGGCTGCCCCCCTTCGATCCAGTAAAACCAGGCCCAAAGCATTTCCATTTTAACTATAAGACAGCTCTGCGGCTGTGGTCTGTTTTATAGTGAGTCGAGAGACCCTGTTCTGTCATTTTACACTTCACTCAACTAAGCTAAATAAAAAGGTTTTCAATAAATCTGTTAGCACCCACATCCAGTTTATCTGTACTGGGTTTCAATACCCCGCAAATTTCAACACTGTACCCTGAAATACAGGTTACACGATACCGTGAATGGGCACCAAATGAAACATTTCACCCCCAGTTTACCCATCTCCAAAATGTATTAAACAGGTCAAATTTGCATGCAGCTCCTTCAACTGGTAATATTTTCAACCTCTAAACCTGCACCCTCCCCTCCTCATTCAGCAGCAGAAACAGAAGCGACAGCCATTAGCTGGTGAGCTCTGGGAGACTCCCTCTGCGAGTCTCTCTGAGAGCTCAGCTCTTGTGGCTCAGCCCCTTGCTCCCAGGGGATAGCCTGCTTTGATTTCCTGGAAATAGCACTGCTGGAGGAAGGCTAATTAACTGGACAGAGTGATTAATTCAAGGAATTGCTTGAACACTTTCCCCAGGGACTCTTTATACCACAGAGCACCACCAGAAGACATGGCCTCTGCTTCGCTCAGACTCTGCAGCCTAAACGTGAAATGCAACAGCTGAATGTGCCTGCCACAAGCTATCTGCTGAGAATTCTTGGAACACTGCCGCCCCTGTGGTTTAAGTGTTCTGCATGCCTCTAGGAGGAGTGGTCTGAGAAATAACTCTCAGTCTTTAACAAAAACAGAAACCCTTGCTTCTCTTTTAGAACACTTGGTGGAGATCAAAAGCTCCCAGTACACCTAGAACAACTCATCTCATCTGTGTCAGACCAGACTGGCTGCAAACTGTAGCTAACTCTCCATGCCATGCCTTTTAAGAACTTGAACAGCAACTC